>NC_040102.1:34461693-34764723 GCF_003369695.1 Bos indicus x Bos taurus
TTTTCTATTCTCAAGGAGGTAGTTTTTAGTAACCATTTCTCCTTCATACATAACCAGTGCAGTGCAGTGCAGTACTCAGCCACTCAGTCATGTATGACTTTTTGCAACCATATAGACTGTAACCCACCCAGTTCCTCTGTCCATGAAATTTCCAAGGCAAGAATACTTGAGTGGATTGCCATTTCATCTCCAGGGGATCTTCCTGACCCAGGGATCAAACAAACATCTCCTGTGTCTCCTGCACTGGGTAGATTCATTACCACTGTGCACCTGGGAATCCCATATAGCCAGCAGATGGCACCAAAAATTTATAGTAGATGATACTGCCTGGGCTTTGTTGACTAGATGTCTCCATATAAATTCACACTTTTAGTTTTTAATGTTGTTGTTTTCAAGATGAATAACTGAAACTTATATTTTCAGTTGCAAAAGGGACTTCTTTTCTATGTTTTCAAGAAGTGAATAAGTGTAAAGATCGGTTCAGAAACTGTAATGGAGGATTTTGTAGTTTTAGGTATGTATTTAGAAAAAAATAATATATTTTTCAAATGTAATATATATGTATGTGTGTATACTACAAGGAATCACGTAATACAACAGAGAAATGAATATGGTATATAAGTATAAATTTATATGTTACACTTTGTAAGTTGATGTATGTTTCTGAATATCCTTGGTGTTATGCTTTGACTAACATTGTGACTTAGTCTCATATTTTGAATTGATATTTAAGTAATATATTGTGTCACTAAGTGACATATGGGTAATATTTTCTGTCCTATGTTACAGGAATATCAATTGTGGAAAGTTGGTTTGTCACTGGACTCATGCAGAAGTAGTGCCATTTAAAAATTTTGATACTCAGTATACTTACTTTCAAGGCCTTGTGTGTGTATCTACAAATTTAAGAAGCAAGCCAAGAGCATCGTTTGAACGAGATTATACATATGTAGCAACTGGCACTATATGTGGTGAAAATAAGGTAAATAAAAAGTTTTCTTAATTCTGTATATGTTATGTGAGTGTCCTAGTGTCCATGTGGGTGTTTGTGTGTGTGTGAGAGAGTGATAAAATGCACTTAAGATTTTAAATTTATAATGGTTACCAATTTTGCTTACTACATCATGATCTTAAGCCTTAAAGGTCAAAATTTCTATTGATCAAAGGAACACTTGCTTTACTTTTCATCATTTCTATTATCAGTTTTACCATGAATAGTTAAAGCTGTTTCCTCAAACTTTAATATCTTCCTTAATGTGTTTGGTAGACGGGCAGGTCATGGTGGAGAGATCTGACAGAATGTGGTCCACTGGAGAAGGGAATGGCAAACCACTTCAGTATTCTTGCCTTGAGAACCCCATGAAAAGTATGAAAAGACAAAATGATAGTATACTGAAAGACAGAGGATGAGATGGCTGGATGGCATCACTGACTCGATGGATGTGAGTCTGAATGAACTCCAGGAGTTGATAATGGACAGGGAGGTCTGGCATGCTGCGATTCATGGGGTCGCAAAGAGTCAGACACGACTGAGCGACTGAACTGAACTGAACTGAGGCCAGGATCTTGTCTGCAATAGTTTGTGTAAAAAAAGGAAGGAAAAGAATGAAATAATACACCCCAAAATCAGGTTCACAAGAGATTGAGTGAGACTTGCCTGTGAGTGTTTTGGAGGCTCTGGTGGAAGCATGGGTCTACAGTGGCCTGCTGTGAGGTCATGGGCACTGGCAGCAGCAATCTTGGAGGCTTGGCATACTAGTATGAGTCTTCTTAGAGGAGATTGCCATTCGCCCTACCATAGAGCCTATTGTATACCAGAGACTGAAGAATCTAGGACTGGTGTGTCTCAGGCCAAACTAAAGGGAAGAGGTACAGCCCCACACATCAGTATAAAATTGGATTAAAAATTTACTGAGCATAGCCCTGCCCATCAAAGTAAGACCCAGTTTTATGCACAGCCGGTCCCTTTCATCACAAGCCTCTTATCCTCATCCATCAAACAACAGTTAGAATGAAAATCACAATCACAGAAAACTAACCCAAATGAACAAATGGATCATAGGCTGGTGCAACTCAGTAAAATTATAAGCTATGCACTGTAGGGCCACCCAAGATGGATGGGAGATGGTGGAGAGTTCTGACAAAACATGGTCCACTGAGAAGGGAACGGCAAATCACTTTAGCATTCTTGCCTTGAGAACCCCCATGAACAGTATGAAAAGATAAAAGATATAACATTGAAAGATGAACACTGCAGGTCAGTAGGTGTCCAATATGATACTGGAAAAGAGTGGAGAAATAGCTCCAGAAAGAATAAAGAAGCTGAGTCAAAGCAGAAATGATGCCCAGTTGTGGATATGTCTTCTGGTGAAAGTAAAGTTTAGTGCTATAAAGAACAATATTGCATAGCAATATGGAATGTTAGAACCATGAATCAAGGTAAATTGAAAGTGGTCAAAGAGATGATGGTGAGTGAACATTGACATTTTAGAAATCAGTGAACTAAAATGGATGGGAATGGATGAATTTAATTCAGATGACCCTTATACCTACTACTGTGGGCAAGAATCCCTTAAAAGAAATAGAGTAGCTCTTATAGTCAACAAAACAGTCCAAAATGCAGTACTTGGGTGCAGTCTCAAAAACAACAGAATGATCTCGGTTCATTTCCAAGGCAAATCATTCAACATCACAGTAATCCAAGTCTATGCCCTAACCACTAATGCCAAAGAGACTGAAGTTGAACTTCATAGCTTCTATGAAGATCTATAAGACCTTCTAGAACTAAAACCAAAAAAAAAAAAAAAAAAGATGTCCTTTTCATCATACGGCAATGGAATGCAAAAGTAGGAAGTCAAGAGATACCTGGAATAACCGGTAAATTTGGCCTTGGAGTACAAAATGTAGCAGGGCAAAGGCTAAGAGTGTTGTGAAGAGAGCACACTGGTCATAGCAAACATTCTCTTCCAGCAACACAAGAGACAACTCTACACATGGACATCACCAAATGGTCAATGGTCAATGGAAATCAGATTGATTGTATTCTTTGCAGCCAAAGATGGATAAACTCTATACAGTCAGCAAGGAAAAAAAAAAAAAAAAGACCAGGAGGTCACTGTGGCTCAGATCATGAGCTCTTTATTCCAAATTCAGACTTAAATAGAAAATTGCTATGCTAGCATCCTCTGACCTCACATAACACTGATATTCAGCAAGTGTCTGGTGGAAAAATGAGCCTTGGTTTCTTACACCAGCCCTATTTGACCACTAAAAGCTTTACAGTTGATCTGTTTGTCCTGTATAATTCTCTGCCTTGGAAAGTCTGGTCTATAACTCATGTCCAAGTGGACAATGTTCCCATGGAGAGAAAAGGAAAAAGAAAGGGGTAGTAGAGGGAAAAGAAGGGAAGGAGACAAAAAGACTTTGACTTTTCCTGCTTGGTTTGAAGGTGCTTTAACCTGCTAGTGACTTTTGATCCCACATCATTTTTAATAAAAGTCCTAATTGGCAGTTCTCACTCTATGTTACCGGAGTTTGTCACACGTTATTGAGAAGTAGATTCTTGTCTCATGTGCAGAAAGAATTCAGAGAGGGGAAAGGGAGGTAAGGAAAGCAAATGAGGGTTTATTTAAGCAATAATATGCTCTCAAGGCAAACCTAGACAGTGTATTAAAAAGCAGAGACATCCTTTGGCCAACATAGGTCCATATAGTCAAAGCTATGGTTTTTTCAGTAGTCATGTAAGGATGTGAGAATTGGGCCATAAAGAAGGCTAAGTGCCCAAGAATTGATGATTTTGAACTGTGGTGCTGGAGAAGACTCATGAGAGTCCCTTGGACTGCAAGGGGATCAAACCAGTCAATCTTAAAGGAAATCAACCATGAATATTTATTGGAAGGACTGACACTCAAGCTGAAGCTTCAATACTTTGGCCACCTGATGCAAAGAGCCAACTTATTGGAAAAGACCTTGATGCTGGGAAAGATTGAGGGCAGGAGGAGCAGAGAGAGACAGAGGATGAGTTGGTTGGAAAGCATCACTAACTAAATGGACTTGAGTTTGAGCAAACTCCAGGAGATGATGAATGACAGGGAGCCCTGGCATGCCTCCATAGGATTGCAGAGAGTCCATAGGATTGCAGAGAATTGGACAAAACTTAGTGACTGAACAAGAACAACAACAACAACACTCTCAAGGGGAGAGTGGGCAAACTATGATGACTAGCTGCCCTGAGTTTTTTAGCTAGCCAGTTATGTAGGACTTAGAAATGAAGTAGTGGAATATTCACTGGGGAGAGAAGGGTTTAGAGTTGTATTCCCTGATTTTCATTGCATTTCCACCTTCCCTAGGAGAGGAAGAATTTGGGGGTTTATTTAACTTTGATTGGAAGTGTCCTGAAGCCTGTGCATGATGATAATGTTTTATCTGTGAGCCTAATTTTATTGTCATGAGGGCTTAATGACAATAGGTTGTATTTAGATGTCAGAGATTCCTGATTTTCCCCATGTTTCTTTGTCTGCTTCCAGGATATTATCGCCTTAAAGGTGTGATTTTCTGTCTGTCTAGAGGTGTCTGCTTTACTTTTGTTTGCCCAGGGATCCCTGTTGTTTTGGCCTGTGTCCTCCTTCTCTGTTCATATCTAGATACCTGTGTGATCTAAAGATTTTAGTGGTCAAACATGACAGTCTTTATTTTGGAGCTGACTTTTAGACCATGGTACTTCCAGTAGTTGAATTGGATTATGCCTATTTTAGAGAACAGATCATTGGAGAGGCCCGAATTCTGTAGGCATCATTAATTCAATTACTTTATGAAAGAAAATACTCTTTTAAATTGTCTCCCTTTAGATAAAAGGGTTGTGTTGACTGTTCTGTAACTGAAAGAAAGGGAGTGGCTGCTGCTCCTGCTGCTGCTAAGTCGCTTCAGTCGTGTCTGACTCTGTGAGACCCCATAGACAGCAGCCCACCAGGCTCCTCTGTCCCTGGGATTCTCCAGACAAGAGTACTGGAGTGGGTTGCCATTTCCTTCTCCAACGCATGAAAGTGAAAATGAAATCACTCAGTTGTGTCCGACTCTTTGCGACCCCATGGACTGCAGTCTACCAGGCTCCTTTGTCCATGGGATTTTCCAGGCAAGCGTACTGGAGTGGGTTGCCATTGCCTTCTTCAGAAAGGGAGTGGAGAGTACTGAATATGAGAGGTAACTAGTTTCGTGAAAAAGTTGGCTTAAAGCTCAACATTCAGAAAACAAAGATCATGGCATCTGGTCAACCACTTCATGGAAAATAGATAGGGAAACAGTGGAAACAGTGGTTGACTTTATTTTTCTGGGCTTCAAAATCACTGCAGATGGTGATTGCCACCATGAAATTATAAGACGCTTACTCCGTGGAAGGAAAGTTATGACCAACCTAGACAGCATATTAAAAGCAGAGACACTACTTTGCCAACAAAGGTCTGTCTAGTCAAGGCTATGGTTTTTCCAGTGGTCATGTATGGATGTGAGAGTTGGACTGTGAAGAAAGCTGAGCACTGAAGAATTGATGCTTTTGAATTGTGGTGTTGGAGAAGACTCTTGAGAGTCCCTTGGACTGCAAGGAGATCCAACCAGTCCATCCTAAATGAGATCAGTCCTGGGTGTTCATTGGAAGGACTGATGTGAAGCTGAAACTCCAATATTTTGGCCACCTGATGTGAAGAGCTGACTTACTGGAAAAGACCCTGATGCTGGGAAAGATTGGGGCCAGGAAGAAAAGGGGACGACAGAGGATGAGATGGTTGGATGGCATCACCAGCTCAATGGACAAGGGTTTGGGTGGACTCCGGGAGTTGATAATGGACAGGGAGGCCTGGCATGCTGCAGCTCATGAGGTCTCAAAGAGTCAGACACGACTGAGTAACTGAACTGAACTGAACTAGTTTCGTAGTTTTGTGGACAGACTTCCTTGGATAATTCCACATTTATCCGCACTTTCTACTCTCACCCTTTCAGCTCTTCCTGTTTTTCCTTCATACTCTGAGGCTGCATCTCCTCTGGAGCATTGTGCATGGGTGCATGTTAAGTCACTTCAATCGTGTCCGACTCTTTGTGTCTCCACAGACCATAGGCCTCCAGGTTCCTCTGTCCATGGGATTTTCCAGGCAGGAATGCTGGAGTGGTGCCAGGGTCCAGCCCCGGTGGATCCAGGGAAATTCGAAGGAGAGACAGCATTGGCGAATACACTGGCTTTAATTAAATATTAATTAGAGATATAAAGAGTAATAGAATGAGAATAGCTCAGTGGGAAAATTCAGTGGAGAAAAGAGGCTGAATGACTTGGTTTACGTGAAAAGCTAATAAAATTCCAAGGCAAGGAATTTACGTCACCTACATAGGCTGCAGGCATCCTCCCGTTCTCCCGAAGGAGAGGAGACACTAAGGCCTCCCTGGTCAGATCTTAGAAGCCCAGACATAGTTAGTAGGCTTGACGAGCCTCCACGCCCCAGATGGGAATTCTGCCAGAAGATGAGAGAAAGAATGGCATGGGGAGACCAGTCTTTCTAAGAACTGATCCCATTTTTTATTTTTCCAGGGTCTGTTTTTATACACTGAGATGTTATATAAAAGTCACGCGGGATCAGCAGTCCTGACTTTTATTAAAGTCAGGTGCTTCATACAAATGTATACAGAGGTCTTAGGGGCGTTACATCATCTTCTGGCCAGGGGGCCTGCTGACAATTTATGACCCTCTCCTTGTGACAGCGGTCAGTCAACCAGAACACTTATTTCTCCAGGGGTGATTATTCTTAAAACAGATGCCACCTTCCAAAGGTACCAGATAAAGTTACATTCCTATAGGGTGAGGGTGTAGTGGGTTTTAATTAAGGAAAGAATTTGCTTAGCCTAAGGTCTAACGTGATTAATATCAAAGGTTAATACTTATTTCTTCTATATATTCATTAATGTTTATAAGGGCAGGGGATGTGGAGACTTAGCAGCAAACATTGGCTCAACAAATGAAAAACCCTTCACCAATACAATTTCTAATCAGCCCACTATACTATACTAATAGTTTTCTAACTTCTCTAAAGAACCTGTTTTTAGAAGGTTTAAAGCATCTCGTGCCTCTCACGGTTGGGAGGCTGTGAACAATCACATGTGGCTGGACAAGCCTGTCAGGCAGGCTAGAGAACCTTCAGAGGAGTTTCTAGGTTGAAACACTCCTGTCATGCCCAGGAATTATTATTAACTGGAGCTCTAAGTTAACTCCTTCTCTGAAAGAGGTGGTGGGGGACAGGCCCCCGTAAAGTCAGAGGTGTAGGTGAGAGCACAAAGCAGTAAAGTAGGCAGACTCTGGTTTTGGGGATAGATGCTCGAGAATTTCCAGGGGGACTCCTGAGGCTCAATCCCGCCTTTGTGTATGCCGAGCCTCCTTCCTTATGACATTTGCCATGGGCGGAGTTCCTCACGCTGGCTCCTGGCAGAGTGGGTTGCCGTTTCTTCCTCCGGGGGATCTTCTTAACCCAGGGACCAAACCCACATGCCTATGTCTCCTGCACTGCAGGTGGATTCTTTACCACAAGTACCCCTTGGGAAGCTAACCGACTAGTCTCTCTCCTTTGCCACTGTGTTCCTGTGGTTGCTTTCTCACTTCATTTCATCCAACAATGACCTTCATTTTATTTCAGAATCCCAGGAAGTCTTTTAATTTCTTATCTTCTACTTGTTTTCTTTCTGACTTTACTCTTATTTATTGGAAAAGTGGAGGCTGTTTTGGGTGCAAGTCTGTGAGTTTGAGTTGGAATCACACTATGTTTATTTTAAAAATTCATCAAGGATATACTTTTTTTAATGTTATTCCACAGTGTTCAATTGTTTACAAAAACGTTAAAAAATAAAGGCTTCTTTACCACGTGCTCATGAAATGTGGGTCCTTTGTAAAAATCAGTCAATCAATCCTCCAATTAAAATAAATAAATTTAAATTTAAAAAAAAGGAAAAGAAGAAAAAGAGATTTTATTTCTTATCTATCAACATGAAGAGTACGTCTTCCTTGTCAATTGTAATAAAAACTATAAATGCTATACTTCTAAATTTAACACTATATATATATATATTAATACTATGCATCTTATATTGTTCACTATATACTAAGTGAACACTATATTACATGAATATAGGCATTATTCCAGCAATGCAAGTTGTGCAATATTGGTTGTGATAGAAGGCATCCTTGAATTCTTTATTTATAAGGCAGAACAGGAGTTTATCAAACTGACTGTAGTTCCTGTAAGTAGGTGAGAGATGTTTAGAACATCTCATTCATTTTCAACTGAAAAATAAAAAAATGTCTGAGGTGTGCAATTGTCCAAAAATGGACAAGCTAAGCAATGACTAAATAAATAAAATTAGCTGTCTTTTCCTTATCCATTCTTAAACATGGAACTGTATGTAAATATGCTTACATAATCCAAGCTTTTCTTCTCAGGGAATATTTTTTTAGTTATACCAAGAATTTTTTTTTTTAAACATGATGTAGTTTCTTCTGGGACACTATTAGTGTCTCTTTTTTATTTTTTTATTATTTTTACTTTTTTTTAATTTTATTATTAACAATATTGTACTAGTTTTGCCAAATATCGAAATGAATCTGCCACAGGTATACCTGTGTTCCCCATCCTGAACCCTCCTCCCTCCTCCCTCCCCATACCATCCCTCTGGGTCGTCCCAGTGCACCAGCCCCAAGCATCCAGCATCGTGCATCGAACCTGGACTGGCGACTTGTTTCATACATGATATTATACATGTTTCAATGCCATTCTCCCAAATCTCCCCACCCCCTCCCTCTCCCACAGAGTCCATAAGACTGATCTATACATCAGTGTCTCTTTTGCTGTCTCGTACACAGGGTTATTGTTACCATCTTTCTAAATTCCATATATATGCGTTAGTATACTGTATTGGTGTTTTTCTTTCTGGCTTACTTTACTCTGTATAATAGGTTCCAGTTTCATCCATCTCATTAGAACCGACTCAAATGTTTTCTTTTTAATGGCTGAGTAATACTCCATTGTGTATATGTACCACAGCTTTCTTATCCATTCATCTGCTGATGGGCATCTAGGTTGCTTCCATGTCTTGGCTATTATAAACAGTGCTGCGATGAACATTGGGGTACACGTGTCTCTTTCCCTTCTGGTTTCCTCAGTGTGTAGTGTCTCTTTTTTAAAAAAGAGAAAGAGCGTATGTATTGGTTAATATTCAAAACACCATCCCAACCACTGACCAAAGCTAAGTATTTTCATAGTGTCCTTTGCTTTTCCTGTCCTTGCAGAAGAGCCAGTTACAAATTTATCTGTTTATTTGAAAGAAATTATATCAGGAACATGATTCTTAACATTTCTTGACTTGTTTTTTTCCTACAAACAATCCAGGGAAGTAGGACTGATTTATTATTTCCTCAGTACTAGAATGAAAATTGTATTGTGGACAGGTAATGCTGGTTTATCCAACATTTTGTTATCCTTGCTGGCTTCTTCAGAGCACTTTCAGTTTATGAACAAGTTGATATTTGTTCTTTCTTTAATTAGCAATGGTGACAGAAAATATTGATATTTCTATACTACTGATCAAATAGTATTCTATCAGATACTTCAGAAAATCTATCAGATAGTCTTAGTTGATTCTCCCGAAGATGTTCACATTAAATTGAAATTTAGATAAACATATATTAGCATAGAGTCTACAGAAAAATCAGGGTAAATCCATAAATAATTAAACTAATATATTATATTTAGTGAGCACTTACTATGTACCAGACACCACTTTTGTTCCTTTATGAGCAACGAGCAATTTCATCTTCATAACCTATGTATTCATTTGCTCAGTTGTGTCCAACTCTTTGCAGCCCCGTGAATGGTAGCCCACCAGGTTCCTCTGCCCATAGAATTTTCCCATGGGAGGCAAGAATACTGGAGTGGGGTCCTATTTCCTACTCTAAGGGATCTTTCTGACCCAGGTATCAAATCCAACCCTCTTGTATCTCCTATATTGGCAGGAAGAGCCTTTACCACCAGCACAATTGCAAATTCAAAGATGGATAAACTGAGGTATAAGGGGATTAAATAACTTTCTCAAGGTTACCTTTGCTAATGAAAAAGATAAGAGATATACTCATTAAAACTGGGAAAAAATGTAAGTGACAAGAACACTGGTTTTGAGCATTTATCATTGGGCTCTCTGAGTCAAGTAGTTCTTACACTGAATATTGGCTCTGTCAGTCAGTGAAGGAATGACCTTAAACTTGTACATTTAATTCTCATCAATTTTAAAATGAGGATAAAAATATCTCCTTCAAATGTATATATGTGTATATATTATAAAATATATCAGTTCATTTCAGTCGCTCAGTCAAAAATTGAGTCATGTCCGACTCTTTGTGACCCCATGGACTACAGCATGCTAGGCTTCCCTATCCATCACCAACTCCTGGAGCTTACTCAAACACATGTCCATCGAGTCAGTGGTAACATCCAACCATCTCATCCTCTGTCGTCCCCTTCTCCTCCCACCTTCAATCTTTCTCAGCATCAGCATCTTTTCAAATGAGTCATTTCTTCACATCAGGTGGCCAAAGTATTGGAGCTTCAGCATCAGTCCTTCCAATGAATATTCAGGGCTGATTTCCTTTAGGATGGACTGGTCTGATCTCTGCAGTCCAAGGGACTCTCATGAGTCTTCTCCAACATCACAGTTCAAAAGCGTCAATTTTTCAGCACTTAGCCTTCTTTATGCACCAACTCCGACATCCTTACATGAATATTGGAAAACCACAGCTTTGACTACACAGACCTTTGTCAGCAAAGTGATGTCTCTGCTTTCCAATATGCTATCCAGGTTTTTCATGGCATTCCTTCCAAGGAGTAAGTGCCTTTGAATTTCATGGCTGAAGTCACCATCCACAGTGATTTTGGAGCTCAAGAAAATAAAATCTGTCACTGCTTCCACTTTTCCCCCTTCTTTTTGCCATGGAGTGATGGGAGCAGATGCTATGATCTTAGTTTTTTGAATTTGGGGTTTCAAGTCAGCTTTTTTACTTTCCTCTTTCACCCTCATCAAGAGATTTTCTTTTTTAGTTCCTCTTACTTTCTACCATTAGAGTGGTATCATTGGCATATCTGAGGTCCTTGATATTTCTGCCCACGATCTTGATTCCAGCTTGTGATTCATCCCACCTGGCACATCCCCAAGAAAAAAAAAATGCAACAAGGCAAAATGACTGTTTGAAGAGGCCTTACAAATAACTGAGAAAAGAAGAGAAGCCAAAGGCAAAGGAGAAAGGGAAACATATACTGATCTGTATACAGAGTTACAAGAATATCAAGGAGAGATTAAAAAAAAAAAAAAAAGCCTTCTTAAATGAACAATGCAAAGAAATAGAGGAAAACAACAGAATGGAAAAGACTAGAGATCTCTTCAAAGGGAATATTTCATGCAAAGATGGACACAAAAAGGACAGAAACAGTAAGGACCTAACAGAAGTCGAAGAGATTAAGAAGAGGTGGCAAGAATACACAGAAGAACTGTACAAAAAAGATCTGAATGACCTGGATAACTACAGCGGCGTGGTCACTCAACTAGATCCAGACATCCTGGAGTGTGAAGTCAAGTAGGCCTTGGGAAGTATAACTATGAATAAAGCTAGTGGAGGTGATGGAATTCCAGCTGAGCTATTTCAAATCCTGAAAGATGATGCTGTTAAATTGCTGCACACAATATGCCAGCAAATTTGGAAAACTCAGCAGTGGCCACAGGACTGGAAAAGGTCAGTTTTCATTCCAATCCCAAAGAAGGGCAACGCTAAAGAATGTTCAAACTACCTTACATTGTGATCATTTCACATGCTAGCAAGGTGCTCAAAATCCTCCAACTAGGCTTCAATAGTATGTGAACCAAGAACTTCCAGATGTTCAAGCTGGATTTAAAAAAGGCAGAGGAACCAGAGATCAAATTGTCAACTTCCTCTGGATTATAGAAAAAGCAAGGGAATTCCAGAAAAACATCTAGTTCTGCTTTATTGACTATGCTAAAGCCTTTGATGGTGTAGATCACAAACTGGAAATTTCTTTAAGAAATGGCAACAACAGACCACCTTACCTGACTCCTTGAGAAACCTATATGTAGGTCAAGAAGCAACAGTTAGTACTGGACATGGAACAATAAACTGATTCAAAATTAGGAAAGAAATACTTCAGGGCTGTATATTGTCACCCTGCTTATTCAATTTCTATGCAGAGTGATAGTGAAGTTGCTCAGTTGTGTCCGACTCTTTGCAACCCCATGGACAGTGACCAACCAAGCTCCTCCATCCATGGGATTTTCCAGGCAAGAATACTGGAGTGGGTTGCCATTTCCTTCTCCAGGGGATCTTCCTGACCAGGGATCGAACCCAGGTTTCCCGCATTGTAGGCAGACGCTTTACCATCTGAGCCACCAGGGAAGGCCAGAGTATCTCATGCAAAATGCTGGACTGGATGAAGCACAAGGTGGAATCAAGATTGCCAGGAGAAATATCAATAATCTAAGATATGCAGATGACACTTCCCTAATGGCAGAAAGCAAAGAGGAACTAAAGAGCCTCTTGATGAAGGTGAAAGAGGAGAGTGAATAAGCTGGCTTAAAATTCAACATTAAAAAAAAAAAAAAAGAAAAAAGATCATGGCATCTGGTCCCATCCCTTCATAGAAAATAGATGGGGAAAATAAATAGGGACAGAATAGGAACAGACTTTTTTCCCCTCTTGGGCTCCAAAATCACAGTGGACAGGGACGGCAGCCATGAAATTAAAGTAGCTTGCCCTTTGGAAGAAAAGCTATGACAAACCTAGACAGCATATTAAAAATCAGAGACATTACTTTGCCAACAAATGTCCGTATAGTCAAAGCTTTGGTTTTTCCAGTAGTCATGTATGGATGTGAGAGTTGGACCATAAAGAAAGCTGAGTGCAGAAGAATTGATGCTTTTGTATTGTGCTGTAGAAGACTCTTGAGAGTCCCTTGGACAGCAAGGAGGGCAAACCAGTCAACCTTAAAGGAAATCAACCCTGAATATACATTGGAAGGGCTGAAGCTGAAGCTGAAGCTCCAATACTTTGGCCACCTGATGTGAAGAGCTGTCTCATTAGAAAAGACCCTGATGCTGGCAAAGACTGAGGGTAGGAGGAGAAGGGGGAGACAGAGGGTGAGATGGTTGGATGGCATCACCGACTGAATGGATATGAGTTTGAGCAAACTCTCGGAGTTGGTGATGGACAGGGAAGTTCGGCATGCTGCAGTCCTTAGGGTTGCAAGTCAGAGATGTTTGAGCAACTGTAGAACAATAATTCTGCATATAAGTTAGCTAAACAGGGTGACAATATACAGCTTTGTCTTACTCCTTTCCCAATTTTGAACCACTCAGTTGTTGCATGTCCTCTTCTAACTGTTACTTCTTGCTTGCATACAGGTTTCTCAGGGAACAGATAAGGTGGTCTGGTACTCTGATCTCCTTTAGAATTTTTCACAGTTTGTTGTGATCCACACAAAGACTTTATCATAGTAAATGAAGCAGAAGTAGATGTAGATGTTTTTCTACAACTCCCTTGCTTTCTCCATGATCCAGTTAATGGTTCCAATTTTATCTCTGGTTCCTCTGCCTCTTCAAAACCCAGGTTGTACATCTGAAAGTTCTCTGTTCATGTGCTGCTGAAGCCTAGTTTTAAGGATTTTGAGCATAACTTTAATAGCATGTGGGCTTCCCAAGTGGCACAGTTGGTTAAGAATCTGCTTGCATTGCTGGAGATGTAAAAGTTGACGGTTCAATTCCTGGGTCAGGAAGATTTCCTGGAGAAGAAAATGGCAACCCACTCTAGTATTCTTGCCTGGAAACTTTCTCAGACAGGGAAGCCTGGCAGGCTTCAATCCATGTGGTCACAAAGAGTCGAACATGGCTGAGTACACATGCACGCACCTTATTAGCATTTGAAAAGAGCACAGTTGTTTGGAAGTCTGAACATTCTTTGGCATTGCCATTCTTTGGGATTGGAAAGAAAAGTGACCTTTTCCAGTCCTGTGGCCACTGCTGAGTTTTCCAATTTGGCTGGTATATTGAGTGCAGCACTTTAGCAGCAGCATCTTTTAGGATTTGAAATAGTTCCCAGGTAGAATTTTATCACCTCCACTAGCTTTGTTCATAGTAATGCTTCCTAAGGCCCACTTAACTTAACACTCCAGATTGTTCAGCTCTGGGTGAGTGACCACACCATGGTGGCTATCTGGGTCATTAAGACCTCTCTTTCATAGTTTTTTGTATATTCTTGTAACTTCTTAATCTCTTCTGCTTCTATTAGGTCCTTACCACTTCTGTCCTTTATCGTGCCCATCCTTCAGTGAAATGTTCCCTTGATATCTCCACTTTTCTTGAAGAGATCTCTAGTCCTTCTCATTCTAAGGCCTTCTTATCTCATGTGCTATTCTCTGCATTCTGTTGAGTATATCTTTGTCATTTCCCTTGCCCTTCACTTCTCTTCTTTCCTCAGCTATTTGTAAAGCCTCCGTAGACAACCACGTTGCCTCCTGTGATGAAAAGGACTTTTTTTTTTTTTTTGGTATTAGTTCTAGAAGGTCTTCATGGAACTGGTCTACTTCAGCTTCTTCAGCATCAGTGGCTGGGGCATAGACTTGAATTACTGTGACGTTGAATGGTTTGCTTTGGAAGTGAACTGAGATCATTCTGTTGTTTTTGAGATTGCACCCAAGTACTGAATTTTGGTCTCTTTTGTTGACTATGAGGGCCACTCCATTTCTTCTAAGGGATTCTTGCCTACAGTGATAAATACCATGGCCATCTGAATTGAATTTGCCCATTCTTGTCCATTTTAGTTCACTGATTCGTAAGATGTTGATTTTTCACTCTTTCCATCTCATGCTTGATCATGTCCATGTCATGGAACTAACATTCCAGACTCTATGCAGTATTGTTCCTTACCGCATTGGACTTTACTTTCACCACCAGGCACATTCACTACTGACTGTCATTTCTGCTTTGGCCCAGTCACTTCATTCTTTCTGAAGCTATTAGTAATTGCCTTCCACTCTTCTGCAGTAGCATACTGACAACTTCTGACCTGAGGGGCTCACTTTCCAGTGTCATATCTTTTCACCTTTTTGTACTGTTCATGACGTCCTCTGGCAAGAATACTAGAGTGGGTTGCCATTTCCTCCTCCAGTGGAGCACAATTTGTCAGAACTCTTCACTGTGACCCACCCATCTTGGGTGGCCCTGCACAGCATGGCTCATAGCTTTATTGAGTTATGGAAACCCTTTCACCACAACAAGGCTATGATCCATGAAGGGATATTTAGTGATTACACATATATAAGTATTGCTTATAATGGAGTGTATGTGTACTGATAAATATTTGGACACTCACATAACATATATATATTACACATATTACTTTTAATCTAGTATTTTATGGGAGCAGAGCTTCCTGGTCATTCTGATTTGCATCTGTGAACAGCTTCAATGTGTTTCCCTGCTCGTCTCTTCCATACTGTATTTGAAAAGTTTTCTATTGATAGACTTTCAGATAATGTTAAATTTTTACTTACATGAACCAAGAAACTTCCAGATATTCAAGCTGGATTTAGAAAATGCAGAGAAACCAGATATCAAATTGCCAACATCCACTAGATCAGAGAATAAGCAAGGAATTCCCGAAAAGCATCTACTTCTGCTTCATTGACAATGCTAAAGGCTTTGACAGTGTTCTTAAAGAAATGGGAATACCAGACCACCTTACCTGCCTCCTAAGAAACTTGTATGCAGGTCAACAAGCAACAGTTTATTCAACATAGTTCTGGAAGTTTTGGCCACAGCAATCAGAGCAGAAAAAGAAATAAAAGGAATCCAAATTGGAAAAGAAGAAGTAAAACTCTCACTGTTTGCAGATGATATGATCCTCTACATAGAAAACCCTAAAGACTCCACCAGAAAATTACTAGAACTAATCAATGACTATAGTAAAGCTGCAGGATATAAAATCAAGACACAGAAATCCCTTGCATTCCTATACACTAATAATGAGAAAACAGAAAGAGAAATTAGGGAAACAATTCCATTCACCATTGCAACGGAAAGAATAAAATACTTAGGAATATATCTACCTAGAGAAACTAAAGACCTATACATAGAAAACTATAAAACACTAGTGAAGGAAATCAAAGAGGACACTAATAGATGGAGAAATATACCATGTTCATGGATTGGAAGAATCAATATAGTGAAAATGAGTATACTACCCAAAGCAATTTATAGATTCAATGCAATCCCTATCAAGCTACCAACAGTATTCTTCACAGAGCTAGAACAAATAATTTCACAATTTGTATGGAAATACAAAAAACCTCAAATAGCCAAAGCGATCTTGAGAAAGAAGAATGGAACTGGAGGAATCAACCTACCTGACTTCAGGCTCTACTACAAAGCCACAGTTATCAAGACAGTATGGTACTGGCACAAAGACAGAAATATAGATCAATGGAACAAAATAGAAAGCCCAGAGATAAATCCACGCACATATGGACACCTTATCTTTGACAAAGGAGGCAAGAATATACAATGGATTAAAGACAATCTCTTTAACAAGTGGTGCTGGGAAAACTGGTCAACCACTTGTAAAAGAATGAAACTAGAACACTTTCTAACACCATACACAAAAATAAACTCAAAATGGATTAAAGATCTAAACGTTAGACCAGAAACTATAAAACTCCTAGAGGAGAACATAGGCAAAACACTCTCTGACATACATCACAGCAGGATCCTCTATGACCGACCTCCCAGAATATTGGAAATAAAAGCAAAAATAAACAAATGGGACCTAATTAACCTTAAAAGTTTCTGCACATCAAAGGAAACTATAAGCAAGGTGAAAAGACAGCCTTCAGAATGGGAGAAAATAATAGCAAATGAAGCAACTGACAAACAACTAATCTCAAAAATATACAAGCAACTCCTACAGCTCAACTCCAGAAAAATAAACGACCCAATCAAAAAATGGGCCAAAGAACTAAATAGACATTTCTCCAAAGAAGACATACAGATGGCTAACAAACACATGAAAAGATGCTCAACATCACTCATTATCAGAAAAATGCAAATCAAAACCACAGTGAGGTACCATCTCACACCAGTCAGAATGGCTGCGATCCAAAAGTCTACAAATAATAAATGCTGGAGAGGGTGTGGAGAAAAGGGAACCCTCTTAACACTGTTGGTGGGAATGCAAACTAGTACAGCCACTGTGGATAACAGTGTGGAGATTCCTTAAAAAACTGGAAATAGAACTGCCTTATGATCCAGCAATCCCACTGCTGGGCATACACACTGAGGAAACCAGAAGGGAAAGAGACATGTGTACCCCAATGTTCATCACAGCACTGTTTATAATAGTCAGGACATGGAAGCAACCTAGATGTCCATCAGCAGATGAATGGATAAGAAAGCTGTGGTACATATACACAATGGAGTATTACTCAGCCATTAAAAAGAATACATTTGAATCAGTTCTAATGAGGTGGATGAAACTGGAGCCTATTATACAGAGTGAAGTAAGCCAGAAAGAAAAACACCAATACAGTATACTAACGCATATATATGGAATTTAGAAAGATGATAAAAATAACCCGGTGTATGAGACAGCAAAAGAGACACTGATGTATAGAACAGTCTTATGGACTCTGTGGGAGAGGGAGAGGGTGGGAAGATTTAGGAGAATGGCATTGAAACATGTAAAATATCATGTATGAAACGAGTTGCTAGTCCAGGTTCGATGCACGATGCTGGATGCTTGGGGCTGGTGCACTGGGACGACCCAGGGGGATGGTGTGGGGAGGGAGGAGGGAGGAGGGTTCGGGATGGGGAACACATGTATACCTGTGGCGGATTCATTTTGATATTTGGCAAAACTAATACAGTTATGTAAAGTTTAAAAATAAAATAAAATGAAAAATGAAAAAAAATAAATTGAAACAAGCAACAGTTAGAACTGGACATGGAACATATATGTATATATATGTGTATATGTATATGATATATACATATATGTATATATATGTATGTGTCTCATATATATGTGTGTGTATGTATATACATATATATATACATATATGTGTATATATATGTCTGTCTCATTTACACATGTTTTACATGGGTCAAAGAAAGTCATGTACAAGGAAACAGAGAGGAAAAGAGCAATGCTTTTTGTGATGAAGGAAATAATTACTACTTTTTCTGTTTCTATCTACAGAGGAAGAGAACTTCCAACAGTCCTCTGTGCATTTCTGATAGGGTCCTACATATACATGTTCAAAACAAACTCCTTCTTCACCGCCTTCCACTTCAGCACTCCAAAACCAAACTGGTTGTCACCCGCTGTACAGTATGTCAGTAGTAAAATGTATCACTATCCATTGTGTCAGAATGCTTATGTCTTTTGTTGCTGCTGTTCAGACACTAAGTCGTTTCCGACACTTTGCCACCTCATGGACTGCAGCATGCGAGGTTTCCCTGTCCTTCACTGTCTCCCAAAATGGTGTTCGCCTTTTTTATGGTCCAACTCTCACATCTGTACATGACTACCAAAGAAACCATAACATTGACTATATGGACCTTTGTCGGCAAAGAGATGTTTTTGCTTTTTAATACACTGGGTAGGTTTTTTTATACAGCATTACCTTTTAATGTGGCTATCACCAATGATTCAGGAAAAAATTAAAACAAAAAAAAACTTGGGTTTAGAAACTGTGGAGTACAGGCATAGATTGTGACATTATAAGCTGTCTTATTATACTAGTTTATTAAAATACCTGTAGACATGACTGAGCGACTTCACTTTCACTTTCATGCGTTGGAGAAGGAGATGGCAATCCACTCCAGTATTCTTGCCCGGAAAATCCCAGGGACAGGGGAGGGTGGTGGGCTGCCGTCTTTGGGGTCGCACAGAGTCCGACACGACTGAAGCGACTTAGCAGCAGCAGCAGTGTAGTAAAATTACACAGCTTTTATTAACAATTAAAATGTAGCATTTCAATTTTCCTGTGTTTCTTTTAGAACTGTGGCTAAGCAATATTGTCAAAAGCCATACCGTGGAGAAAAGATATACCAAGAAACTCACCATTAACCGACCTGATTCAAGAAGGAAAAAATCTGTTTTTAATCCCCTTTTGTGATGGATTAAAACTTCAGTCTCACAAAGCAAAAATAAATCCTGTGAGTGCAAGTATGCAGGCTTGTGTCTATTGATTCTGTTTTCAAACCCAATTTCATATGCCCAATGCACAATGAGACCAAGCAAACCGAAATGTCTGAGGAGTTTGGATCAGTGAAAGGTTTATTGCAGGCTAATGCAAGGGGGAGGGTGGCTCCTGACCCTGAAAACTCTGAATTACTCAAAAGGTTTCAGCAAAGCACTTTTAAAGGCAAGGTGAGAGAGGTTGATTGTTGAAAACTTTTTGGCATTGAAATCTTTTATTTTTGCAGCTACCCACCTAGGTCAGTTGAGGATGTTCCTGTAAATCTCCACCAAGACAAATGTTGTTTCTTGTTCTGCAAATTTTTATCCATATGTGAATGGACTCTTAAAGGTCAGAGCCTTGAGAATAAACTGTCCTGTGTATTTCAGGCTACAGGCAACAGAACATGAAGTTGAAAGTGAAAGCAACAGGTCTAACCCGTAGTCAGATGTATTCTTCCCTATTACAATTTTACTTACAAATTCTAGAATGAATTAGAAAATTAAAAAGATAACTGGGCACTGAAAAATGGATTAGTATGTGTAATAATGGTGAAAAAGTTGAAATGTGTTGAGCAAGGTGATGCTCCCAAGTCTCCATCACTTACTGGCTCTGTACCAAAATAAACCTAAATTCTTTAGTTTCCTTAACTATAAAATGAGTAAAATAGAACTATATCTAGTTCATAAGTATATTATGAGACTTTGAGGTAATTTAAAGAGCATTTAGCCATAATGCAAAGAACATGTTTTTCACATTTTATTTTTAGCAGTACCAATAAGGTACGGGTATATTTTGTAGTTGAAAAAGATTTCTGCCTCAAATAATGGCATATGGTGCTACCATCACATGATGCACAGGATGTGGAAGGCAAAGTACACTTTAAAAATATTATTTATTTTAATTGGAGGATAATTACAATATTGTGGTGGTTTTTGCCATACATCAACATGAATCAGCCATAGGTATGCATGTGCCCCCCACCTCATCCTGCACCTTCCTTCCACCTTCCTCCCCACCCTATCCCTCTGGGATGTCGCAGAGCACCAGCTTTGGGCACCCTGATTCATGCATCAAACTTGCCCTGGTCATCTATTTTACATATGATAATGTACATGTTTCAGTGCTATTCTCTCATGTCATCCCACTCTTGCCTTCTCCCACTGAGTACAAAAATCTGTTCCATATGTCTGTGTCTCTTTTGCTGCCCTGCATGTAGGATCATTGGTACCATCTTTCTAAATTCCATATATTTGCATTAATGTATAGTATTTGTCTTTCTCTTTCTTACTTCATTCTGTATAATAGACTCCAGATTCATCCATCCACCTCATTAGAAACTATCCATTTTTGTTTGCCAACAATAGGATAAATGAAAGGATGGATGCTAAAAGAAATGCGTTATTGGTTTGTTTCCTGTAGAGTTCATAGCAAATATAGTTATAAAGTCTATCATGGAGTTTAACATACAAAAGCAATCAGTATAGTAAAACATTAATGGAATGAAGGAAAAGAATCACATGATCATCTCAATGATGCAAAAAAGGCATTTGACAAAATGTGACACACTTTCATGATACAATTATACTGCCTTATTTCCAAAAATATAATTTCCCTGATTAAAAGGATTAATTATTGTTGTCATGCTGTTGCAACTATCATGTAGCTACTAATAAAAAGAAATAGATTCTTGAAAATATGTACCAATCACTAAATCACACCAATAAACTGAGGTCCATCTGTTATCTTCATTTCCAGTTCAGAGGAGTGTTCTATATGCAGATATGAGGCAACTTGTACACTTAATTGTTTGGTTATTTGTTTTTTTATTAAGGTGAAATTCATGTAGAATAAGATTAATCATGTCTAAGTAACAAATTCTGTGGCACCTAGGACATTCACATCGTTGTACAACTGCTACTTCTATGAAGTTCCAAAACATTTCCATCATTCCAAAACAAAATGCCAAACCTATTAAACAATCTCGTCCAATTCTGTCCTCCTACTATTAACCGCACCTGGCAAACACTAATCTGCATTCTGTTTCTATGAATAAAGTTATTATAGATAAATAATAAAAATAATTAAAAATATATTTTGTGTCTGGTTTCTTTCACTTAACATAATGTTTTAGAGGTTTGCCTACTTCAGAGCATGTATCAGAATTTTCATTTCTTTTTATGACTGATTAATGCTCCCCTTATACCACATATATATGCCATAATTAGTTTATTGGTTTGTACTCTGGTAGGCATTCGAATGGTTTCCATCTTCTAGCTATTGTGAGCAGTGCTGCTGTGAATATGGGTTTATATGTATATGTTTGAGTGCGCCCTAGTTTGCCGTGCTCAGTCTCTGAGTCATGTCCATCTCTCTGCAACTCCAGCCTACCAGGATTCTCTGTCCTTGGGATTTTCCAGGCAAGAATACTAGAGTGAGTTGCCATTTCCTCCTCCAGGACATCTTCCTGACCCAGGGATCAAACCCATGTGTGAAGCCATATGTCTGAGTGCCTGTTTTTGATTCTTTTGAGGTTATGCTTGGAATTGTTGGGTTGCATGGTAATTCCATATTTAACTTTTTGAGAAACACCCAAACACTTTTCCACTTTTCCACTGTGGCTGAACCATTTTATATCCCCAATGGTACTATGTGAGGGTCTCAAGCTAGCCTACACATGCTTCTTTTTTTCTTTTATTATAGCTATTCTGGTGGATATGGATTGGTACCTCATATGGTTCTGATTGGGCTTCCCTGCAAGAATCCGTCTGCAATGCAAAAGACCCCAGTTCGATTCCTGGGTTGGGAAGATCCCCTGGAGAAGGGATAGACTACCCATTCCAGTATTCTTGGGCTTCCCTGGTGATTTAGATGGTAAAGAATCTGACTGCAATGAGGGAGACTTGAGTTTGATGCCTTGGAGGAGGACAAGGCTACCCACTCCAGTATTCTTGCTGGGAGAATCTCCATGGACAGAGGTACCTGGCCAGCTACAGTCCATGGGATTGCAAAGAGTCAGACATAACTGAGCAACTAAGCACAGAATATGGTTCTGATTAGCATTTCCCTAATGAGTAAATGTTGAGCACCTATTCATGTGCATAGTTAGGCATTTTTATATCTTCTCTAGAAAATTATCTACTCATTCCTTTCAGCATTTTTAGTAGGGTTGTTTCATTGTTACAGGTTTTTTAAATATCCTGTATACTATATAAATATTGTATATATATATTTTCTACCATTCTATGGATATCTTTTCATATTCTTGATGACAAAGATGTTTATATAAAAGCAAGAACCTCATGGGGAAAAAAAAATGAAGACAAAGGACCAAAATTTGAAAGCTGGAAAATTGATAGATGATTTAGTAAATACAAAAATTTGGATCAGGAGCCTGTAGAAGCAGTCAAAAAACTTGGAGAACCATGAAATGTTCAAGGATTTGCCACATTGATTACATTGGTAATAGAAGTAAATGTGGATCTAATAGAAGTTTGTTTAAAAACCTGTTTCTTCCCCTGGTACTTCTCAAACTGAGAATGCCCCTTCTTTGCTCTAAATGAACACTTGGAGAACCATTCTCTGGAAAGGGAAAATGAAAATTCTCAGGACTCAGGGACCCATGCAGTATCATATCTGAAATACAGAAATTAAGTTTTAAAATGTCTTATTCCCCAGTACTACATCCAATTCTACTTTTCAAGCCAGGTACAAGAATGCTGTTCTGAAAACCTTACAGCCCGAGAGAAAATATGTTAAGATGGTGACATCTGAGGTCATCCAATGAAAGAATACAGAAAAATAACTCCACAGTGAAGCATTAAATTAGGAAGCTTCAACCATGTGCACTTAAAATGAATGTTTGTAATGCCTCATTTTAAGTGATTGAAATGATTTTATTTCTATACAGTACCAAAGAACAACCTGAAAATGAAGTTAAGGAAACAATTCCCATCTAAAAATGAAATTAAGGAAATATTTCCAATTATAAAATACTTTAGGATGAGTTTAACAAAATGTATACACCAAATAATATATATACTGAAATATACAAAATATATACATTGAAAACTAGATAATATTTCTCTTTAACATAAAAATGTATACATTCTATTGAGGAAAACACAACTAAAGGTTACCAAAAAAATGACAAATTGGAGGAACTAACAGCTCTTACAAACTCAAGAACAGGCAAGAACAGTAATGGGGATTGATCAAAGAAATAATATAAATAATGTAATGATTCATTTTTAATCACAAGCAGATAATTAGGAATGATAAGATATCTGAGCAAAGCACTGACTATGACAAAAAGAGATGAAGATAAAGAAGAAACTTAAGTGAAAGACAAATCTACAGAGCTGAAGAAAGAAAGGAGGGAACAAAATTACCCATCGGTCTTCAAAGAAACAAAGTATTGCACCTGGTGATATGATCAGGCTCCCCTTTTTTTAAGTTCTGTATGGCACCCCACCCCAGCACTCTTGCCTGGAAAATCCCATGGATGGAGGAGCTTGGAAGGCTGCAGTCCATGGGGTCTCTGAGGGTCGGACACGACCGAGCGACTTCACTTTCACTTTTCACTTTCATGCACTGGAGAAGGAAATGGCAACCCACTCCAGTGTTCTTGCCTGGAGAATCCCAGGGATGGGGGAGCCTGATGGGCTGCCGTCTATGGGGTTGCACACAGTTGGACATGACTGAAGTGACTCATCAGCAAATACACTTTAAATTGTTGCTCTGTGGTTACCTTGAGGCTTACATAAAATACCTCATAGACAAGGCAGTCCATTTTATGCTGAGAGCAACATATCTTTGTTCACTCATAAAGACTCCACCATTGTACTCCTTTCCTTTTATATTTTCAGTGTCACTATTTACTTCTTTTTATGCTGTGAGTGTATAAACTATAGTAGCTATAGCTATTTTAAATACTTTTTTCTTTCACCCTATACTACAGTTAAGTGGCTGACACATCATTTTAATAAAGAATAACAATTTCTAATTCTTTTTACCTTTACCAGAGTGTTGTCTATTTGGCATATTGTTGTTGTTGCTGTTTTTCCTGAGTAGCATCTTTTTGTTTAAGCTTGAAGAACTTCTTTCAGCATTTCTTACAAGATCAGCCTAATGGTGATGAACTTTGTCAGGTTTTATTTGTCTGGAAAAATGTTTATTTATTCATATCTGAGGGATAAATCTGCTGAATACATTGGCTGGCAAATCTCATATTTCAACCCTTTGACTAAGTCATTCCACTCTCTCCTGGTCTATAGTTTCTACTGAGACATCTGCTTATAGCCTGGTTGGGGTTTCATTGTAAGTTACTTCATTTTTTTCTGCATTTCAGATTATTTATTTTTGACGATTTCATACAATGAGTCTTACAGAAGGTCTTTTTGCGTTAATCTGCCCTGTTGTCTGTACTTTCTATTGCATTCTTCATCTTATTTCTTGAATTCTTCAGCTTGATTGTTTCTGTTTTTTCCTTTTTAATAATTTTAATTTTTGGTAAATAACTCTTTCTGTTAAATAATTTTATTCCTAAATTCAATGAACTGTCTTTCTGGATTTTCTTGCAACTCATTGAATTTCTTCATGACAGCTATTTTTGATTCTTTAGCAGTTAGCTCAGCAATCCTCAATTTTTTGAGCATCAGGGACCAGTTTTCTGGAAGAAAACCACTCACCTCCTGCTGTGAGGCTGAGTTTCTAACAGGCCAGGGACAATACTGGTCCATCCATGGCCAGGGATTTGGTCCTCCTGTGTTATATCACAATATTCCATGTATTTGAATTCAGTTTCTGGAGAATTATTATTTTGTTTTAGTGATACCATATTTCTTTGACTTTTCATATTGTTTGATGATTTGAGCTTCTGTTTTCTCACTTGATGTAGCCTGACACCCTCCTTAATTAAAAATTTATGTTCACTTTTGCTATCAGGTGGCTCAGTGGGAAAGAAATGGCAGGAGACACAGGTTCTATCCCTAGATAAGGAAGAACCCCTGGAGAAGAAAATAGCAACCCCATTCCAGTATTCTTTCCAGGATGATCCCATGGACAGAGGAGCCTGGTGGGCTATAGTCCATGGGGTCGCAAAGAGCTGGATACACGTGAGCACATTGTTTCTTACAGTTTAACAGAATGGCATTTAGAACTCTTTTCTTATTCCAGGAGGTGGCACTAAAGCTCAAGTTTGTAACTTCTTCTGCAGGAGCTGGCTTTTAGGATGTGTTGGAGCGTGCATGAGGACCTGGCATCAGAGTGGGAGGTTTGGGCTAGAGCCTCAGATTCTGGAGATGCTCATGGCTTAGTGGAAAGAACTTCAGCTGGAGATACTTTGTGGCTGTGCTCCCTGCTGAAATCCCATAGTAGATGGCAGGAAAGCTATTTCTTCAATGCCCATTGATATTCCTGTCTGCTCTCTCCTCTTCTTTCTCTCTCCCACCAGTCACAGAGGTCCCTAATCACAAATCTGGATGCTGCTAGAGAGAAACAGGTCCCTCCAGCTGCAATTCCCATTACTGAGAAGCAGAGTGGTCCCTCATTATTTTCATCTTACACCTCTTCTGCCAAAAAAGGCACCTCTGATGCTCCCCAAAACCCACACTTTGGGCATCAGTCTGGAGCAGAGACACACTAGAAGAGCTCCTCCACTTTATTGGCCTTAATACTCATTTGTATCCCACTCTGATGGTGTTCCATACCCCACTGTCCAGTCAAGGTAGACAAAAAAATAGAAATCCGGATCTCAAAGAGATATTGCACTTCCAGCATTGTTTTTCTTTCTCAAGACCATTTCTGAATATTCCTTTGTGGTTCCATAAAATTGTTAGCATTGTTTTTTTCTCTTAAAACTGCTATTGAAAATCTTATAGTAATTGCTATGGATCTGTAGATTTATTTGTGTATTATAGACATTTTAGCGGCGCTTATGGAGAAGGCAATGGCAAGCCACTCCAGTACTCCTGCCTGGAAAATCCCATGGACGGAGGAGCCTGGTAAGCTGCAGTCCATGGGGTCGCTACGAGTCGGTCGCGACTGAGCGACTTCACTTTCACTTTTTACTTTCATGCATTGGAGAAGGAAATGGCAACCCACTCCACTGTTCTTGCCTGGAGAATCCCAGGGAGGGGGGAGCCTGGTGGGCTGCCATCTATGGGGTCGCACAGAGTCAGACACAACTGACGCGACTTAGCAGCAGCAGCAGCAGCACTTAAGTCTTCTAATCCATGAAAACAGGACAGCATTCCATTTGTGTCTTCTAAAAATCTTTTTGCTAATATTTATAGTTTTTAATATATAAGACTTTCACTTCCCTAGTTAAGTTCATTTCTATGTATTTTATTCTTAAATTTCATATTTAGATTGTTCTCTATCAATATATAGAGGTTAAACTGATCTTTGTATATTGATTTTGTACTCTGAAACTTTGGCCAATTCATTTATTGTGACAGATTTTTGTGAAACCTGTAGGGTTTTCTATGCATCAGATCATGTCATCAGTGAACAAAAATAATTTTGCTTTCTTATATTCTATTTGGATGCCTTTAAAAAAGTTAATTTATTTATTTTAATTGGAGGATAATTACTTTACAATATTGTAGTGGTTTTTGCCATACATTGACATGAATCAGCCATGGGTGTACATGTAACCCCCCTCCTGAACCCCCCTCCCACCTCCCTCCCCATCCCATCCCTCAGGGTCATCCCAGTGCACCAGCCCTGAGCACCCTTCTCATGCATTGAACCTGGACTGGCGATCTATTTCACGTATGGTAATATACATGTTTCAATGCTGTTCTCTCAAATCATCCCACTCTCACCTTCTCCACAGAGTCCAAAAGTCTGTTCTTTATCTCTGTGTCTCTTTTGCTGTCTCACATATAGGGTCATCATTACCATCTTTCTAAATTCCATTTATATGCATTAATACACTGTACTGGTGTTTTTCTTTCTGACTTACTTCACTCTGTATAATCGGCATCAGTTTCATCCACCTCACTAGAACTGATTCAGATGCATTTTTTTTAATGGCTAAGTAATATTCCACTGTGTATATGTATTACAGCTTTCTTATCCGTTTGTCTTCTGATGGACTTCTAGGTTGCTTCCATGTCCTGGCTATTGTAAACAGTGCTGCGATGACCATTGGGGTACACGTGTATCTTTCAATTCTGGTTTCCTTGGTGTATATGCCTGGCAGTGGGATTGCTGGGCTGTCACCCTGTTTATTTAACTTATATGCAGAGTACATCATGAGAAACGCTGGACTGGAAGAAACACAAGCTGGAATCAAGATTTCTGGGAGAAATATCAATAACCTCAGATATGCAGATGACACCACCCTTATGGCAGAAAGTGAAGAGGAACTCAAAAGCCTCTTGATGAAAGTGAAAGTAGAGAGTTAAAAGTTGGCTTAAAGCTCAACATTCAGAAAATGAAGATCATGGCATCTGGTCCCACCACTTCATGGGATATAGATGGGGAAACAGTGGAAACAGTGTCAGACTTTATTTTTCTGGGCTCCAAAATCACTACAGATGGTGACTGCAGCCATGAAATTAAAAGACGCTTACTCCTTGGAAAGAAAGTTACGACTAACCTAGATAGCATATTCAAAAGCAGAGACACTACTTTGCCAACAAAGGTTCATCTAGTCAAGGCTATGGTTTTTCCTGTGGTCATGTATGGATGTGAGAGTTGGACTGTGAAGAAGGCTGAGCACTGAAGAATTGATGCTTTTTAACTGTGGTGCTGGAGAAGACTCTTGAGAGTCCCTTGGACTACAAGGAGATCCAACCAGTCCATTCTGAAGGAGATCAGCCCTGGGATTTCTTTGGAAGGACTGATGCTAAAGCTGAAACTCCAGTACTTTGGCCACCTCATGCGAAGAGCTGACTCATTGGAAAAGACTCTGATGCTGGAAGGGATTGGGGGCAGGAGAAGAAGGGGACGACAGAGGATGAGATGGCTGGATGGCATCACTGACTCGATGGACATGAGTCTGGGTGAACTCTGGGAGTTGGTGATGGACAGGGAGGCCTGGTGTGCTGCGATTCATGGGGTCGCAAAAAGTCAGACACGACTGAGCGACTGATCTGATCTTGCATGAAATGTTCCCTTGGTTTCTCTAATTTTCTTGATGATATCTCTAGTCTTTCCCATTCTATTGCTTTCCTCTATTTCTTTGCATTGATCACCGAGGAAGGCTTTCTTATCTCTCCTTGCTACATCACTTCATGGCAAATAGATGGGAAAACAGTGGAAACAGTGGCTGACTTTATTTTTGGGGGGCTCCAAAATCACTTCAAATGGTGACTGCAGCCATGAAATTAAAAGATGCATACTCCTTGGAAGGAAAGTTATGACCAACCTAGACAGCATTTTAAAAAACAGAGACATTACTATGCTAACAAAGGTCCGTCTAGTCAAGGCTATGGTTTTTCCAGTAGTCATGTATCAATATGAGAGTTGGACTGTAAAGAAAGCTAAGTGCCAATGAACTGATACTTTTGAACTGTGGTTTTGGGGAAGAGTCTTGAGAGCTTCCCTGGTGGCTCAGATGGTAAAGCGTCTGCCTGCAATGCAAGAGACCCAGGTTCGATCCCTGGGTTGGTAAGATCCCCTGGAGAAGGAAATGGCAACCCACTCCAATACTCTTGCCTGGAAAATTCCATGGACGGAGGAGCCTGGTAGGCTACAGTCCATGGGGTTGCAGAGTCAGATACGACTGAGCGACTTCACTTCACTTCACTTCACTTGAGAATCCCTTAGACTGCAAGGAGATCCAACCAGTCCATCCTAAAGGAGATCAGTCCTGAGTGTCCATTGGAAGGACTAATGCTAAAGCTGAAACTCTAATATTTTGGCCACCTCATGCGAAGAGTTGATTCATTGGAAAAAACTCTGATGATGGGAGGGATTGGGGGCAGGAGGAGAAGGGGACGACAGAGGATGAGATACAAGGATGGCATCACTGACTCAATGGACATGAGTTTGAGTAAACTCCGGAAGTTGGTGATGGACAGGGAGGCCCTGGCGTGCTATGATTTTGGGGGTCACAAAGAGTGGTACACAACTGAGCGACTGAACTGAACTGGGAGAAATATCAACAATCTTAGATATGCAAATAATACCACTTTAATGGCAGAAAGTGAAGAGCTAAAGACCCTCCTGATGAGAGTGGAAGAAGAGAGTGAAAAAGCTGGCCTAACTCAACATTCAAAAAACTAAGATAATGGTGTCTGGTACCATCACTCCATGGCAAACAGATGGGGAAATAGTGACAGACTTTGTTTTCTTGGGCTCCAAAATCACTGTGGATGGTCACTGCAGCCATGAAATTAAAAGACAGTTGCTCTTTCAAAGAAAAGCTCTGACAAACCTAGACAGCATATTCAAAAGCAGAGACATCATTTTGTCAATAAAGGTCCATATTATCAAAGCTATGGTTTTTCCAGTAGTCATGTACGGATGTAAGAGTTGGGCCATGAAGAAGGCTGAGAGCCAAAGAATTGAAAAAGAGTCAACTTGTGGTGAAGCCATGAATATGATAGGCTAGCATCATATTTTTTTGTTTGTAATTGTTTTCCCTTGGATCTGATTTCAGCAGTCTTAGTCTCATGAACCGTTCATCTTTATTTTTATTTTCTATTGAAGTGTAGTTGGCTTACAATGTTGTGTTAATTTCTGTTGTACAGCAGCATTCTTGTTTAAAAAATATTCTTTTCTGTTGTGGTTTATCAAAGGAAAGTGACTGTAGTTCCCTGTGCTTTACAGTAAAACGCTGTTGCTTAACCGTTATCTCTATTAAAGCTTACATGTGCTAACGCTAATCTCCACTCCATCCCTCCTCCAACCACCTCCCCCGCTACTTTGGCGATCAGAAGTCTGTTCTCTGTCTGTGAGTCTGTTTCTGTTTCATAGGTAGGTTCATTTGCGTCATATTTTAGATTACACATATAAGCGATATCATATTTGTCATTATCTTTCTAAATTCACTTAGTGTGATCATCTGTAGATGCATGTATGTTGCTGCAAATGGCATTATTTTGCTCTTTATTTTGGCTGAGTGGTATTCCATCGTACCATGTCTTCTTTATCCATTCATCTGTCAATGAACAGTTACGTTGCTCTTTCCATGTCTTGGCTATTGTGAACAGCACTGCCATGAACACAAGGGTACACGTATCTTTTTGAATTAGAGTTTTGTCTGGAAATATGCCCAGAAGTGGGATTGCTGGATTATATGGCAACTCTATTTTTAGTTTTCTGAGGAACCTGCTACTCTTTTGCATATTAACTGTCCCAATTTACATTCCTACCAGCAGTGTAGGAGGACAAATTTTAAAGAAGGATAGCCATTTGTGTTCTCTTGGCTGTTTAATTTTAGTTTCAATTTCCGTTACCTTTACAATAAAGGAAACCTATTCTTGCAAAACTACATCGTTATCAAAAGCCATCATGTAATTAGGAAGAATAGTGTTTATCAAAAGCCATCACGTGATTAGAAAGAATACTTTGAGAACCATTCTAGAATGGAGTCATTCCAAGGCAATGTATTGTTAAAATCTGTTGTAAGTACTGAAACCTGGATGACAACATTGCATTGTCTGTTAATGTACTGAACACTCACTTCTTTTTTCTCCTTTTGACCATCATAATGAACAGGATGGCTTCTTCTCTTGCTTCAGCTTTGTGTATAAGATCAACCGATTTTATACGTAAGTGACCACAGACCTCCAGACACCCTGAAAACCTTTACCAAATGCAACCTTAATTTGCATTTTGAAAGAACTATTTTCAAGATAGATTTTTATAATTTATTTCAACTTTAAGCATATTCTAGAGTCTCCAAATGTGGACTATTGCCTTACTAGTCCCTTAGAGATCATATACAGTAGAGATGCAAGAAAATTTTTCCACAGTTGGGGAGGGAGAGGGTGGAAAAAATTGAGATAGTAGCATTGAAATATTAACATATCCACTACCAGGGTAAAATAGATAGCTAGTGGGAACCAGATGTATAGCACAGGGAGCTCAAGCCAGTGTTCTGTGATGATCTAGAGGGATGAGATGGGGGGTGGGTTGGGAAGGAGGCTCAAGAGGGAGGGGATATATGTATACACATAGCTGATTCACATTGTTGTGTGGCAGAAACCAGCACAATATTGTAAAGCAACTACCTTCCAATTAAAAATTTTTTTAAAAGAACAGTAGTGAGAACACATGGAATCAGGTAAGAAACATGGGACTAGAGGGGTGAAGAGATGCTATGCTTCTAAATTCTTCATGTGCTTGCATTTTTCCTTTTTTCTTTTTTCTATTTCAGAGGCACTAACTCTGGGTACCAAAAATTTTTTTTCCTGGCTGCTGAAACAAGACACTAATATTTTCAAAGAACCGTGGGAGTTTAAAAGAAAGCCAATGACTACAATAACTAAAAGATGGCTTAGGTCATTAGGCTTGGTTAAATTCATTATTTTAATTCAAAGTTTTTCCCCATAAAATAAAAATGTTCTTTCTGGCCACCTATTTTCATGTTTTTTGTTATTTCACTCAAGCCCTTTCCAATTCCCCTTAGGCAGTAAGCAAATGATGTTCCCAGAAACGTTTGATATGAAATATACACTTTCAGTTTCTTCATGTAATAAACAGTCATGCTTCTGTAGTTTTATTTTTTATCAAACTACAAATAAAGAAAATGGAAAATGAAACTATTCCAAAAGTGGAAGTCATTTCTTACCGCCTGTGTGGTGAGTTGTGGTTGTTGGCTATGGCAACCTCTGTAATAAATAGACGCTCTGAAGCTACTCTAGCCGGAGGAGGAACAGAGTTGACTGCAAGAATGGCAGGTGACATGTCATCTCCTGTGGAAAATTCATGGACCATCTTTAAGGAATACCACATTGATGAAGACGTAGGCTTTGCTCTTCCATATCCACTGGTAAGAGAGGACACTGGAATATGGGCAAAATTATTTTCTTGTCTTGACTTACCTGGACAAGTTAGCTTCTACTGAATAAATGTGGTTCAGTAATTTCTACTGAACAAATAGATATAGAGGTACCAAAATTGGAGGCAGAGTTTGAATAAAGGGATCTCAGTTAACGTTCTTAAAATTTTCTTCCTAGAAACTTAGCCTTAGAGGCACTTCTTACTCATCTTATACAGGTACAGAGTGATGAGATAAGGTAACTACAGAGGTATTTTAGTTTAAGACAATCACATTTCAGGGGGTATTTTGAAAAAAATTTTTTTAAAAGTAATAAATGACCCATGAGTCAAAGGAACCCCCTTTCTCAGCTGATAAACCTTAGATAGCACAAAGCATGTGTTCCTGCTTTGATGTTGTTGAGGTGGGGAATCAAGCAACTTTGTGTTGTATTAGTATTGTTGCGTATTTACTAAGCCTAAGTTTCAGGCTTAGAGAGAGTTAGACCTGCTAGATCTGCATGCTTTTTTTCACAGGTTTTGCTACAAAGGGCAAGGCATTAGAATAAAAGTGTGTCTTAAGACTACAGGTTCCTAAGTTATCTTCCCAAGAATGCCATGCAAAGCATCTTATCTTTAATATCTTAATCATCACACACTTTTATCTCATTTTTAGCAATTTACAAATATTAACTTACTCCATCTTTACAACCATCCTGAAAGGTATGTATGTTATTAATCTTATTTTCCTGATGAGAAAGTAAGCCATGCAGAATTTAAATAATTAGCCAAACTCACACAGCTAAGTAATAACAGGGATAGGAAGTGAGTCTAATCAGTCTGGTTCCAGAATCCATGGTCTGAAAACCATTATCTATTATGCTACACTGCCTAACTCAAGAGAAGGAGAGAACACAAGACATTATTTTGGTTTTTGGTTATTGTTTGTTTTCCTACTCTTGCTTTTAATGAAATTCATGAGATTCCAGGAGAGGATTTCTAGGAGCCAGTAACATGTTGTGACAATGCTGTATACCAGGATGTATCTGTACTTGTGACTGGAACAAATAGATATAGAGGTACCAAAATTGGAGGCAGAGTTTGAATAAAGGGATCTCAGTTAACTTTCTTAAAATTTTCTTCCTAGAAACTTAGCCTTAGAGGCACTTCTTGCTCATCTTACACAGGTACAGAGAGTGATGAGATAAGGTAACTATAGAGGTATTTTAGTTTAAGAAAATCACATTTCAGGGGGTATTTTGAAAAAAAATTTTTTTAAAGTAATAAATGACCCATGAGTCAAAGGAACCCCCTTTCTCAGCTGATAAACCTTAGATTGCACAAAGCATGTGTTCCTGCTTTGATGTTGTTGAGGTGGGGAATCAAGCAACTCTAGAGACAACCTTTAAGTGTGACAAATACATATTTTAGTCAGAATCTAACTATACTTAGAAATCACATCTAGTAAATACCTTGGTTAATATAGGGAAATCTAAAGCAAATTCTTTGTCCCAATCTAATTTTCCTCTTCACATGATTAAGTTAATTGAAGAAAATGAAGCGGATGTTTTAATTGTATTGCTAAAATCAACTGGCTTACTTTATATTTTCAAATCAATAATATTCAGACTTACTCTCTCTTCACAAAAGTGCACAACTGCCAAGACTGGATGTTTTGAGGAAATATGTATCAATGGTACAAAAAAAAAAAAAAACTTTTTCAGAAACTACAAAGTGTCATATCAAATTTATTCTTTATTTCCCTATAAAGTTGGTTCTCTTATAAAAGAAAATAATCACAATAATTATGTGAATGAGTAAGTGAAAATTGTTCAGTTGTGTCTGACTCTTTTCTACCCCATGGACTGTAGCCCGCCAGGCTCCTCTGTCCATGGAATTCTATAAGCAAGAATACTGGAGTGGGTTGCCATTCCCTTCTCCAGGCAATCTTCCTTACCCAGGCGTTGAACCTGGGTCTCCTACATTGCAGGCAGATTCTTTATCATCTGAGCCACCAAGGAAGCCACAAATAATTATGTAGACCTCTAAAACAGTAGTTTTGTGGTTAGGGAGAAAAAATTCAGAGCAAATACAGGAAAAGTGATTATCTAGTGAATATACTGCCTGGATCTTTCATTCCTAAAAATTTTCCCTGACTAAGTAAGTCTAGCCAATTCTCTGCAGCCCCTGAACAGGTTTGAAGTTTTTATTACATTTGTCTTCATATTTTATAGCTTCCTTATAATATTAACTTGGTTTTGAAGCTTAAAGCCTCACTAACCTTGGTTTCAGGTAAACTCAATTTATGCTCTCTCCCCTTAATTCAGTTTCGATGCCCCCAAAGGCACATCTGGAAGGAGCTTAATGAAGAAGGCCTGGGGAGTTTTCAGGACTCTGAATCTCATTTCAGGCTGTGACCTAGTATTTTTGTTTCTATATTTTCCCTTGAGACACAATTAGAAACAACACCCAGGGAGGCACTTATTAAAAACAAAACCCAGTTGAGTAAAATTTAAAACGTCATTGCCTTCCTTCAGTGATTCATGAAATGGGCATCATCCCAACTAGCAGGAAGAAAAGTACTCTGAGGAGCTGTACAAAAATGAAAGACTTTTATAGGCAGAAGAGAACAGAAACAAGGAAGTCATCATCCCTGCAGAGTGAATTGGTTGTATTGAGGTCACATTTCTTTAGAGAAAAGCAGGGTTCTATGAGCAAATCAGTTCATTACTGCTGGCCAGGGGATTCCAGATTGACTGGTTTAGGATTCCACTCTGGGAGAGGCAGAAATTGTAATTAAGTATTGTCTCCATTTAGTGACATGGGACTTAAGTTACTCCATTCTGGGTTATTGGGTCTTTTCTTTTTAAACATTTTATTTTGTACTGGAGTATAGCCAATTAACATTGTTATAATAGATTCAGTCAGTCAGCTCCGTTGCTCAGTCTTTGTGATCCCATGGATGGCAGCACGCCAGGCTTCCCTGTCCATCACCAACTCCCGGAGCTTGCTCAAACTCATGTCCATCATGTCCATAATACCATCTAACCATCTCATCCTCTGTCATCCGCTTCTCCTGCATTCAATTTTTCTCAGCATCGGGGTCATTCTTCAGCATCAGATGGCCAAATTATTGGAGTTTCAGCTTCAGCATCAGTCCTTCCAATGAATATTCAAGACTGATTTCCTTTAGTTTCACGCAGACAGCAAAGGGATTTAGCCATACATACATATTTATCCATTCTCCCACAAACTCCTCTCCCATCCAGGTTGCCACATAACACTGAGCAGTCTTATTTATAACACTCTTTTATTTGGATTTCATTTTTATGTACTTGACCAAAAATTTGCCTGTTGTACCAAAGGAAACAATCAACATGTATACATATATATATACATATATACATGCACATATATACAACATATATACAGCATCTCTTGCATATCTAGTACTGTGGTAAGAAATACAGAATTAAAAATATGATAAAACCCTTGCCTTCAGATAGTGAGATGTAAAAAGATAAAACATCTTTTACAAGTTAGAAATCCTTATGTTTGAATTACAATGAACTATGTGCACAAAACAAGCCATAAATCTGCCTGAGCCTTGCTTGTCTTATTTATGACATGGAGATAACTCTGGGGGCCATTATAATAATTAAACAAGAAATAATTAAATGAAAAATTGAAGCAAAACTGCCTCATTACTGACATTTAATAAATCTCATTTTCCTTCTATTAAAAAAAAAAACAACTTAACATCTAGCTGAGAAGGTAAAAATATAGCAGACAGCAATAAATTACTTAGGGCTTCCCTGGTGGCTCAGCAATAAAGAATCTGTCTGCCAATGCAGAAGACTTAGGTTTGATCCCTGGGTTGGGAAGATCCCCTGGAGAAGGAAATGGCAACCCACTCCAGTATTCCTGCCAGGGAAATCCCATGGACAGGGAAACCTGGCAGACTAAGTCCATGGGGTCTTAAAGAGTTGGACACATCTAAGTGACTACACACAATAATAAATCAGTTAATGTGAAAGGGGGTAATTCATAAGATTCTTCATTGGAGACATACCTATAGAATGGAATAGTCAGGAAGATTTCAATGAAATGTTTCAAGGGATCTTTGCAAAGGAGGCAGGTGAGAGGAAGAAGAGGAGCACAGAGAAGGTCCTGAGCTCTTCGTGTGCAGGTGACAATGCATGGCCTGGTGGCCCTAGACAGGCTAAGTGTGTGTTGGCATTGCGTGGCATCGATACAGAGGCAACATGGATCATTAGTGGAGACACCACTATTGGATAAGACCTTCCACTGGTGAATCAAAGCCCTGTTTCTTCTTTTTAAGGAGGACCTACCTCATCCTTATGATGCCTGGATCTCTATTGCTAGAAATCTGCCTGAACTGATCAAGAACAACCAACTACGTGTGGAAGTTGAGAAGGTTTGGAAAAAATATTACACGTTTTCTATTTCAGCTTCGTAAAAGCATTAACTTGGTTTTGTGGCACTCACATCACACATTTTGAGTTGAGTCCATCTCTCCATTTATTCTCAGTTAGCAACGCTCAACATTAATGGCCTCCGAGGCCACAGGGCACAGCGCCTGGCACACTTGGTTCTGGGATACATCACGATGGCGTATGTGTGGGGTCAAGGCGATGGAGACATCCGAAAGGTCTGGAGATTTTCATGTATTCTTTTATGTTAACACAACAGACTGACATCCAGTTGACATTTAATGTAAATGAACTCTAAGAGTATTGTCAAGGCATTTGTGAAGCTTGAGGATCTTGTGCAGAGGAGTTGCCTAACAAATATTTGGGGGAATGGATGGATGCTTGAGTGAATGGTTGCAAATGATTCACAGGCCATTAGAAAGTCAAGAATACAGCCCTGATTTCCTCTGGCCCTTTAGGTGGGCTTTGTTCTCTCTATGCCGAGATTATGTCCACATCATCACAAATTTCAAATGTAAGGGTTTTATAAGTACTGGGCTTAAGTTATGAAATGAGGAAGAGGCAATGACATTGGTTTGGTTTCACAGGGCCCTTATGTAGAACAGTTAATCTTTTGACACCCAGAAAGCAGAAGCGAAGGCGAGACATTTCAAAGGTTAATACTAAAAGTCGTGTTTTCATTAGGTCTTGCCAAGCAATATCGCTGTTCCTTACTGCAAACTGTCTGAGAAGCTGGGACTGCCTCCTATTCTACTTTATGCAGATTGTGTCTTGGCAAACTGGAAGAAAAAGGATCTCAATGGGTATGTAAACAGTGATTATAACAGGAATTAAAGGTGTTCACAGTATTTTAATCAAAAGGGAAATGGTCATTTGTTTAATCCTTGGCAGCATGGCTTTCTTCTCTGTTGTTAAGATGTAAAAGATACGTGCATGTGAGAGAGAGAGGTGTGTTGTCAACATACAATGAAATGTACATATCTTAAGTGTTCAGTTTGATCAGTTTGACTGGCTTCTTTCAAGATTCGACATTTCAATTTTAACTACTGAGTGGAATCAAAACATCTTTGGCGGTAGAGGTGGCAACATCTGGGCTTTCAAAAGAGTCTGCTTAGAATCCCGGCCCTTCCTAAGCACTGAGTAACGGATCTACTACAATGAAGGGTCAGAGGCTCTAGGTGTGTATCCGAAGAGGCGTGTTCTAGATGTGGGAGTACCGCCAAATGAAATGATTTGATCTTGAAAATTTCTTATTAGTAACAAGGTTTCCAATTGGTTTTGACAATTCACGTGTGTTCCTTGCATATTTAATTGTTTCTTTCACTTATTAAGTCCTAAATTAAATGTTTGTGACACCTACTTGACAAATATTGAAAAAACACACCTTTACATTTTTATGTATTTTTTTTTACCTTTGCTAGATCAGTAGTATTAGAGGAAATAACTCAAAACCATTTAATTTTTACATTGGTTTCCTTTCCATCTTCCAATTGATCCACGGCTGCTCTCCTAAGGCCCATGACTTATGAGTAAGTACTCCATCTTTTTCATTTGAAGAATTACTGTTACTCAAAGTAAATAAGGATGTATCACTACCCTCCACGTGCATTCTTTTAAAAGACCAATTGATTTTAGGCAAAAAATACAAAAATCTTACTTGTATATGCAGATGATACCTGACTTAAGGATGGTTTCAACTTAGGATTTTTTGACCTTAGGATGGTGCAAAAGTGATATACGTTCACTAGAAACTCAGTTTGAATTTTGAATTTTGGTCTTTCCCTAAGTAGATGTGCAGTACATACTCTCCTGTGATCCTGGGCAGGGCAGTGCAGCTCCCAGGCAGCCCCACTGTCAAGAGGGTGAACAACTGATACACTTACAACCATCATGCACCCAGACAACCACTCTGGTTTTCACTTTCAGTATTCAATAAATCACAAGAGATATTCCACACTTTACTATAAACTAGACTTTGTGTTAGATGATTTTGCCCAAATCTAGGCTAATGCAAATGTTCTAAGCACATTTACGGTAGGCTAGGCTAAACTCTGGGGCACCCAGGTGGGCAAGTGGTAAAGAATCCAATCTGCCTGCCAATGCAGGGGACACAGGAGAAGTGGGTTCAAGTCCTGGGTTGGGAAGATCCTCTGGAGGAGGAAATGGCAATCCACTCCAGTATTCTTGTCTGGAAAGCCCCATGGACAGAGGAGCCTGGTGGGCTACAGTCCTTGGGATCACAATGACTGTGACCCCAAGGTCACAGTGAGTGAGACAGACACAACTTAGCAGGACCACAAGGCTAATATTTGATAGGCTAATATCTGATATTTGGTAGGTTAGGTATATTGAGTGAATTTTCAACTTATCTTCAACTGAAGATGGATTTATTGAGATATAACACCATTGTAAGTTTAAGAAGATCTGTAGATAAATATAATTAACATACATACATATATACAAAATGCACATACATCTGTGTATCCATGACCCTATGGCCTCAGTGGCCAGAAGTAATAAAACTATTCTTTTTGACCCAATTCTTACTATTTTTGGCCAGGTACTTAACAGAGGCTAAGAGCTAGGGAAGCTAAAGTAAATACAGGAATAAGCTTACCCTCATGAACCTGGGTTAATTTGGAGGAAAGAAGATACATGAAAATTATGTAAATTGCTATATGATCACGAGAAGAATTAAGGAATTCAAGGACTATGAGTTCAAGTGAAACAAAAGGCACAGGAAAGAATCCTACAGCAAGGAATTTAAGCTGGACTTGGAAGAGTGACTAGGCATAGGTTAGAAGAAGGAAAACCTGGGACTTCCCTGGTGGTCCAGTGGTTAAGATTCTGTACTTCCAGTGCGTGGCGTGTTCCCTGTCCCTGGTTGGGGAACTAAGATCCCATGTGTCATCTGGCCAGAAAAAGTAAAGGAAGAAGAAGGAAAAGCTGAGCATGTTCACAGTGGAGGAAACAGCAAGAATGAGGGCTTTGAAATGACAAAAATCTCGGTGCATTTTCAGAATTGAAGGAAGGCTAGTGTCACTGATACATCATAAATAAGGAAGGTAACAGTAGAGGAAGGGGATGAAGAAATAAACTATAGAAATATTACATAGGACTTTGGGCTCTGATAAGGGGTTAAAACAGTATCTTTAAAAGGGAAGCTATGGAAGGTTTTTAAATGGGAGAATGATATCGCCAGCCCCATTTGAGGCTGAAACCGATGAAATATCTTATTCAATGAGCCCCAGGAAGTTAGGTGCAAAAATGGTTTGAGACCATACATTTAACTGCCATGAAACTCAGAGGTGTACTGATGCTGAGACCATATTTGCATCAACACAAAACTTCAGTGCAAAAGAAAATAAGGTGTAATAAATTATTTGAATTTCCCAATCAATTCCTTTGTAAGGCAGGATATATCACTGAGAAACTGAGTCAGGCTCACAGATAAAGTTATGGATATTATGTTTCTTTTATTCGAAAATCTACTTTTGAAAAAAAAAAAGAAAATCTACTTTGTAAATCATATCTCACAGATATCTCTATAAACCTTGAGTTTATAAATTTGTGAAAAATTGATGGGATAATAGAAAAAGAAATGCTCTTGAAGTTTCTAGTTTCAAGTTCTAGAATGGAATTTCAAGTTCCAGCTTAAAGTACTGTTAATTTTATGACCTTAAACAACAGACCTAACATTAATATTCCTAACTACATAATGGATATAGTAAACCTGCCATACTTATCTCACAAGATTATTTTGAAAATGGAGGGTAAATAAAAGTCTTGAAAATGAATAAGAATCCAACAAATAGATCAATATTGTTACTAAATTTTTTTTCTTCTTTTTAGCTTTTCTTTCTTTTATTTTTACTAAATTCTTGACTTCCTGGATTAATTTTCTTAGGAACATGGACATTCTGTTCTCATTTCCTGGTGGGGACTGCGGCAAAGGCTTCTTTCTGGTTTCTCTGTTGGTGGAAATAGCAGCTGCCTCTGCAATCAAAGTATGTCAGACCAGAAAAATGCGCATTTTGATTCACTTAAGCAGAACAAGTACTTAACAGCAGAACTCTATTATGCATAAACTAACTTGATCCTGACTGAATAGAGGATTTTAATGATTGAATTGGAGATAAGGGATAGCCTGGTACAAATAAATACTTTATTTTTTTTTGTCTCTTCTAAAATATAAAATGTAAGAGCCATATAATTAGAATCAAATTTGAAGCCCTAATAAGAGAGAAATATTTTTAACACAACTTGCCATTGGAAATTTGTCTCACAGTGACAAAAAGCTAATGATTTTTTGCCTTAGAGATAGAAATACATAAAACTATATAAACTTATCTCTAAGTGATAAAATAATAAAGACAAACCCAAGTTTAATTAAACATATGGAAATTAGTCAAACAATCCAAGGGTATCCAATTCAAGAAAGAAACGGAAATACCAAATTTAATTTCGGCATTAAGATTTAGAAGAACTTCATTCTATGCCAATATTTATTTATGAAATCTGAAGTGTTTGTCTTCTTTTTTTTTTAAAGGTGATCCCCAGTATATTTGATGCAGTACAACGTAAAGACTCAGATACTTTGCAGAAAGCGCTGCTTGAAATATCTTCCAGCCTGCACAAAGCCCTGGAAGTGTTTTCCCAAATTCATAGCAAGTATCGTGTGCCTTGCAAATGCTAGACCATGCTCAGATGTTTCTGGTTATCTAGATGTAGACTTGCAGAGAAATGGAAGCAAAACCAACTCTCATATAGTGGATGTGTTTGTGCTTTCTTTTATCTCAAGGAATTATTATATGTACTTTCCATATAATGGTGGGTTTTATTATGTTCAGAGAATCTAAATTTTGAGAGAGAAGATAAATGACCCAAGATGATATAAGTAGTGAATAGGGAAGACAGAATTCCACTAAAATTAATGGGAAAACTTGCCAAAGGTGCAGGATATGTTAAGTTCTGAAAAACTTAGCTTCTGCTTGATAAGAACTCTCTGTGAATTCTGCTTTTATGGAAATTAACTAGAAAGCCATCTAAAACAGCCATGGGGCTCGAAAGTTATCATAAAATTAACAGCTAAAAACAATAACAAAAAGAATACATAAACAAGGATTTGCAAAAGGAAATGTCCCCTACTGGATGCGCCTAAAAAATATGTGACTGTGTATCACTGGGCTTTGGCAAGAAGATTGGCCTTCAAACCAAAGACATTAGCAGGCTTTGGGGAGGGACACCCAGAGATGTGGTCCCTAGGGCTCCTGGAAGTTTTATTTTTATTTTTTGTGTTTAGGTTTGGGGTTTCTTTATGTAAGTAATTTATCAGTTATGCCCCAGGAGAAACATGTTGCTGTTGTTTAGTCTCTAAATCGTGTCCGACTCTTTTACGATCCCTTGGACTATAGCCCACCAGGCTTCTCTGTCCATGGGATTCTCCAGGCAAGAACACCAGGGTGAGTTGCCATTCCCTTTTCCAGGGAATCTTCTTGACCCAGGGATCCAACCCGCATCTCCTTCACTGGCAGGCGGATTCTTTGCCGCTGAGCCACAAGGGAAGCCCAGTAAACATATGAAGCATCCTTAAGTAAATGTTGGCAGTTTAATTGGTCTCCTGAGGATGAGCGGTCAATGGGCCCGGGCTCTTTGTCACAAGATGTGTGTTGCTCCCGTAGTAGACCCCATTCAGTGTACACAGGCGATGATAGAGGGCAGGTGAGTGAAGCTTGACCTCAGGGAATTTTTCTGCACAGACTGACATAGCACCTTTCTTGTGTCCTATACTGAAATCCAGGATCAGTTGTTTATAACACCTTGATTTTTCCCAATATATCTGATGCTACTTAATTAGCTGTATCTCATCTTTTTTGTTTTGTTTTTTTAGAATATGTGGACCCAAACCTATTTTTCAATGTTCTTCGAATATACTTGTCTGGGTATGTAGCCTTATGCTTGGTTCTGTTTTCACTTAGACAATTAACAAAAAGAAGACAACAAATTTCCACTGATGGTCCCCACTATCAATCCAGTTTAAGAAACAATTTATATCCTAAACTACATGTTGCAAGAAACAGTAAGCTATTCTCTTGGTTACTACTTAGGCAGGCACACACTGGAGTATGGACAAAAAAGCTAGTCGTTTTAAAGAGAGTGAAATAACCTTTGGTAGTGAAAGGTAAGATTTGGCTTATAGAATCCTTATGCTGAATTTGCTCAGAACCATATTAATTATTATTCTCTTGCTTGAACATGAGTAGAAGGGGGAGTATGGGAGAAGTATCATGAAGCCTAGCTCATTTCACCTTCCACTCATCCTCTGTTGCAAGATTTGACATACAAAAAATTGGCAATTGATAAAATACTGATTATTCTTCCCTTCCTAATTTAGTTGGAAAGGCAACCCCTTGCTGTCAGAGGGTCTGCTGTATGAAGGCGTCTGGGACACCCCAAAGAAGTTTGCCGGAGGCAGCGCAGCCCAAAGCAGCATCTTTCAGTGCTTTGATGTTCTCCTGGGCATTCAGCACAGTATTGGTGGAGGTGAGCGACAAATGGCAAATGACCAGCATCGCTTAGGTTAATAGTATAGTTTCTAAAAAGTACCTTCCCATCAGCATCTTATCTGAGCTTATCAGACACTTTTATAAGAATCAGTAGAGACTTTACTACAATCATCTTATTACACCATGAAGAAGCAGAAACTGAAAGAGGCTCATAAACAGACTCCCTGGTAACCAACTAAAAAGCAGGGAAGCCAGAACTCAGACCAAGTTCAACACCATCTTGATCTTGATATTTGAACATGTTTATGAGGTCTGATTGAGTGGTGAAGCCAATATCGCATGTCCTGAACATGCAAGGTCAGATTTAGGAGAATCTGCGAATTCTGAGAATCGGAGAATCTGCGAAAGAGAAAGTCTGCGAATGAGATAAGACCACAAGCGGAAGCTGGAGAGTGGAGAGGCTTGGCATTGTTCTAGTTCCCCAACCTACCGCCCAGGGACCCCAGGGCCAACACGTGCACCAAAGTTTAAAGATGAGCCACGTTCATTATATTCCTTCTAGGGGATTAAGGGAGCAGAGGAAGAGGCTCCAGGTAGAACTTCTTTCTGCTTTTCTTTCTTTCCTAAACTTCTATTTTCCTAAATTTCTAAGGGGAAAGCTTTGGGTTGCATGACAGTAAGTTTTGTTGTTGTTTTTTTTATTTTCTGAGCTCATTCTCTTATTTTAAAATGATCCCTTTAATTCTCTTGGACTCAGCATCACAGTCTATCAAGTATAGTACATCTACCTGTCCTTAGAAGGATCAAATACACTAGGAACATGAGAAAAGAAGCAAAACAAAAATATAATGAATGAGTTTAGCTCATGTGGTTTTTAGAATTAAGTGTATTTTGCAGTAATTACCATTACTAGTAGCAAGATTAGTAGGATGCTGACTTGATGATTATAAATTCATGGCCACCCACTCTGGCCCACTTGGCCTTCCCTCCCTGGACAGAAGACTGCTTCAGACTCCTTACTAACTCATCTTTGTCTTCAGTCCCTGCAGACTCTGCTGCTGAATTTCTCCAGGAGATGAGAACATACATGCCACCAGCTCACCACAGCTTTCTCCTCTCATTAAAGTCAAAGCCCTCGGTCCGTGAGTTTGTTCTTTCAGAAGGCAATGCTACCCTGCAGGAAATTTACAATAAGTGTGTGCAAGCTATGGTCTCCTTGAGAAACTACCATTTGCAAATAGTAGCTAAATACATCGTGATTCCTGCAAGGCAGCAACCCCAGGTGGAAGAAAACTTGGAAGAAGAAAATAGAGGAACTGGAGGCACCAATGTCATGGACTTTCTGAAGACTGTAAGAAGTAAAACTAAGAATTCCCTGTTGAAGGAAGAATAATTGTAATCCAAGAAAGTAAATCTTTGCCATATTTTGTTTATTTTGACATATGTTAATTATCACTGTCCATTATATCAGAAATAGCATTGACATTCATCAAGAGGAAAATGAAATTTATGTCTATACAAAAGCCTTCACAGGGATGTTTATTGCAGCTTTATCATAATCACCCAAACTTGGAAACATCCAAGATGTCCTTCAATGGCTGAATGGATGAACAAATCAAAGTACATCCTGACAACAGAATATTACTCAGGGCTGAAAAGAAATGAGTGCTGTGTGACAACCTAGAGGGGGGGATGGGGTGGGAGGAAGATTCGAGAGGCTGGGACATATGTATACCTATGGCTGATTCATGATGATTTATTGCAGAAACCTATACAATATTGTAAAGCAATCATCCTCCAATTAAAAATTAAATTTAAACATTTTATAAAAAAGAAATGAGTGTGGTGTATTTCTTCCCGGTTCAGTAACAAATGTTGAAAATGAACTTATTTACAAAATACAAACAGACATAGACTTTGAAAGCAAATTCTGGTTACCAAAGTGGAAAGGTGGTATGTGTGTGGGGGGGGGTGGTGGTGGTTGTGGTGGTAAATTAAGAGTTTGGGATTAACATATACACACTGCTGCTGCTGCCACTGCTGCTAAGTCGCTTCAGTCATGTCCGACTCTGTGCGACCCCATAGACGGCAGCCTACCAGGCTCCCCCGTCCCTGGGATTCTCCAGGCAAGAACACTGGGGTGGGTTGCCATTTCCTTCTCCAATGCATGAAAGTGAAAAGTGAAAGTGAAGTCGCTCAGTCGTGTCCGACTCTTCGCGACCCCATGGACTGCAGCCCACCAGGCTCCTCCGTCCATGGGATTTTCTCAGGCAAGAGTACTGAAGTGCGTTGCCATTGCCTTCTCCCATCATATACACACTACTATATATAAAATAGGAAATCAACATCAAACTATTGTAGACCACAGGGAAATCTACTCAATATTCTGTAATAACCTATTTGGGAAAAAAATATGAAAAAGAATAGGTATTACGTATAAGTGAATCATTTTGCTATACTCCTGAAACTAACACAACATTGTAAACCAACCATACCCCAATACAAAATTTAAAATATTTTTAAAAAGAAAAAAAAAAAGAGTGATCAAGCGATGAAAAGACATGGAGAAACATAACATGCATATGACTAAGTAAAAGAGGTCACTCTGAAAAGGCTACAGACTGCGAGATTCCCGCTATAAGACATTCTGGAGAAAGGTAAAAACCATGGAGGCAGGAAAAGGATCAGGGATGGCCAGAGGTTAGGACAGAGGGAGTGATGACCAGGAGGAACACAGAGGATGTTCAGTTCAGTGAAACTGCTCTGTACGATAGAATAACAGTGGACACATGCCATGCATTTCCCAAACCCCGTAGGACATAGAACACCAGGAGTGAACCCTAATGTAAGCTGTGGACTTTGGATAATCATAGTCTATCAGTGTAGGTTTATCAGCTGGAACAAGTGCACCATCCTGATGTGCAAAACTAAGCATGTCTGGGGAAGAAGGTATATGGGGACTCTGTACTTTCTGCTTAATTTTGCTTTGGGCCTAAATCAACCCTAAAAAATTAAAGTCTATTAAAAAGAAAACAATTCTGTGGCCTTCAATGATTCGCTTAACCTCTCTGGTCTGTTTTTGCACACCTAAAATAATCAGAGATAAATAGATTAAAGTGCTTTCCAATTCTGATTAAATCCTCTATGTGATCTGAACGTTCATGCAGATGTTATGCTAAGCTATGGAAGCTATGGAAATTTTAAACAACACATGTTCAAAAGTAGAATAACATCTCTATGTCTTCCAGATCATAAAGACAATGATTTTGATGTAAGAATTATTTTATATATTTATAATTTTTAAAAGCTTACAACAGGTTTTCCCTCAGTATCTTTGTTTCCTGACAGTGTCATTAAGTCAGAATAGGAATTACTTTTCTATTTTGTGGTGGTGGTTTTTTAAAGTGTTGGAGGCAGAATGAATGAGAATGCTTGTACTTAAAACAGTCAAGGTGACTCTCATCAGTCAGATCACTGATGACTAATTCAAGATGATCATCAGAGTTAACTGTGCTCTTTCTGCATGTAGCCCTCTCTGTCTGTCTGCTGCTGCTGCTGCTAAATCGCTTCAATCATGTCTGACTCTGTGCGACCCCATAGACGGCAGCCCACCAGGCTCCCCCGTCCCTGGGATTCTCCAGGCAAGAACACTGGAGTGGGTTGCCATTTCCTTCTCCAGTGCATGAAAGTGAAAAGTAAAAGTGAAGTCGCTCAGTCGTGTCCGACTCTAGCGACCCTATGGACTGCAGCCTAGCAGGCTCCTCTGTCCGTGGGATTTTCTAGGCAAAAGTACTGGAGTGGGGTGCCATTGCCTTCTCCGCTCTGTCTACAAATGCTCTAACCCGCTGATTATTGATGCAGGTGTTGGGGGAGAAGGGTGGAGTCAGTCTTTGGACAAGAGTCTGTCCTCCTTTCCCTACATCCAGTTGCTGGCATCCAAAATAAAGCAAACTTTGCTTTCCACCAAAAAAAAAAGTTTGTGGTAAGAATAGATTTTCCTAGATAAGACAATTCATGAGATGAGTTTTAAAAGATGATAGGTATACTATATTCAAATAAAAGGCTGGAAAAATGCAGGACGAGAAAGAAGAGTGTTTAAGAATAGCAGCATAGCAAGGTCTACTTAGGGAGCCCACACAGCTCAATATGACTGAAGCATAAAAGAAGAAAAATGGCGATGGGTTGATTAAGCTAAATTATGATTGGCTTCCAGGGCCATGCAACAAAAGAATTTCAGTTTATTGTGAAAACAAAATGAATACTTTTAAGCAGAGAAATGACTTTATTATATTTTTATATTTGGATTCTATTTAAGTGAAGCATTGCCCACTATAAAGGAAAGTGAAAGTCACTCAGCCATGTCCGACTTATTGCAACCCCATGGACTATATAGGCCATGGAATTCTCCAGGCCAGAATACCGGAGTGGATAGTCTTTCCCTTCCCCAGGATATCTTCCCAACTCAGGGATCAAATCCAGGTTTCCTAAATTACAGACAGATTCTTTACCAGCTGAGCCACAAGGGAAGCCCATTGAAAAGAAATAAGTATTTAAAAGACTCTGGTAGTAGTTGGGGAAAAAATTGTAGGGGTAGGATAAAATGGGGAGTGATCATAAAGGCATGGTGATGAGTTTGGAGCTTGTAAAAGTCATCCAAGCCTGCAATGATGGTGAAGTATTATGGGCTTAGATTTGGGGCAAAGATCAATTTAAGGATTAGACTATATAATATTTCAGTAGTAAATGGCTATTGAAAATGATGGCAATGGGAATGGAGATAAGGGAAACATAAGAAATATTACGGCAGTAGGAGGAGCAAGACCAGAGTTCTGTTGGATGAGATGGAGAGACAACTTTCAGGTCTCCAACTGGTAAGCTAGAGCCATCTTCATGGACCTTCAGCCCATGTTGTCAGATAGGGTCTTGTCTGCAGAAGGGTCCACTCTTGGCTTCATGCTCAACTGTTTCTCTTTCGAAATTCTGAATAATTTTGAACAAGAGTCCTTATGTTTTTATTCTTCTCTGGGTCCCACAAATTGTACCACCAGTTCTGAAAGATACCATTCACCAAGACATGGAATAGGAGGGAAAGATGAGCCTAGTTCTTATCATCAGAGAATAAGTAATAAGTAAGCCTTGAATTTATCTCTTGGCAGTAGGCTCTCTGCTCAAGACCTTGAACCTTGATGCAGGTTTTCTAAGTGTTTTCCCGGGTCTTCATGAAAAGTATATGGCACATGTTAGATGCGTTAAGGTATTTCTTAGGAAGCTTCTACAGCAGTCCAGTAGAGATGTCTAGCAGGTGACAGGAGAGATCCAACTAGAAATGAAATGTTGGTAGTCCACAGCTGGAGATGATGGTTGAAGTCTGAAGAGAGATGACTGCCCAAGGAGAGGGAAATCAGGACCTGAGCTAGGGAGATCACCAGTGGTAAACTAACTAGAACAACAAGAGAGAAAAACCCAAAAAGGGAAGCCATGCCTTCATGGTTAAAGGCAACGATTTTGGCTCCAGATGGCTCCAGCCCTGACACAAACACTTACAAAGAAGTATGACCTGAGGCTCTTACTTAACTTTCCCATGCTGCGGTTTCCTCAACTGAATGATGGGAATATTAGTGACTCACTTACAGGGCTGTTTGGGAAGGTTAAATCAGATACTCTATGGAAGATGATTACCTTAGGTCTTGGAACAGACAAAAACAATCAGTTAACTGTCAGTTTTTTTCTTTTTAGTTTTAAATACAGTCCAACCAGAAGGGATATTTTTCATTCAGTTCAGTTCAGTCTCTCAGTCGTGTCCAACTCTTTGCGATCCCATGGACTACAGCATGCAAGTCTACCCTGTCCATCACCAACTTCTGGAGCCTACTCAAACTCATGTCCATTGCATTGGTGATGCCATCCAACCATCTCATTCTCTGTCATCCCCTTCTCCTCCTGCTTTCAATCTTTCCCAGCATCAAGGTCTTTTCCAATGAATCAGTACTTTGCATCAGGTGGCCAAAGTATTGGAGTTTCAGCATCAGTCTTTCCAGTGAATATTCAGGACTGATTTCCTTTAGGATAGACTGGTTTGACCTCCTTGCAGTCCAAGGGACTCTCAAGAGTCTTCTCTAACACCACAGTTCAAAAGATCAATTCTTCAGTGCTCAGCTTTCTTTATAGTCCAACTCTCACATCCATACATGACTACTGGAAAAACCATAACTTTGACTAGATGGACCTTTGTTGGTAAAGTAATGCTTCTGCTTTTTAATATGCTATCTAGGTTGGTCATAGCTTTTTTCCCAAGGAGCAAGCATTTCATAGGAAAGTTCAAAAGGAGAAGAGAGTTTTAAAAAAATTAGTAAAGCAAAATGTGATACACTTGAATTGTTAATCAGAAAGGACTAGGAAATTCCATTGAATTTATGAACAAAGAAGTAATTAATGAGCTGTACAGAATAACCTCAGTGTACTGCTGTTTGGGCTGATGGAGTTTGATAACTCAGGTTTTGGACTTAATCAACTTGAAACTAAAACTAAGTATAACTGAAATTGTACCGGAAAACAAGTAAATGATATCCTAAATACTTCCATTGTGAATGCTCTTCTTCTTTTTCTGAATATTTCTTGGTGCATTTCCAAAAGACCCTAACACCCAGTTTAAGAAAAGGGGAAACTTTGTTGTATACTGAAATTATAATAATTCACCCAAAAGCTGATTATAGAACCCAGGACTCTGAAATGACAAGCCTAACTATTAGGAAAGGAAGTTCTTGAACACAGTTTCCTCTTGGTAAATAAGAAACATGTTAAACAAATCTTCATGAGGTCACTGTGTTCCCTGCTTCAGAGTACACCTCTGGTCTGGGAGTACAGTGGAGTTACAGAACAGCACAAACTTCTACTTGGCATCAAGACACCAAATCCAAAAATGAGATGCCAGGAGAGAGAATTCATTTCATAAACATTTATTGAACTCTAGACACTGGGCTTGCTGCTAAAGGAAAATACAAAGTTAGGTTAAATATGGCTTGGTCAAGGAACTTACAATCTGATAGAAAAGATTAGATAAATACAATGTTTGGATGTTAGTAGCTGTCAAACCAGGTTTGCCATGATGCTTGAAACATGACGTAAAAGAGGTTCAAGGTGATAGTAGAATTTTGCACAGCTAGAGGGTATTTAGAGGTCAGGTGAAGGACATCCTTGAACGCCAGGCCAAGGGCATTTGAACTTTGACTTACAGTGAGGAGTTCTTAATGATTTTGCGGCAGAACCTGAGATGTTCAGTGACCTACAGGTTGCATGGGCCTAGACCTTGGAAGTAAGAACGGTCAAGACTGAACATGCAGACTGGAGTACATGCACATAGAACTCATGGTTAAGATCAGGTGGAAATTCATAAGAATACTGAGGTGGGGAAGTGCTGACAGTAATACTGCAAATATCTATACACCTTGGTCTGAAGTGGGAAAAGAAGTCAGCAACTAAAAAAGAAAAGATCCAGTCAGGAAGAGAGGGAAGAAAGCTACAAAAAATATCGTATTAAAAATGGATTTCTAGAAAGGGGGGAGAACATGAAGAAAATAGCATTTACTGTTACCCATCTGATAAGGGCTTCAGTTAATGTTCCTCATTTACCCACTGAGATTAACACTACTATTTCCTGCAGATGTAGAAACAGAAGCTTAGAATTTTAAGCCACTTGTTAGAATAGCCACATAAGCTAATAAGAGATGAGATAGAAATTCCCACTCAGGGAGTCCTGGTGATTGGGAAGAGTGGAAAATTCTGGGCTGAGAGGCAGCAAGTCCAAATTCTAGACCAATTCTGATGGCAGCCCCACCAGAATGACATTTGCTAAGTCACTTCCCTCTCACCAACCTCAGGATATCTTATGTTTCCTGAGAGTTTGAATTAGATTATGTAGTCTATAATGTTCTTTTCACTTTGGGCATTTTGATGCCAAGCTTTAATAATGTTACAATAAATTCTTATGAGAATACAGAGAGAATGGATGAAAAATAGCTAGACCAGCATAAAAAACAAACAAACAAAAACCTGTTCCTTCTTTTTAATCTGAGATTGAACGAAAGAGCAAGAAGATGATTCAACATATACAATTTGATAAATTGCATTTAGGAGGCATAAGAAACTGATCTTCAAAACTGGATGGATATTGGTCTAAGAGGAAGTGAGTGAGTGAGTGAGTGAGTGAAGTCGCTCAGTCGTGTCCTTCTCTTTGTGACCCCATAGACTGTAGCCTACCAGGCTCCTCTGTCCATGGGATTTTCCAGGCAATAGTCCTGGAGTGGATTGCTATTTCCTTCTCCAGGGGATCTTCCCAACCCAGGAATCGAACCCAGGTCTCCCTTATTGTAGACAGACACTTTACGGTCTGAGCCACCAGGAAAGTAGATAGTTTTAAAGGAAAGGAAAGTGAAGTCACTCAGCGGTGTCCAACTCTCGGTGACTCCATAGCCTACCAGGCTCCTCCATCCGTGGGATTTTCCAGGCAAGAGTACTGGAGTGGGTTGCCATTCCCTTCTCCAGGGTTTCTTCCTGACCCAGGGATAGAACCTGGGTCTTCCACATGTGGGCAGATGCTTTTACCGTCTGAGCCACCAGGGAAGTAAAATAGTTTCTAAAAATTACTTAATTTATTTATTCATCTAATTTTTTTTTTTTTTTTTTTTTTAGCTGTGCTGGGTCTTCATTTCTGCTTGCGGGCTTTCTCTAATTGCTGCCAGCAGGACCTACTTTTTGCTGTGGTGCGCAGGCTTCTCATTGCAGATGCTTCTCTTATTGCCAAGCTGTAAGGTATTCGGCAGAGAAGCAATGGCACCCCAGTCCAGTATTCTTGCCTGGAAAATCCCATGGATGGAGGAGCCTGGTGGGCTGCAGTCCATGGGGTCGCTGGGAGTCGGACACGACTGAGCGACTTCACTTTGACTTTTCACTTTCATGCATTGGAGAAGGAAATGGCAACCCACTCCAGTGTTCTTGCCTGGAGAATCCCGGGGACGGGGGAGCCTGGTGGCCTGCGGTCTATGGGGTCGCACAGAGTCGGACACGACTGAAGCGAAGCAGCAACAGCAGCAGCAGCAAGGTATGCGGGCTTCAGTAATTGCAGCACTCAGGCTCAGTAGTTGTGGTTCATGGGCTTAACAGCTCTGAGGCACGTGGGATCTTCCGGAAATTGTTACATGAATTATCAGAGCACTTCCTACTCTCAGCTTTTGGACTTATCGTAGAGAAAGGGAGGAAGGAGAAGATGTCTAAGTACAAGTCAGCCTCCAAATAAGTTTGTTGACAACCTGGTGACCTAAGTTCAGGGTCCAACTGGACCAAAACGTAGAATCTTTGGAATTTTCACAGTGCAAATCTATCATCTGGAACTTATTACTGGGCTCCCTGTTTCAGTGAATTCAAACCATCATGGCACCTTTTACAGACAGCCTTGCAGCCTGATCAAGTGAACAGAGAAATAGCTTGGAGATAAAGATAGCTCAGCTTTAGTCCATAATTAGTGGAGAGGCAGTGGACAGGGTTATTTACATGTATGTACTTCAGTTTACTAATCTGTAAAGTAGATCTGGTAGTACCTGGTTCATAGGTAAAATCACCCATTTTAGAGGTGGATTGTCAAAATATGTTTAATAAACATAGAGGGTTAAACAGATGATACATTAGGTTTTTCTTGAATTTGTTAATATCTGCTACCTTGTTTATGAAACTTCATGAAACATATATTCTCTGAGTGTCATTGAAGTTTTTAAAAAAATTAAACAGTATTTCTTAATGTCACTCAAAGTAATTATAATCTTGGAATATGCTGTTCAAACTACACACAGAACCCTTCAGAGGTTCTGATATGCCCACAGAGTCCTTGTCCCCCTCTACTCATGTCAATCACTGACATGTCTGTCTGAAAGTACTAACTTCTGGTTTTAATAGTTTATGCCCAAGACCCAGTTGTCAAAGTTCATCATGGACCAGGTTCTGTCAGAGTGTTTGAGATCAACAAAAACTCTTGTTTATTTCCCTTTTTCTAAAGAAGAACAGATTTGTCTCTGGGTTTAAAATCAATCTTCTTATATTCACATGTATGAAAAGAATTTGTGTGTGTGTGTGAGTGACGTGGTTTTGTTTGCCTTGTTTGTTTTAACCAGCAGTCTTTAACTGTTTACTCAGCTTTGTGTCGGAGAAAGTCCCGTGGTAGTGTGGAATTTAACCTCAGAACAAGGTTCTCCCCTGTTCCTGAGACAACCGGACAACTAACTGCGAGGAAGAGATGCTATTCTGAAGCTCCCTGTGTCTTTGACATATTTGAAGCAGTTGTCTCTTCAGCAGCAGTCTCGGCACAGATACTTCAAACAACATTATGGAGCCTCAAAGTCAGAATTTGAAGACAGCACCGTTCTTGACTTTAGGAAGATTTCACATTTCTGAAGATTATGGCTTTCTTCTCCCAAATCCTCTGGTAAGGCTAGGGTCTTAGAGCAAATCAGTATAGTTTTCTTGAGATGCTGATTTGTGTGTTTGTTTGTTTAATGATGTAGTCATTAAGAGAGATGCAGCATAAATGCCAAGTCTGTGATGTGGGATGGATAATACAAATAAGTGCAAGTTGCTCACTCATGTCCAACTCTGTGACCCCATGGACTGTACAGTCCATGGAATTCTCTAAGCCAGAATACTGGAGTGGGTAGCCTCTCCCTTCTCTAGGGGATCTTCCCAACCCAGGGATCAAACCCAGGTCTCCCGCACTGCAGGTGGATTCTTTACCAGCTGAGCTACCAGGGAAGCCCAACAATAGTGGAGTGGGTAGCCTGTCCCTTCTCCAGTGGGTCTTCCTGACTCAGGGGTTGAACCAGGGTCTCCTGCACTGCAGGCGGATTCTTTACCAACAGTACAAATAAGGCACGGGGTGATTACCAGCAAAGGCAAGTGACAGCTACAGCAGCAAGAGAGCAAGTGAAATGTTTGAATGTCATGTTTTTGTTTGTTTGTTTTTTAAATAGATTTCCAGTCATTCCAGTGATTTGTGAGCAAATGTGCAGTTATCAAAAAGAGAGAGAGAATTAGATAAAGATCAATTATATGATCCCTGGGTCTGGAAGATCCCCTGGAGAAGGGAATGGCTATCCCTCCAGTATCCTTGCCTGGAGAGTCCCATGGACAGAGGAGCCTCGTGGGCTACCCCAGTTAAAAGGTCACACAGAATCAGACATGACCAAGTGACTAAGCACTAAGGCAAGAAATTCAGTTTACCTTGCCTGGCTGCTGCTGCTGCTGCTAAGTCACTTCAGTCGTGTCCGACTCTGAGCGACCCCATAGATGCAGCCCAGCAGGCTCCCCCGTCCCTGGGATTCTCCAGGCAAGAACACTGGAGTGGGTTGTCATTTCCTTCTCCAATGCATTAAAGTGAAAAGTCAAAGTGAAGTTGTTCAGTCATGTCCTATTCTTAGCGACCCCATGGACTGCAGCCCACCAGGCTCCTCCGTCCATGGGATTTTCCAGGCAAGAGTACTGGAGTAGGGTGCCATTGCCTTCTCTGATCTTGCCTGGCTAGTGGTAGAGAAAAGAGAACACAGGTGGACCTCAGGTGTCCTTGAGGATAGCAGGAGGGATTAGATATTCACAGATATTGCCGTGAAGAGGAAAAAACCTTTGAGAACAAACTGAAACTATTTCTTATTTGTTCTTAATGCAGTTCCTTTTCAACATTGTTTAAATCTTTGAATGTGGTTGAGATGGAAAATGTTAAAACTGCAAGAGTTATTAGAAACTGAAGACCAGAAGTGGTTTGCCCAAAGTCATATTACTGGAAAAAGCAGAAGTACTCAGGACTCTTTATTTCTTTTTTTCTACTATGTTATAAATTAGGGCCAAGACTACTCAGCTAAAAATCTAGAGATCCAATGTTACAATCACTGCAATCATTTATTAGATCCAATTTTTCCTTCTACGGACCTAATTGGTGATTTAATCATGATTAATGATTGACCTAGAATTTAATTAACTCTTATGGAGTGTGATAGAGGAATACAGATGAAGATAGGATCTATTTGCTGATCCCCAAGTGCTACTCTGTAGAGCTGTTAGTTTTGAAATCAAGTCACAGATCTGCAAGAAACTTGAGCACTAACAGTAATGACTCCAGGGTGTTAGATGACAGTTGTGGCCCAAAACATTGGACTGTGTTCTCTGACCCTGCCACTAGGGTGACCAAGAATGTCCATTTGCTAGAGGCCAAAGGGGATTCCAAGAAGCAGGATTTTCTGTGCTAAGCCAGGAAAATCCTGAACAAACCAGATACTTGAGTCATCCAAAGTTTTGCTTACTAACTCTTGTGACCTACAATGAATCATCAGCATTGCCTGACCCTCAGTTTTCACAGGCACTGGAAGAGATCTAGCCCCACTCCCACTGGACTGCTATGGAGCATGGAAGCACTTTCATAAATCCAGTGGACTGCTAGAAGCCAATTTGCCTGACCCTCAGTCCAGAGCTTATTCAAAATTTCATTTTGTGTATATAACTTGATTTAGGCACATTCAGATCATCTCTAGTTCACAAGAAAGAGCCAATCTACAGGCCAACACTCTCTTATTGGGATTAAATATATACACTGAACTGAGAAAAATACTATTAAAATTATTGGGTTGGCTGAAAAGCGTTTTCGGGTTTTTTGATAACATTTTATGTGTGAACATTGGGTGGGGCCACCATGATTGTGTTCCCATTCTTTGCAGTTTCCTTTCTTATAAATAAGAAAACCAGATGGGAAACAGTAACAACATCAAGTGATTGTGACTTTCTGAGACAATACAAGACCCCATCTGCCCTGTGGTCTGGTTGATGCATACTCCTTAGAAGAAATTTCCATTCTGGAACTCAGATAGAAATTTCCTGGCAAACTGGATCTGTTCTCACAGTCATTTGTCAGAGTTTTAAAGATTGCAAGTCTTTGTTTCAGTTTTAGTTTTCTCCCCCAAACACCTCCCTTTCTGGGAAGAGGTAGGGGAAGAGTGTTGAAACCAGAATCTGTCTCAGGTTATTCAGCTGACCAGAAGAGAAGCCCTCACTCATCACCAAATAAATAGCAGTGTTGTCACAACAGGTCACAAATCGAGAAATATCAGCCTGGTTTTGCTAAGGGCTTTGTTTGCTTTTAGGAAAGTGATGGGGTGGCTCTTCCATTATGTCAATCAGACCAAAGATGCCCTTCCAGCAAGCTTGGTTGTTTACCATAAATACTTAGAGCATGTGAGCATAATTATGTACCACGGTAGCAAAGATCATTATGTTCCAATGATTTTAATAGCATTTTTAGGTAAAGCTAATAAACACAAGAAATGGTTCTGATTTTTATCAGTAACAAAGAAGAAAAGAAAGCACAGTCAAACTAATGAATAAGCAATCATTCTGGCTCTGCGGGAAAGGGCTGACCTGGTTTAACATACTCTACCCTTCTGTTTGTATAAACTCTCAAACATCTGTAGGGTCTAACATTTCAGTGAGGAAAATGTGTCTCTTTTAGTCCCACAGGAAAGCCACAAAAATTGCTTGCCAGTCATGTAATCTGTGCGTGCATGTGTTTGGGTAGGTGGGTGGGGAGAAATTTTTCTTTAAAGAATTTGAGCAAATCAGCTGGGCAGGAGAGGAGGGACCAAGATAGACGATAGCAGATTAGATTGGGGTGAGACCAAGGGGACTCAAATGTTAGGCTCAGGAATTTGCATTTCACACATCTGGTAAATGTCTTCTGCAATGGCGTGTAAATGTATTCCTAGCAGGTTAAGTGCAGGCAATGTTCTGACAGTGATTGCTGGATTGTGTGCTAAAATTAGCTGGGGAGCCTAAATAAATACTGATGCTAGAACCCTAGCCAGTAGTTAAATCGGAACCTCTAGGCTAACTAGCTCAATACTTGTAAGTAACAGAATCTGTAAAAGACAGTGGAGGTTCACATGAGCAATGAGAGTTTTTGAAGGTTGTTTTTGGAAAGAAATGTGTTCCTAACTATGAGAAACAGTGAGAAGGGCTTGCGTGTATACTAAGTCACTTCAGTCGTGTCTGACTCTTTGCAACCCCATGGACTGTAGCCCACCAGGCTCCTCTGTCCATGGGATTCTCCAGGCAAGAGTACTGGAATGGGTTGTCATGCCCTTCTCCAGGGGATCTTCCGGACCCAGGGACCAAACCTAGGTCTTTTAAGAAAAATAAATATACATATACTCTCCTGTAAAAATTCAAAGCACTTGTGAGAAGCAGTGGACTCCAGCTGTTTAGAAGGAAGAGTAGAAAAATTATTAACACAGAAGACTATAGTTTTCTAATGAAAAGTAGAGGTAGGAAGAAATCTAATATTTCCTTGAGAAAAAACTACCATTATTTACTAGTATCTGAGCTATATGCCTGACCATGTCAAATGAGATTTGAGGCAACGATGGCTATATTTAGTTTAGTTTAATCGCTCAGTCATGTCCAACTCTTTGCGACACTATGGACTGCAGCACGCCAGGCTTTCCTGTCCATCACCAACTCCCAAAGCTTGCTCAAACACATATCCATGCTTTATTTTATTTATTAAATATTATATTACATATATATACATGGTTTATTACACACTACATAGCCATATAAATGGGTATATCACCAATAGATATATTATTATTATTATATCTACTATATTGCAGAGATACACACAAAGAGATCAGATTTCAGAACCCTGAGTGTAGATTAATAAAGAAAGGTGAGTTTGGGGGTGGGGAGGGTTGGACAGGATGTGGATTTCCGTGCCAAAGTTAAGAAACCAAGAGAAATGTGAGGCAAGCCAATGGGGAAGTGGTTGGACAATGGGGATAAAAATGGGGAAAAAGAGGCCAAGATGGTCCTAGAAACTGGAATCCGAAACAATGAATCCGCTCAGAGTTTTTCACCCTCAGGGTATCGAAGCTGTAGAAAAGCTTAAGACAACACGGGGAGAGCTGAGCTGAGTCATCTAAGAAAGGATGAAAAAATCATGCATCATGGAAATTACATATCTGCTATTCTCAGTCAAAATGAGGCTCTGGAAGTGAATTAATTTCCTAGGGCTGATGTCAAAATTACCAAAAATATGTTGGTGGCTTAAAGCAAGAGAAATGTACTTTTTTAGACTTCTGGAGGGAAGAAGTCTGAAATGAGGGTGTTGGCAGCATACTCCTGCCCCAGCAAAGTCTCTCCGGGAGAATCCTTCTTGGCCTCTTCCATCTTCTTGTGGCTCCTGGCGTCCTTGCTCCCAGCAGAAGGACTCCACTCTCTGCTCCATCTTCACATGGCCTTCTTCTCTGCTCTGCAATCTTCCTCCCTCTCTCTCTGTCTTCTCTTATAAGGACACATGTCATCACATCCAGGCTTCCCAGGTAGCGTTAGTGGTAAAGAACCTGCCTGCCAATGCAGGAGACATAAGAGACGTGGGTTTGATCCCCTGGGTTGGGAAGATCCCCTGGAGAAGGGCATGGCAGTCTGCCCACTCCAGTATTCTCACCTGGAGAATCTCATGGACAGAGGAGCCTGGCGGGCTACCATCCACATCGTCGCAAAAGACTCAGACACGACTGAAGTGACTTAGCACACATCATCACATCCATGCTAATCCAAGGTGTTCTTATCTTGTGGTGACTAACTAAATGATATCAGCAGAGACCCATTTCCAATTAAGGTCACATTCACAGTTTCCAAGCAGACATGTCTTTTGGGGAGAAAAGGGTTGACACAAGCCATTCGGCTCACTATAGGAAGTGAGGCAGAAAGATGAACAGTTAGAGAAAGGGAGATCTTGGGGGATGGAAACCAAAGCCTTGTTAATTTTTTTTTTAATAATTATTGATCGATTGATTTGTGAGGGGCTGCAGTGGGTCTTCACTGCTGTGAGAGCTTTTCTTTAGCTGTGGCAAGTGGGTTTCTCCTTGCGGTGGCCTCTCTACCTGAACACAGGCTCTAGGGTGCTCAGGCTTCATACTTGCAGTCCACAGCATCTGGAGCACAGGCTCAACAGTTGTGGTGCACAGGCTTAGCTGTGTCACGGCATGTGGGATCTTCCCAGACCAAGGATTGAACTCATGTCTCCTGCATTGGCAGATGCATTCTTTACCAAGGAGCCACCAGGGAAGCCCCAAAGGTTTGTTTTGCCCTGAGACCCCCAGAGCTGACCAGACAGGAGGGTAAAGGGCAATAAAACGTGATGGTGCAAAGCACAAAATGATCAAGGAAGTACAAGGGGACTGTTAAATATTGACCGGTTTTGTCAGCATATTATTAACTTGTGTTCACCACTCTCTGATCTCAATGTTCTGAAAAAACTGAAGAACATTCACATGCTCTGCTGAAAATTGTAGCTTTAAGATCAGAGAAAAGCTGGAATATGAGAAAACACCTCATGAGCAAAGGGTAGACAGCTTAGCTAGCTCACATGAGCTCAAAGTCCAGCCTTGTTTTTCAAATGTGAGCACAGTAATTACATAACCACAGTTATATGGGAAAGCAGTCTCAATGTCAGCAAATTTGGAAAACTCAGCAATGGGCGCAGAACTGGAAAAGGTCAGTTTTCATTCCAATCCCAAAGAAAGACAATGCCAAAGAATGCTCAGACTACCGCACAATTGCGTTCATCTCACACGCTAGTAAAGTAATGCTCAAAATTCTCCAAGCCAGGCCTCAGCAATACGTGAACCGTGAACTTCCAGATGTTCAAGCTGGTTTTAGAAAAGGCAGAGGAACCAGAGATCAAATTGCCAACATCTGCTGGATCATCGAAAAAGCAAGAGAGTTCCAGAAAATCATCTATTTCTGCTTTATTGACTATGCCAAACCCTTTGACTGTGCTGATCACAACAAACTGTGGAAAATTCTGAAAGAGATGGGAATACCAGACCACCTGACCTGCCGCTTGAGAAACTTGTATGCAGGTCAGGAAGCAACAGACTGGTTGGAACAACAGACTGGACATGGAACAACAGACTGGTTCCAAATAGAGAACAGAGTACGTCAAGGTTGTATATTGTCACCCTGCTCATTTAACTTATATGCAGAGTATATCATGAGAAATGTCAAGCTGGATGAAGCACAAGCGGAAATCAAGATTTCCGGGAGAAATATCAATAACCTCAGATACGCAGATGACACCAGTCTTATGGCAGAAAGTGAAGAAGAACTAAAAAGCCTCTTGATGAAAGTGAAAGAGGAGAGTGAAAAAGTTGGCTTAAAACTCAACATTCATAAAACTAAGGTCATGGCATCCAGCCCCATCACTTCATGGCAAATAGATGGGGAAACTGTGGAAACAGTTGTTGACTTTATTTTGGGGGGCTCCAAAATCACTGCAGATGGTGATTGCAGCCATGAAATTAAAAGACGCTTACTCCTTGGCAGGAAAGTTATGACCAACCTAGATAGCATATTAAAAAGCAGATACATTACTTTGTCAACAAAGGTCTGTCTAGTCAAGGCTACGGTTTTTACAGTAGTCATGTGTGGATATGAGAGTTGGACTATAAAGAAAGCTGAGTGCATAAGAATTGATGCTTTTGAACTGTGGTGTTGGAGAAGACTCTTGAGATTCCCTTGGACTGCAAGGAGATCCAACCAGTCCATTCTAAAGGAAATCAGTCCTGGGTGTTCATTGGAAGGACTGATGTTGAAGCTGAAACTCCAATACTTTGGCCACCTGATGAGAAGAGCTGACTCATTTGAAAAGACCCTGATGTTGGGAAAGACTGAAGGCAGGAGGAGAAGGGGACAACAGAGGATGAAATGGTTGGATGGCATCACCGACTCAATGAACATGAGTTTGGGTAAGCTCTGGGAGTTGGTAATGGACAGGGAGGCCTGGCGTGCTGCAGTTCATGGGGTCACAAAGAGTCAGACATGACTGAGCAACTGAACTGAACTGAACTGTCCTGTATAAATATTGTATTGGAATATAATTGCATTGCAATGTTGTGTTAGTTTCTGCAGTACAAAAATGCAAATTATACATATATATGTATGTATGTGTGTATATATATATGTGTGTGTGTGTGTGTGTGTATGCATATATGTCCCATTCCTTTAGAGCTTCCCTCACATGCCCCCATCTCACCCCTCTAGGTCATCATAGAACACGGGGTTGGGCACCCTGTGCTATACAGCAGCTTCCACTAGCTATCTATTTTACACATAGCAGTATATATATATGTCAGTCTTACTTTCTCAATTTTTCCCATCCTCCTTCCCCTGCTGTGTCCCAAAGTCCATTCTCTGCATCTGTATCTCTATTCCTTCCCTGCAAGTAAGTTCGTCAGTACCATTCTTCTAGATTCCGTACATACATTTTAATATACTATATTTGTTTTCCTGACTTACTTCACTCTGTATAATAGATTCTATATTCTTGCATGTCTGTTTATCTGACTCATATTTGTTTCTTTTTATGGCTGAGTAATATTCCATTGTATATATGTACCACAATTTCTTTATCCATTCATCTGTCAATGGACATCTAGGCTGGTTCCATGTCCTGGCTATTGTAAATAGTGCTGCAGTGAACATTGGGGTACATATGTTTTTGAATTATGATTTTCTCAGGGTATATGTTGAGTAATGGGATTGCTGGATCATACAGTTGTTTTATTCCTAGTTTTTTAAGGAACCTCCATATTGTTCTGCATATTGGCAGTATCAATTTACATTCCCACTAACAGTGTAAGAGGGCTCCCTTTTCTCCACATGCTCTCCAGCATTTATTTTTTGCAGATTTTTTGATGATGGCCATTCTGAACAGTGTGAGGTGATACATCATTGTAGTTGTCGTTCGCATTTCTCATAATAAACAATGTATATCTTTTCATGTTTTTGTTGGCCAACTGTATGTCTTCTTTGGAAAAATGTATGTTTAGGTCTTCCAGTCATTTTTTAATTGGATTTTTTTGTTTTTCCAATATTGACCTGTATAAATCTAAAAGGATAATCTAGAATCATGTTTCTGAAACTGTGGGTTGTGGAGTGGGGAGATGGAAGAGGAGTAAAGATATGCTCCTATGGGTGCATAAATGCTGAGATGTTTAGTATTGTGTTTTAATCTCTGACTAGATATAGAAAGAAATGTTTTATATCATGGAGATAATGTGCAATGAAAAAACATTTTCCATAAAAAAGATTTTAGTTTCCTTCTTTTTTCCAACTCAGGTTTTTGAATCTATGGGAAATTATTCTCTGGGATTCATGAAAATTATTCCTTAAAGTCAATTTTATATATTCCTCTAGTTGAGAAACAGTAGATGATTAATATTACAAATTCTGGTTCACAGCACTGACAACACTATAATAGCCACATTGATTTGAATTTGAAGTCTAGATAAATCTCTTACTAGTTTTAAAACTAGCAAGTCATATTTGCTCTCTTTTTACCTACTTTACTTGTGTGAGGATAACATGTCATGTATGAGGAGGATCAAATTAAGAAAACCCCTCATTATGCTGACACTCTGTGATTTCAGTCTGAAACTAAAGACTAAGCCAGGCCCAGGTCCAGGTCCTGTTAACAACAGGATAAGTTACTACTATATAATATAGATTTTCTAAATCATGACCAATTTGAGAAGGAATATGTTATGACATTTCATACCATAATTATGTCAATATTTATCAAATTATGTCCTAATTTGATTTTATAGTATATAATTACCATAATTGTCTCCCAACTGCTTTTAATCACAACTTCCTGCTGCTGCTAAGTCACTTCAGTCATATCCGACTCTGTGCGACCCCATAGAGGGCAGCCCACCAGGCTCCTCTGTCCCTGGGATTCTCCAGGCAAGAACACTGGAGTGGGTTGCCATTTCCTTCTTCAATGCATGACAGTGAAAAGTGAAAGTGAAGTCGCTCAGTCGTGTCCGACTCTTAGGGGCCCACTTGGACTGCAGCCTACCAGGCTCTTCCATCCATGGGATTTTCCAGGCAAGAGTACTGGAGTGGGGTGCCATTGCCTTCTCTGTAATCACAACTTAAGACCCCATTATTGATTAAAAAAATTCTTTCAGTTATATATAATATCAGGTTAATGTGTACTATAAATTGACCATCCTCTGCTTGAAATCTTACTTCAAACTCCTTTTATTGAATATTTATTTTATTATTAATCTTTAGAAATTAGGAGACTACTAAAATTCAGTGGCACATCATTAGCGACAAAATTTTTTATGAAAAAAATCTAAATGTGAGTATTTTGTTACCAACTTAATAAATTCATATCAAGTTCACATTGGAAGATTCTTAAAAGTAGGAAATTGATTATTCATAACTCTACCATAAAATCAATATACCTTAGGTATCTGGGGATAATTTATCTAAGGGTGTGTCTGTTTGGCTATGTATTTGTCTGTGTATATATGTGTGTCTATGTGTTTGCAAAGCTGCAAAGTTGTAATTCTATTGCATATCCAAACCTGCATTGTGTGTTTTTAACTCAATGCTATAAAATAAAACTGCCTGAAATTAATCAGTCTTAACAATATAATTTTAATGGTTTCATTAAATCCTATTTGCATGATAAAACATTCCAATTTAATGGCATTAGACATTTTGGTTAATTTTCCCTCTATAAATACAACCAATATATGAAACTTCTGATGGTTTAATTCAAACCAACCAAGTCATTCCCACAAAAATTGCTTATCTTGTTCCTAAAATTAACTTGTAATCGTGAGCTAATTTTGAGGACGTTTGCTTAGGATGCTTCCCCATTCTTCATTCTAACCTCTGGGCATTCACTCTCTCTAGTGTCAGATTAATGTACCTCCCCTGATTCGCTATTTCTTCAATTTTTTTGCTGGAATTTTTTTTATCGTTTCAGTCCACTGCATATTTTTGCACTACTTTTAATGTTTCAGAACACTTAGTTTACAGATGTGAATTAATGTGAACTCTCTGCTCCCAGCCTAGAAAACAATTTTGATAGAGGATGAGACCAGAACAAAAGATGTAGTTCCCCTAGGTGGATGAATCAGTTTGTCACCAATGAAAAATTTTAATGCTTGTCCAATCTTCATCATAGAAACTCCTGTGCTCTTATTCTAAATGGAGACAAGTAGGCAGAGATGGTGAACCCCTCTCTGTAGTAGCTGCTGTCCAAAGCTACAGAACCTTAGTCCCAAATCTGTTTACATCCTCCAGAAAAAAAGACAAACAAAAAGAAACAGTTAAAAAAAAAAAAAAAAAAAGAAAGAAAATTTATCGTTGCCAAGTTCCACCTTGGAGGGCATTTTAACCTCCATTTACTGTTACTTTGGGGCATCCCTGGTAGCTCAGATGGTAAAGAATCCACCTGCAGTGTGCGAGACCTAGATTTGATCCCTGGATTGGGAAGATCCCCTGGAGAAGGGAATGGCAACCCATTCCAGTATTCTTGCCTGCAGAATCCCCATGGACAGAGGAGCCTGGTGGGCTACAATCCAGGGGGTGGCAAAGAGTCGGACACAACTGAGCGACTAAGCACATTGTTAGAATCATAAACTTTGGCATGCCCTCAAACAACTTATCAAAATATTCTTTCTAAACATTTTCTATACTTTTTCTTGGCTTTTCTGATTTTACGTATCGTAACAACTTTCCAGGGGCCTCCCTGGCAGCTCAGTGATAAAGAATCCACCTGCAATGCAGGAGACGTGGGTTCAGTCTCTGGGTGGGGAAGATCCAGTGGAAGAGGGAACGATAACTCACTCTAGTCTTCTTGCCTGGGAAATCTCACAGACAAAGGAACTTGACGGGCTCCAGTTCATGGGTTGCAAAAGAGTTGGATACATCTTAGCAACTAAAAGACAACAACAACTTTCCAATGTCAAAATATGCTCACAGTAATGCCAAACATGGGTTGGTCTTTTATACTAGTGAATTCAGTTTGATAACATTTTATTTAAGAATTACATTTTTGTATTCATACACCACAGTAGTGTTAGAGTTTCAGGGGTTAGTCCTGAGGGTCTGTTATCTTCACAAATTGCATTAAGTGCTTTCTCATCTTCATCTGTGCTCTGGAACAGATAATATATCATCATTCTTAAGAAAGGACAGATTTTAGGTGATACGTTTTTAATCATATTTTTCATTTCCTCTATGCTTATTGGCCTAGAAGCTTATTTCACCTAGAAGATTTCACACTTCTAGGTGAAAAAAGAACAAACAAAGAACGACCTTTTACAGTTTTTCAATTGGGGTTTCAATTCAGATTTTCAAAGTATTAGCAAAATTAATTGATATCATTCTTCTATATTTCATTGAGAATGGAATTTTTAGTTCCTATAATAACCCCTTTATAATATATAGTTATTAAATATTATTTAGTCAGTGTTCACTTTGTACTAGACCTGTGTTAACCTTAACTACGTATTTTGTAATTGAGTCTTGCAGTAATCTTTATTATTCTCCAATGACTCCTGTGAATGAATTCATCCCTGTCTCTGAAATCTAGCTCTTGGCTGCCCACCTTTCTTTTTCCACCCTAGTGCAATCCACCACCATTTCTTCCTGGACTGTTGCTTTGTAATCTGTCTTTATTTCCCCTCTTGCCCAACTATAATACACTCCCTGCATGGCAGTCAGAGTGACCCTTAAATTAAAAAAAAAAAAAAAAATCAAACCACGTAACTCCTCTCTTTAGAACAAAATCCTATACTTTGGTAAGGTGTATCCTTAGGGACTGCTCGTGCTGCCTACCCATCTCTTCAAAGTCATCTAATATTTCTGTCTCCTCTTTACTTGGCAGCTATGTCACACCAGCCTCTTTCCATTTTTCCAGTCTTTTATTTCGCTAAAAATCATCTCTTTCAAATTCTACTCAGTCCAATAGATCACATTCTAATTTTTATGATACTAACATTATCATCCAACTTTTCCATATTGACATTTGACTGGTTTAATTTCACTTAAACTTTTAATTTTTTTTTTTTTTTTTTAGCTTTCTGTACTATTTTCTTAACCAGAAGCTGATTTCATGAACCAGTATAATACAGTTTAGTGTTTCTATAAAATACATGACTCCTATAAAATCTGTTCTTTTTTAGATTATAAATGTATTGAGAAGAACTATCCAAAGCAGAGCAAAAGGACGGCTGAGTTTTAGTCAATATCACCTGGAGCCCTGTCTAACTAGCAGTTTCACTTTAGGATTACTTAATTACCTTCCTTAAGAACTATGCTTCTTTTTTGACATGCTACTTACTATTGAGTAGGACTGAATCTCTGAAACTATGTGTTAACTTGCAAAATTTTGTTCAAAAGAGCTGCAAGTGATTTCTTTTGAGTAGAAAATATAACCCTAAAGTTTGTGATGGTTGTGCCACATAAGACATTAACCCATTACCATGTCTTTTAACATAGAAATTAATTTTTTAGTGTTCATTCCTTAAAAAACTGGAAATAGAACTGCCTTATGATCCAGCAATCCCACTGCTGGGCATACACACTGAGGAAACCAGAAGGGAAAGAGACACGTGTACCCCAATGTTCATCACAGCACTGTTTATAATACCCAGGACATGGAAGCAACCTAGATGCCCATCAGCAGATGAATGGATAAGAAAGCTGTGGTATATATACACAATGGAGTATTACTCAGCCATTAAAAAGAATACATTTGAATCAGTTCTAATGAGATGGATGAAACTGGAACCTATTATACAGAGTGAAGTAAGCCAGAAAGAAAAACACCAATACAGAATACTAACGCATATATATGGAATTTAGAAAGATGCTAACAATAACCCTGTGTATGAGACAGCAAAAGAGACATTGATGTATAGATCAGTCTTATGGACTCTGTGGGAGAGGGAGAGGGTGGGAAGATTTGGGAGAATGGAATTGAAACATGTATAATATCATGTATGAAACGAGTCGCCAGTCCAGGTTCGATGCAGGATACTGGATGCTTGGGGCTAGTGCACTGGGACGACCCAGAGGGAGGGTATGGGGAGGGAGGAGGGAGGAGGGTTCAGGATGGGGAACACAGGTATACCTGTGGCAGATTCATTTCGATATTTGGCAAAACTAATATAATATTGTAAAGTTTAAAAATAAAATTAAAAAAAAAAAAACAACTCTAAACACTTCAGTATATCAAGTGCTTTTGAAGGAACTTGTGTGTTTACTCTCAGGAGGTGCTGGAAAGTACACTGAACTTTGAGTCAGAAGTGATTTGGCCTGACCACCAACGAGATGTGTAACCTTGAGAAAGTTTCTTAATTTCTCTGGCTTGAACTTCCTCTATTTTGAAAGAGCACTGATGAGATAATCTATCCTAACTCACAACACAAGTGTAGATAGATTAGAGAAGTAAGCATCAACAGTTAAACTAGAAATATTCTAAAAAGAAGTAATATTGGGACAAGAAAACTTTCTATGTATAACCAAAAACCCAATGCATAAATGAAAATGCTGGCTCATTTGACTACCCTGATATGAATGGCAGTTTCACACCTGCACCCAAAATGCAATGACAAAGCATAAGACAAGATATTCAAACTCATCAAAAATCACAGAAATGTAAACAATACAATGATAACGTACAAAATTTCTGGAAAACCACACAAACTTCTGAGGGTCATTACTGCTAGATGAGAGGATGAGAACAAGAGTAATTTTACTTTCCACCTTCCAAATTCTATGCTTTTTGACTGTCTTGCCATCAACATTGACTACATTATTTTAATCATCATTTTTGAGAAAGGAATATTTTTGGATGTTTATTTTATTATTGAATATTAAAATAACTATAGAATTTTAGTGCAAAGAATCCAATGTATGTATCTTTAAAAATAACAACAAAAAAGTTTGGTAATGCTCAACCTTGTTAGAATCATAAATAAACTGGCACTCCCATTATATGTTATGTATTATATAAATGCAACTATCAATTCATGTAACTTTTCTGTAAGAAAACCAAGAAGTAGCTCTCAACCATTCCACAAGCAAAAATCTTTCACTCAATAAATCCATATTTATAAATTTATCCTGTTAATGAGACAATACCTAAAAATGCACGTATAAGAATGACTATTTCAGATTTGTTAATGATAGCCAAAAATTGTAAGCAATTACCAATATTCATTCATAGCACATTAGGATTCTCTGCAGGTGTCTAACACCGAAAAGGATGCTGTGTAGAGAAATACTCATCAGCTCAACCTGCCCCGACACTGTAATTTAAAAAATAATCTGGCAGTCAGAAAGTAATGAACATAATTCAATATTTTATTCAGCTCATAGAGGAAAAGCCCACAGGAAGGGTGGGTACTTAAAAAAAAGAGTTATTTGTTTATTTAAGTTTTATTTTTGGTTGCTCTGGGTCTTCATTGCTGTGCGTAGGCTTCCTCTAGTTTCGGGGAGTGGGGAACTATCCTTCCTTGAAGGGTGCTGACTTCCTATCATGGTGGCTTCTATTGTTGCGGAACACAGACTCTAGGCACCCGGGCTTCAGCAGTCACAGGGCACCAGCTCAGATGCTCCTCAGCATGTGGAATATTCCCGGATCAGCAATCAAACCCATGCCCCCTGTATTAACAGGTGGATTCTCAACCACTAGACCACCAAGGAAACCCTGGTGGGTACATTTTTAATGGATTGTGAACTAGCTTTAACATCCTTTTTCCCTTCGCTTTTGAGGTCGCCATATCAGTGGTTTTCAATCTTTTGGTTACATTAGTTTCACCTACAGGGCTTGCTAAAACACAGAAGCTGGGCCCCAGCCCTGAGTTTTGGGTTCAATATGTCTGGGGAGAAGCCCTCCAAATTTGCATATCTAACAAGTTTCCACATCATCCCAATGCTGCCGGATGGGGACTGCACTTGGAGAACCCAGAGGTTCTCAAAGCTCACTGTTTTCTTATACTTGTGGTGTGATACCAGAGTCCAAACACTTGAACTGTTTAAAGAATGGAGTGGATGAAAAAGAGGAAGAAGGGTAAGAAGCATCTAGGAGTCTAAGGGGAAAGGAGATATTAAAGAATAGAGGGTGGCTTAGATTGAGGAACACTGGAGTATTTAAAGATTTCCATGTAAGCCCAGAAACATAAATCCTTTGGCTGTGTCACATGGTTTGTGGGATTGTAGTTCCCATATTGGAGAAGGCAATGGCACCCCACTCCAGTACTCTTGCCTGGAAAATCCCATGGATGGAGGAGCCTGGTAGGCTGCAGTCCATAGGGTCGCTAAGAGTCGGACACGACTGAGCGACTTCACTTTCACTTTTCACTTTCCTGCATTGGAGAAGGAAATGGCAACCCACTCCAGTGTTCTTGCCTGGAGAATCCCAGGGACGGGGGATCCTGGTGGGCTGCTGTCTGTGGGGTCGCACAGAGTCGGACACCACTGAAGCGACTTAGCAGCAGCAGTTCCCATATCAGGCATTGAACTCAGGCCACCAATGTGAAAGTACCAAGTCCTAACCACAGGGAATTCCCCAGGGTGCTTTAATTCTCAGAATATGATCCCTTTTCTGGGTACCAAAGAAAGAAAGCCAGAGGTGATGACTTACTTACAGCTTTTTCTCAAACCCATTTTAAAAAGACCTCCTGAATACTATGAGTCTCCTTCTGTGATTTCCTTTGAAAATATTATATTCCCTTGTCTCTGTTGCTGCATTCAATTGTTGTTTGTAAAACAGCAGAAAAACGAATTGCCAGTTCAGAGTCAGTTAACTGTAAATCTCTCTGCCCCTGTGAGTGTGAGCATGGTTGACCCCGCCACCACTCTGTAAATCCCCAAACTTGGGTCAGTTATCAGCTTTCTTCAACTCTGCATCACTGCTAGGGGAAATGACCATTATGCTTATAAATGACTTTTACTCTGAGAGACTAGGGGAGTGCAGTGGACTCTACCTTGAGAAACTTAGGGACTGAGTGAAGAATACATGAGGAGAAAATGGTACAATTTCTTCTTTGTGAATACCCATATTGTTGGGGCCCTAGGAAAGTCACCCCTGAATATGCCTCAATCATATTGATTATTTTGTCTTCTGTTCTTTACATTCTTTCTTTCTTTCTTTTTTTTTTTTGATGTGGACTACTTTTAAAGTCTTTCTTTAATTTTGTTATCATATTGCTTCTGTTTTACGTTTTGACTCTTTGACTACAAAGCTTGTAGAATCTTCATTTCCCAACAAGGGATTGAACCCACACCACCTGCATTGGAAGGCAAAATCCCAACCACTGGGCCAGCAGGGAAATCCTTCATATTGATTATATTGAACTAAAGTTACTAAAGAAACAGTCAGGGTGGGAGTGGGAGGGAGGTTCAAGAGGGAAGGGATATATATATATATACCTATGGCTGATTCATGTTGACATATGGTAGAAACCAACACAATATTATAAAGCAATTATCCTCCAATTAAAAATAAATAAATTTAAAAAAATAAAATAAAAAGGCCATTTAAAAACAGAAAGAAACAGTAAATTCAAACGGAACTTTGACCTTCTTCTCTGTCTCCCTAGAAGCAGGAAATAAATCTCTCCTATGAAAGATGCCCTGCTTGCATGTGGAGACAGGAAGACACCTATATCACCATAGGTAGGGAATGTGAGCCTACCTATGGTGATACAGCCATAAGCATACATATATCCCCTCTCCTTTGAACCTCCCCCGCTCCATCCCACCCCCTAGGTCATCACAGTGTGCCGGGCTGGGCTCCTTGTGTTATATAGAAGCTTCCTACTAGCTTTCTATGTTATGCAGAGTAATGTATACTCTTGCCTGGAAAATCCCATGGACCGAGGAGCCTGGTGGGCTGCAGTCCATGGGGTCGCCAGAAGTCGGACATGACTGAGCGACTTCACTTTGACTTTTCACTTTCATGCATTGGAGGAGGAAATGGCAACCCACTCCAGTGTTCTCGCCTGGAGAATCCCATGGACAGAGGAGCCTGGTGGGCTGCTGTCTATGGGGTCACACAGAGTCGGACACGACTGAAAGCGACTTAGCAGCAGCAGTAGCAGCAGCAATGTATAAATATCAATGTTACTCTCTCAATTCGTCCCACCCACTCCTTCCCCTGCTGTGTCTACAGGTCCATTCTCTGTGTTTCTATTCCTGTCCTGCAAATGGGTTTATCAGTACCACCTTTTTAGATTTCTTATATATGAGTTAATATATGATAGCTCTTTTTCTCTTTCTGACTTACTTCATTCTGTATAACAGGCTCTGGGTTCATCCACCTCACTAATGAATGAGTGACTCACATTTGTTATGAGTCATTTGTCATTAATTTGTCATGTCTCTTAAACTTTAGATTTGAGTAATACGGAATGAACTATAATCCCAAGAACAGATGATTTATCCATCATCTGCTCTGTTTGAAAACATGCCTTCTCATCTTCAAATTGCCAACTAGAAATGTCACTTTCAGACCCTATTACCGGCCCCCACAGTCATGTTTCTATGACCATTTCCCTTTAATCCTCTAGAATAACGCAATTAACCACTCCCTCCTCTCCTAGTTATTAAGCTTACTATGCCATGCTAAGTCACTTTAGTAGTGTCCAACTCTTTGTGACCACATGGACTGCAACCCTCCAGGCTCCTCTGTCCATGGGAATTCTCCAGACAAGAATACTGGAGTGGGTTGCCATGCCTTTCTCCAAGGGATCTTCCCAACCCAGGGATCAAACCCACGTCTCCTGTGGCTCCTGCATTGTAGGCAGATTCTTTACCACTGAGCCCCTGGGGGAGCCCTTTCTTAAGCTTACACACATCCATAATCAAACATATTATACTGCATGGGTTACGTCTGATGACACTTTACTTATCCCTTAGGAGTCACGTGCTCCTAACTGCAAGCACTGCATTTTAGTCACCTGGGTATCTGTAGTGCCTCACATTGGATTCAGTGAATTCTCAGTATTTGTTGAATAGAATTGATCTGAATTCTGCCTTAAGACTGAAATCTGAAAGTAGCAATGAGGCTGCTTCACAAAAAGGTGTAAAATACTGAGACATTTGAATTTTCTGAATGCAGAGAGAACTCCCTGGTCACTATAGTCCTTGGATGGAAATTGCCAACAGACTTCCCCAGTTGATTGAGAGCCGCCAGCTTCGAGCTCAAGTAAACGAGGTACAACATCTTGTGTTCTTCTCCTTGACCCTTTCTCACTACCCTATTTTCATCCTCTCACCACTTTTCTTTCTCAACATTGTAGACATGGGTCAGCTGACCACTGACTATGGTGACTTTATCCACAGAACTAAAATAATCTCACCCTTGGTGATGAGTGGAATAACACTTGCTTCTGGTATGATATGTGTTTCCCTAAAATTTCCAGAGCCTACACAGAAAAATTCCTGGACTATATTATATTAAGCACTCAACAAATATTTGTTCTTTAAATAAAGAAGGCAATCTGGTTGAGAATTGTCAGGAAATTGATGGATAAGATGTAGCTGGGTCAGAATAGGCATGGAATTCTCAGAAGCCCCATGGTTAGGGTTCCTCTCCCTCTGCATGAAGTCACACTGATTTATTGTTGGAGTCCTATAAAAGAATTGAGCCAAGAGACTTTCTCAGTTATACAGCCAGTGTTAGCAGATTCTTCAGAAATCGTTGATAAGCCTTAATCAGGAAGGAATAACAACGAAACTAGGGGACTTACCGGAGAAGGCAATGGCACCCCACTCCAGTACTCTTGCCTGGAAAATCATATGGATGAAGGAGCCTGGTAGGCTGCAGTCCATGGGGTCGCTAAGAGTCGGACATGACTGGGCAACTTCACTTTCACTTTCACTTTCATGCATTGGAGGAGGAAATGGCAACCCACTCCACTGTTCTTGCCTGGAGAATCCCAGGGACGGTGGGGCCTGGTGGGCTGCCATCTATGGGCTCGCACAGAGTCGGACACGACTGAAGCAACTTAGCAGCAGTTAGCAGCAGGGGACTTACAGAGGAATATAGGACTATTTATCTATGATAATAAGTACTAAAAGGTAATTTAACACCTATTTGAACAGCTAACATTTTTTAAAAATCTGGAGATAGCAAACACTGGTGATAATATATGCAAAGAGACTCTCATTCACATTGCTGATGGGAATGCAAAATATTACAGCTACCCTGGAAGAAGGCCTTCAAAATATCACAGCTACCCTGGCAGGTTCTTTAAAAAAAAAAATGTATAATTTTGTGTTAAGGTATGGCTCTGATGGCTCAGAAAGACCTTTGCCTGCAATGGGGGAGACCGAGGTTTTGTCCCTGGGTTGGGAAGAGCCCCTGGAGAAAGGAATAGCTACCCACTCCCAGTATTCTTGCCTAGAGAATTATATGGACAGAGGAGCCTGGCAGGCTACAGTCCAAGGAGTCTCAAAGAGTCAGACACAACTGATTAACACTTTCACTTTCACTCATAGCCAATTAACAATGTTATGATAGTTTCCAGTAAACAGGGAAGAGACTTAACCGTACACATACATGTGTCCATTCCCAAACTCCCCTTCCATCCAGGTGGCAGATTCAAATCAAGAATTACCATATGACCCAGCAATCACATTACTAAATATTTACCCAAGTAAACCAAAATTTTGTGTTCATGCAAAAGCTGATGTGTAAGTGATTATCTAAACCAGAAACCACCAAGAGGTCCCTCAACAGGGGAATTTTAAACTGAGTACAAAGGCCTGAACATTGTGGTTCCCAAATTCATACATTGAAACCCTAATCCCCAATGTGATGGTGTTAGGAGGCAGAGCCTTTGAAGGTGATTAGTCAGAGATCTCCTGAGAAAGACTCTTTTTTTGTTTGTTTTCCCCTATCTATATAGAAAGAGACTTATTAGGAGGGATTGACTCACATGATTACCTAGGCTGAGAAGTCCCACAGTCTGCCACCTGCTAGTTGGAGGAGGCCCAGGAAAGCTGAGAATCCAGGGAGCCAGTGTGCAAGTTCCAGTCTGAGTCTGAAGATCTAAGAACTAGGAGTGCTAATCCTAGGGATCAGGGGAAGTGGCTGTCCCAGCTGAAACAGAGCAACGTCACCCTTTCTCCACTGTTTTGTTCTATTCAGGTCCTAAACAGAGCAGTGATTCCACATGAGCTGGTGAGGTGAGGTTCCTTACTCAGTCCTCATCTCTTCCAGAACCTCTTCCAGAATCTCTCAGAGACACACCCCAAAATGTTTACCAGCCATCTGGGCTTCTCTTAGCCTAGTCAAACTGATGCATCAAATCAACCATCACCCAAGGTAATCAGATCATGAGAGAAGAAGGGGATAGTTATAAATAGGATGAGTGCCCTTATCAAAGTGACCCCAGGGCTCTATGACACTCTGTTGCTGTCATGGGAAGATACAGCAAGAAGACAGCAAGATGGTTCTCAATAGAACCCAATCATGCTGGCACCCTGATCTTGGACTGCCAGCTTCCAAAATCAAAATAATTAAATTTCCGTTGTTCATAAGCCATCTAGCCTATGGTACTTTGTTACAGCAGTCTGGAAGACACTGAGTTGTCTTCATATGATGGAATGCTATTCAATGGCAAAAATGAATAAGCTATTGGTTTATTCAACAATATGGATAAACTTTATGTACATTTTGCTAAATGAAACATGTCACAACCAAAAGGTTACACATCCTGATTCCATTCATGTGACATTGCAGAGAAGGTGAACACTATAAGGACAGAACACAGGTCAATGGTGATGAGGGACTGAGGAGGAATGATTACTAAAGGAGGATTTTAGGATAACATAACTGTTATCTATGGTGTTCTAGTGGTGGATATGTGATTCTATGCATTTGTGAAACCCATAGAATTGTGTATCACATAGTGAAGTGTCTGCAAGTTTTAAAATATTAACCAGAATATTGGGAGATGCTGGAATGGAATGCAGACAATAACACCTAGGTGAATCTAGCTGTCCTACAGATGCGTGACATCATTTTAGGGAAGAGGGTAGGGAAAAGGAGGTGACCTAGGTTACTCAGGAAAGTGATGCTGTGACTGGTGCTGGATTAAAAAAGAACATTTGTAATCACTGCGCTCAAGTTGGTGAATTTGTTTTGCAAAGCAGTACAGTTGAACAGTTCTGAAACCGCTGTGCGTGTGTCTGTGTGTGTGTGTGTGTGTGTGTACACACACACTAGCTGAGCAAATAAATAAATGAATTGTGGATGATATTTCACTGTCAGAGATGCAAGTTATACATTAGCAAGGGAGGAAAATAAGATCAACCTGTGACACCAGGTTAGAGTTGGAGACATCTGATATGTTTAGCATTTTAGCATCATTTATGTGGGTTCTTTGGAGAAGGAAATGGCAACCCACTCCCGTATTGTTGCCTGGAGAATCCCACGGACAGAGGAACCTGGCAGGCTACAGTCCATGGGGTCGCATGCATCGGACATGACTCAGCGACTAAGCCACCATCACCATGTGGGTTCTTTACCACTAGTGCCACCTGGGACGCCCTTATATACACACACATGCACACTGATACATAGATGGACAAATACATTTGTGTGGATAGACAGTGTATATAATAGGTGTACGGGCTTGCCAGGTAGCTCAGTGGTAAAGAATCTTCCTGTCAAGCAGGAGATGCGAGTTCTATCCCTAGGTAAGGAAATACCCTGGAGAACGAAATGGCAGCCCACTTCAGTATTCTTGCTTGGGAAATCCCATTGACAAAGGAGCTTGGCGGGCTATAGTCCATGGGATTGCAAAAGAGTTGGACATGGTTTAGGGACTAAACAGCAGCGGCAGCATAACAGGTATACACACACACAACTTGCTGCTTATTCATCCAGTCGTGTCAGACTCTTTGCAACCACATGGACTGTAGCCTGCGAGGCTCCTCTGTCCATTGGATTCTCTAGGCATTAATACTGGAGTGGATTCCTCTGCCCTCCTCCAAGGAGTGGATTCCTATGCCCTCCTCCAAGGGATCTTCCCGACCCAGGGATGGAACCCAGGTCCATTGGGTTCTTTGCATTGCAGGCAGATTCTTTACCCCTGAGCCACCAGGGCACACCCCCACCCCCATACACATGCACTATTCCCTAACTTTGCCCACTGTGAGGATCTAGAAACAGTGGCATTCCAGTAGCAAAGAGCAAACCCAGTGCCCATTTATTTGAACTCTTTTCCAATCAACGGAAGTAGGGCTCCTTGGAGAAAAAGAGTTGATTATAAATCTTGAGCTAGGAAAAACAAAAGGCGACCCCAGAACATCTTGGAACTTTATTCCTTTACCTTGAGGCTGCAGGATAGGTACCCAGTAGCCACTCATGGCCACTGAGCCTTTGAAATATGACTGGGACAAATTAACATGTCAGATATCCATTGGATTTTGAAGACTTACTATAAAAGGAGAGTGTGAAATATCTCAATATTTTAAATATTGATCACGTGTTAACATTTTGCATATATTAACCTTGATAAAATGTTATTAAAACTAATTCCACTTTAGTGTTTTTTTTGTTTTGTTTTGTTTTTTCTTTCCTATTTTCAAAATGTGGCTGATAGAAAATGTAAAATGACACATATGGCTTTCAGATTTCCATCTGGCAGAGCGGACTTCATAGCACAGGGCAGTGGCCAGCAGAACTGAACTGGAACCCTGGCTCAGTCCCTCCTGGTTCTGTAACCTTGGGTGAATATCTTACCCTCGCTGATACTCGGTTCTGGCCTACGGGTCTTGGGAGAAAACAGGATACCAACCTGAGTGAGAAGCTTTTAGCATCAAGGCTTGGACAGTTTAGTATCTGCCTTAGCATAAGTACTGAATAAATAACTGTGGTTGTAATTTTCAGGCTGGTTCTTGTTAAAATGCAATATGTCACTGGTCCCCCCAACCCCGCCTTTCCCCTCTTCCCTCCCTCCCCCGCCCACACCCCTCTAACGCACAGAACTTTCAAGATTGTATCTCAGCCAATTTTTAGGGTGAAATGTGGAATCTGGTACAAAGCAGAAGACAGGGAAAGGCTGCCCCCAGCAGACCACGGAGGACGGAGTCCCATCCCAGGGACAGAAGCCTCTGCGAGGCGGTGGGCGATAGGACCCCTGGTCCCATCCCACTCCTCTCTCAAAGAGACACATGCCGTGTCCACAGCCGCCCTTCTGGCGCTTGGGATCCCAGAGAGGGGCACCTGGAAGGATCTAGATCTGACTATGTCTAGAACTAGGGGCAGGATTGGGGGGCACCGAGGAAACCCAGCAGGGATGTGCAGGGAAATTAGAGCTCAGAGGCTATTGGTGTCAACCGAAAAAGGCAGGACTGGCCAGAACTAAACCAAGAAACTGGTACTGTTTGCATAGGAAGGGCTGTCAGTGATAACATATTTGTGTACAGGGTGATGATTTCAGCAGCAACATGACCTTCACACTTCCCTATGACTCATCTTGAAGAGGAAGCCAGTGGAGAAGTGTAAAGACCCACCCAGGGTCACCTGGAGGGTTAGGACAAGGACTGAACGGCCTTTGGGCTCCCCCAACCACCTCCTAGGAGGGAGTTTGTTGGGTGGATTCCTAATTCCGTTGGGCTCCGTTTACCTTTTCATCTAGGAATTACAGCAAAAGAGTCACGCCCACAGCAGCTGGGCTGTTACTAGAGTACAATGGTACCCATTAAGCAGAAGGTGTTTGATAAGGCAGGATTGTAAAACTTGCCCTGGGAGACTCCACATTTGATACATGATGTCAGTCTTGGGACTACTTTATTCTGTTTATAGAACACTCCAATCAAGCTGCCACTTCAGTAATGGTGACCAGTGTCCAGGCATTACCATGGGGACAATTTGGGGGCTTGCATGGGATATAAGTATTGGTATTTCATGAACAACATCATGTGAAAGACCTCTCTTACTGCAGTGTCCTAAGATCAGGGCAGAAATGAGTGTGTGAGGATCACCTTAACTAAAAGATAACCTACCAGTTATACCCAAAGGACCCTTCAAACCACAAAACTCCCACGGCCATTTAGTTCATTTCAGTTCAGTTCAGTCGCTCAGTCGTGTCCAACTCTTTGCGACCCCATGAATCACAGCACGCCAGGCCTCCCTGTCCATCACCAACTCCCAGAGTTCACCCAGACTCATGTCCATCAAGTCAGTGATGCCATCCAGCCATCTCATCTTCTGTCGTCCCCTTCTCCTCCTGCCCCCAACCCTCCCAGCGTCAGGGTCTTTTCCAATGAGTCAACTCTTCGCATGGGGTGGCCAAAGTACTGGAGTTTCAGCTTCATATCATTCCTTCCAAAGAAATCCCAGGGCTGATCTCCTTCAGAATGGACTGGTTAGATCTCCTTGCAGTCCAAGGGACTCTCAAGAGTCTTCTCCAACACCACAGTTCAAAAGCATCAATTCTTCGGTGCTCAGCCTTCTTCACAGTCCAACTCTCACATCTATATATGACCACAGGAAAAAACATAGCCTTAACTAGACAGACCTTTGTTGGTAAAGTAACGTCTCTGCTTTTCAATATGCTATCTAGGTTGGTCATAACTTTCCTTCCAAGGAGTAAGCGTCTTTTAATTTCATGGCTGCAGTCACCATCTGCAGTGATTTTGGAGCCCCCCAAAATAAAGTCTGACACTGTTTCCACTCTTTCCCCATCTATTTCCCATGAAGTGATGGGACTGGATGTCATGATCTTCATTTTCTGAATGTTGAGCTTTAAGCCAACTTTTTCACTCTCCTCTTTCACTTTCATCAAGAGGCTTTTGAGTTCCTCTTCACTTTCTGCCATAAGGGCGGTGTCATCTGCATATGTGAGGTTATTGATATTTCTCCCAGAAATCTTGATTCCAGCTTGTGTTTCTTCCAGTCCAGTGTTTCTCATGATGTACTCTGCATAGAAGTTAAATAAGCAGGGTGACAATATACAGCCCTGATGTACTCCTTTTCCTATTTGGAACCAGTTGCAACTGGTAACCTCTGGACATTTCTCCTGAACAGATGCCGCTCTTGAACTGCCAGTTCCTTACAGGTTACCGAGAGTGGCGCCTGGCACGCCTAGTCCTGAGCTTTATCACCATGGGATATGTCTGGCAGGATGGAGAGACGCAGCCCAAAGAGGTAGGGACAAAGGGACTCCTGTCTTGTCATATGGAGGTTCCCTGTACCTGGAGAACACTGTCCACACTGTTTTCCTGGTAAATGTGTCCTTTCATGTTCTTCCCTTTGGGTCTGAGATGAAGGAAGCACAAAGGCTTCCCAGGTGGGTCAGTGGTAAATAATCTGCCTGCAATACAGGAGAGATGAGGTCAATCCCTGGGTTGGGAGGATCTCCTGGAAAAAGAAATGGCAACCCACTCCAGTATTTTTGCCTGAGAAAGCCCAGGAACAGAGGAGACTGGGGGCCTACAGTCCGTGGGGGTCTCAAAGAGTCAGACATGACTTAGCTATTACCCAAGAGCAGCAGTAAAATGAAGTGCAAAAGGCCCATTTAAATGAAAGACCATTTCTCCCCACCTGGCCAGGCAGTTAATTTTCTTTGGAACTGGAAGCCCTTTCATTTGTTTTGGCATTTTCTTTTTATTTTTCTTTCTGACACTCACCTTCTTCTAGGACTTTTAAACTGTTGCATTTGAAGGCAAGTCATAAGATATTAGGAAACACTGAATGACTTCCGTTTTACAGCATTTTGTGCTCTTACACACATCAGTAACCACAGTGTTCACAACCTCATACACTAAGTATAGCAATGCCGTACCCATTTTACAGACCGCCAAGGACTACAGAAGGTAAATTTCTGGCCCAAGGCTAGGTAGCAAGTTTGTGGAAAAGCCAGGGTCACAACCCAGACCTTCTGATTTCCCTAATGCAGCCTTCATTCCCCAGAGACACACATTACCGTTTATAACACTATGCTTATTTTTTTGATGTTGCTTGTTATCTACCACATGCTGGTCTGTCTCTTAAAATTTCATGCAAATCTCTTCTGACTCCTTGCATAACTTTTTACAGTTTTTATCTGAATCTCAGAACATGAAGTCTTTGAGTTTCACTTACCTCAGTATAAATTACTATTGGTTTCACTTTTTTATAAATGGACCTTTTACAGAAATCAGGATGTTACCCTTGTTTTGCTCCTCCAAGCTTGAGTGAGCTACCTGTTCTTAATTTGTTTGCCTAGGTTTATTCTACCATTTGTATCTCAAGTAAATAGAGGAGACTCCCAGTGATGAAAGCAAAGCAAAGTGAGATAAGAGACAGGACGTAAGCAGAGAGCTGCTGCAGACTGTTTTAATGTCAGGACATCTAACTTCAGAGTCATGTGTCTGATGTTGGAAAGTTTGAAGTCTAGGCACACATGATGGAACACCCCAATGGATTTTTCCTCCTCTTTCTGTTCTCCAGACCAGCATCCTCAATTGGGGAAGGGATGAAGTAGGTGACAAGGGAGGAAGACACCAGCTTCTGGTGTGTCTACGACCTTCCAGATCACCACTGAGCTCCCTACGCCCATTCCCACATGCAACCTCAAACCATCTCTACTTTCCCTGTATTTCCTCCTTTAACTTTTCTTACTATAGAGACACCTCATTTCTGCACTGTCTGTCCCTCCCTTCTCCTGCCCTCCATCTTTCCCAGCATCAGGGTCTTTTCCAGTGAGTCAGTTCTTCACATCAGGTGGCCAAAGGACTGCTTCAGCTTTAGCATCAGTCCTTCCAATGAATATTCAGGACTGATTTCCTTTAGGATGGACTGGTTGGATCTCCTTGCAGTCCAAGGGAGTCTCAAGAGTATTCTCCAGCACCACAGTTTGAAAGCATCTTCAGTGCTCAGCTTTCTTTATGGTCCAACTTTCACACCCATATATGACTACTGAAAAATCATAACTTTGACTATACGGACCTTTGTCTCAGATTTTTAATATGCTGTCTACCCTTGTCATAGCTTTCCTTCCAAGGAGCAAATGTCTTTTTAATTTTGTGGCTGCAGCCACTGCAGTGATTTTGGAGCCCAAGAAAATAAAATCTGTCACTGCTTCCACTTTTTCCCCATCTATTTGCCATGAAGTGATGGGACTGGATGTCATGATCCTAGTTTTACGAATGCTGAGTTTTAAGCCAGCTCTCTTTCATCCTCATCAAGAGGCTCTTTGGGTCCTCTCCACTTTCTATGAATAGATATTTTTACTTTAAGGGGGAAGGAAGTTGGAAGTGGGAAAGAGGAGGCATAAGAATTCTTTTGGATCTATTTAGCTTTGTTGATGGTTAGAGCCCCCCACTCCCATCCCCATGGGTCCTGGTAATTTTTCTGGATATTTGGACAAATAGAGTTCTTTAGAGTGGCCCTCAGATTACTCAGGGATTGAATGGGGACTGTCCTAAGGTGACTTACTTGAAGTTGCTATTGGGTATGATGAAATGTTCTAGTCTTCCCATCCATCTCTCTGAGGAAAGGACACACACACACACATATATATACAAGTATATACACATATTTGTTCCTAAAACTAAGACTGTACACAAAACACTTGTATGCATTTATCTATATTATGTATCTGGATATATATAAATACATATATATACAGAGAGAAAGAGGGATATTTTCCCACTGCTCATGAACTCAATCCCCACTTACACCTCAACATTTGTTCATGCTCTGCATTGTACAATTTTCAGAGATTATTTTATACTATATATGTACATGCATGTTCCAATTTTGTACTTTTCACATATATTTCAGACCATACTCATAAATAATACATCCACTAGGTTGTTAAAGAATAAATATGAGAGTGAATTGTGTGTTATACTTGTATTAATTATATGGATATATGTTAATTAATTATATACATTAATTACATGGATTAATTATATGGATCACTCATATAATTCCATTTTTATTCTCAGGTTGTTTCTTTACCACACAATTTTTAGGAATTAAAAACAGATTGACATAGTTGCTCAGTCATGTCCAACTCTTTGAGACCCCATGAACTGGGGCTTTGTCAGGCTCCTCTGTCCAGGGGATGCTCTGGGCAAGGATACTGGAGCGAGTTGCCATGCCCTCCTCCAGGGGATCTTCCTGACCCAGGGATGGAACCCACATCTCTTATGCCTCCTGCATTGGCAGGTAGGCTCTTTACTGCTAGTACCACCTGGGAAGCTCATACACTATTGATACCATGTATAAAATAGATAACAAATGAGAACCTAGTATATAGCACAGGGAACTCTACTCAGTGCTCTGTGGTGACCTAAAAAAAATCCGAAAAAAAGGGGATGTATGTACACATGTAGCTGATTCACTTTCCTGTACTAACTACACAGGAGCTAATTATACAGAAACTAACACAGCATTGTAAAACAATTATATGCCAATAAAAAGAAAAGAGACAGATTGTGTCCTCCATTGCATTCTTTCTATAATGTGCTAACTGTCTGCATTTATGTCCGCAAGATTCTGCCAAGAAACCTTGCCTTGCCCTTTGTTGAGGTCTCCAGGAACCTGGGGCTCCCTCCTATCCTTGTTCACTCGGACTTGGTGCTGGCCAACTGGGCTACTAGGAACCCAGGAGGGTAAGACAGGAGAGGGTGCTTGGGATCTGAACAAATGAAAACCGGATAAGGGAGAGGTTTGTGATTTCTCTTGCTACAGGAAAAGTCCAAACTTTGTCAGCTCTTTTGGATAAGGGATGCTCATATTTATTACCTGGGGCCTTCCCTCGTGGCTCAGATATTAAAGAATCTGCCTGCAATGTGGAGACCCAGGTTCGATCCCTGGGTCCAGAAGATCCCCTGGAGAAGGAAATGGCCACCCACTCCAGTATTCTAGCCTAGGAAATTCCATAAACAGAGGAGCCTGGCATGCTACAATCCATGTGGTCACAAGGAGTCAGACACGACTGAGTGACTAACACACTTGTGGTGCCAAAGAAGGGGTGAACTTAAACACAAGTTCAAAATTCATAGTTCACAGGAGTTTCCTCTCAACCCACTCTGAACACACTGGGACAGGTTGTTACAAAGATATAAAAGGAACAAGATAAATTTTCTGCATGGCCACAGTCTCAGTGTTTTGAGTCTGATATGTATATTGAGATTTGGCTCACTCTGTTACACCAAGACCTGTAGGGAAGAAAACTTTGCCCTTCTTCACATCTAGGCTCCTTGGCTAGTCTAATCATCAAACTGACACAAGACAGATGAACAGAGGGGGCTTCCCAGATGGTGCTGGCGGTAAAGAACCTGCCTGCCCAAGCAGAAGATGTAAGAGATGCGAATTCAGTCCCCTGGGTCGGGAAGATCCCCTGGAGGAGGGCATGGCAACCCACTCCAGTATTCTAGCCTGGAGAATCCCATGGGCAGAGGAGCCTGGTTGGCTATGGTCCATAGGGTTACAAACAGAGAGACACGCCTGAAGCGACTTAGCACTCATGTACGCACAGATGAACAGAGGAAAAACAAATTTAATTTGCACATGTTGGAACTCCATAAAAATATGAAGCTGAAGATGTGACTGAAGCGGGCAGCTTTTATACCTTCTAGACAAGGAAGCAGTACATTTGTAAAAACTTGACAAGACACTGGGGTTTAGGCTTGGGGTAGCTAATTAGGGGAGAGGTAGCAAGGCTTGTTTCTACAAGCCCCACTGCCCTGACTCCTTGTCTCTGGTGATAAGACTATCTCTCTACCTCCTGGTACAGGGAGGACGCCCTTCACCTGGAAGATTTACTTCCTCCTTTCAGGGGCACAAAGAGGTCAGCGTGTCCTTTTGGCATCTGCTGTTTCTCAAGTACCTTTAATTGAAAATAATCCACCAAAGTGGTGTATTTGGGATGGTGCATTCTCCTGCCCTCGGGTCCATAGTCTAGTCACAGCCCTTGACATCCAAACTGTGTGTGTGTGTGTGTGTGTGTGTGTGTGTGTGTGTGTCTGCGGTTCATTTGCTCACAAATGCACAAGACTTGTGTACACATGACCCTGGAAGGCATATCAAGTTTGCAAACTGATTTGTTCCTTTCTTTTCTTTTTCTTTTCTCAATCACTGAACTTGGACTAGACCCCTGGAAATCAGGTAAGCTATCAGAAACCCTTCACTCACTTTAGTTCAGTTCAGTCACTCAGTTGTATCTGACTCTTTGAGACCCCAGACTCACTTTAGGATTTTCCTAACTGTAAAAACTTACAATAAAATAAACACACAAAAAAGAAAGCATCCCATATTGCATGTATAATATATAAATTATAGAAATGCACACACACAAAAAAGACTAGAACATATGCCTCAAATCAACAGCCCAAATGTTAACAATAGTTGTCTCTGCTATGTGTAAATTAAGGAATTAATTTTCTTTGCTACATTTTCCAGTTTGTACATTTAAAAAAAAGTAAAAGGCAACGCAAGAAGAGAAAACAAACAAACTACTACTCACCACCCCTTAAACACCAAAGCTTCACCAGTTCTCTAATTCTTTGTGATTTTTTTCAAGTCTAATGATCTAGTGGTAAAGAACCCGCCTGCAATGCAGCAATGCAGAAGTAAGAGACATGGGTTTGATCCCTGGGCCAGGAAGATACCCTGTAGGAGCGCATGGCAACCCACTCCATTACTCTTGCCTGGAGAATCCCACAGACAGAGGAGACTGGCAGGCTACAGTCCATGGGGTTGCACAGAGTCGGACACAACTGAACCAACTTAGCACACATGCACGCGAAATCTGAAAAAGATCTCTGGTCTCACCATAACTTCTATGAAAGGACAAAGGGCAGGTTGTGGCTGCTACAGCTACAGAATCCCTTTGAAATATTACAGAGACTGGAGCTTGCAGGACAAGTCTGGTTGAGACATTTTTAAACTCCTCTTTCACTAGAGAGCACAGTTAACCTCTAAGTTGACATTGCCTCTCTAATCAACAAACCTCAGCTCAATAAGGGGTTCAGCATAAAAGCTTTAGCTCGGAAGATGGAGAGATGAAGGGTGAAGACCCCATTTTGCACAGAAATGTGACTCTGCTGAAACTATGGGGGTCCCTGACTTAGTTTTCTTTTGTGTTTTTCATTTCTTCTTGTTTTTAAAATGTTAGAGGCAGACGTGATTTATGGAATGAAGTTTGCATGCTTCATAGACTGGATCCAGCTCTGGGGTATTTGAATCCATGTGATAATAGGTCATTTAAGAATGATAATCTAACTAATACAATTATGTAAAGTTTAAAAATAAAATAAAATTTAAAAAAATGATCATCTATTAGTCTTCAGCTTTCACTACTATAATACAGAATTTGGTGGGGGATGGGGCGGGGGGGAGACTGATTAGAGAGAGTCCCAGCCTGAGTTATGAAACAGCTCTCAGTTTCATAACAGGTCCAGTGACTAAGCAACTGGATGAACTTGGGCAAGTGAGTTTGCTTCTTTGGGCCATATTTTTCTGTCTGTAGAAAAGGGGTGTGGAGTTAGCCATGGCCTGGGCCTTCCAGGTGGCTCAGATGGTAAAGAACCTGCCTGCAGTGTGGCAGACACAGGTTCAGTTCAGTCCCTGGATTGGGAAGATCCCCTGGAGAAGGGCACGGCAACCCAATCCAGTATTCTTGCCTGGGAAATCCCATGGACAGTGGAGCCTGGTAGGCCACAGTTCATGGAGTCCCAAAGATTCGGACATGACAGAGCAACTATCATTTTATGCTTCCTGGAGCTCTATGACTCTGTATTCCTAACAGGAAGGGTGTGTGAAAAATCAGCCCTACTCATCCACTTGTGCTTTAGTGGTTTCCTGAGGTGGAAGTGATGGTCTGGGACCATCAAGGCTGTGCCAGACTTTGGGAGCTCAGCTCAGGTGAACTTGGACTGCAGCAGATGTTTCCCTTTCCTTCCTGAATGTTGCTGAAGAGCTGTTTGTCCTCAGTCATCTTGCAGAGCTGAGAAGGTTAGCTGCTGGTTCCACCTTGGACTAGCAGTTACCTGACTCAAGGCCACTGCTGGGCCCTGCATACTCACTGTGCCCAAACCTCTCTAACCACGTGGTCATCTGTCCCTCCCAAGGAACTTGGACACCATCATCTCATTCCCTGGGGGAGAAAGCCTGCGTGGTTTTATACTGGTGACTGTTCTGGTGGAGAAAGCAGCTGTGCCTGGGATTAAGGTATCTTTCCACCCAAAGCACTTTTTTTTTTCCTAAATGAGAAATCTGTCTGAGCTTTCCTTCCCACCCAGACCCTTTCCCTGCAGTGACTGAATCAATATAGACTCCTGTTTTGGTTAGTTAAGCAAAGAGATATACGTTCTAGCTCCCTTTCCTCAACTACCATAAAGCTTAGAATTGACCACTTGCCCATCAACAAACAAACATTGTTCTAGGCAATGGGAGATCTGGGGGAATAAGAAAGACATTGCTCTGGCCTCCAACTGAGGCTCAGGATCCAGTGGGGGAAGGTGAGCTGATATAGGGTGTAATGAGAAAAAGAATGCTGAGTTTCATGTAAAGACATCTAAAATCTAATTCAGACTCAACAGGTTGGGCAAAACTCCCCACGGGAAATAACAGATCTGAAAGTTAATCCCTGAGTAATGTAGACAGAGAGACAGAGATGGAGAGACAGAGGCTGATCTCTGGCAGAAGGAGACGCCATACAAAGGCTCTGAGTTCAAATGAACCATCCTTGAGAACCAACCAAGACCTACTGTATAGCACGGGGAACTAGACACACGTGTATGTATGGTTGAATCCCTTCGCTGTCCACCTGAAACTATCACAACATTGTTAATTAGCTATACCGTCAATATAAAATGAAAAGTTAAAAAAATTTAAAAAAAACTAGCTAAACTAAAAATGTATCATCCTTGAGGTCACCTAGCCCTTTGGGGTTTTAAACTTGAATCCCTTTAAGGCTCAGGCAGGTCCCAAGAAGGTCAGATGTCCACAGAGCATCCACGTCTTGCCTAGAGATGTTGGAGTTAGATTTCTGTTTTCACCACCTTCCCTGATAAGCATATTTTGGGTGCCTTCTGTGTCAAGAGTGGGGTGACCAGATTGGGCTACCATTATTACTGCTCCCTCCTTCACTGTAAAACTGTGTGGTCACTTTACTCCTCATCCATGTGTTTATTCTGTGTGTTTATTATGGAAACAAAATAAAATACTGGTAAGGGGTTCAGACAAAGCGGAGGCTGCTAATGAAGGGGGCTCTGGAGCTGAGGGCTCCACAGATTCTGATTTTCTGTAAGACAGAGTTGAGGAGTGAAGGTGTCCCAATTCAAGGCATAGAAGTAGGAAGGATGCTCATGTGTGATAACTCCAGAAGAAGGAAGGAGGGAAATGAGGGAGGGAGGCCCTTGAGAGGGACAAGAAGGAGCAGCCAGTGGAAAGATCCAGAAAGACCTAACCAGGTCCATCCAGCTGGTGACCAGAGAGACTGTCCTGTCAGGAGGATCTCACGGCCAATCCAGTGAGGAGCGCTCCCCAGGGGAGCAGGCAGAGGGCTGCCCTTCCTGGACTCCCCACCTCAGTGGATCGTAAGTGAATGCACTGAGGGACTGAATCTTGTCTCCAGGCCCTGGTTCAGGCCGTGAATGCCATCTTGCAGTCCAGCCCAGACTCCTTGCTTCAAGCCCTGCAGCGACTGAGGGTCTCCATCCAGGACATCACCGGAGCCTTGGGACAAATGCACGGTACATGCTTCTGATGCCTGAGGGCTCTCCTGGTGGGGAAAAGGGCCTGAAGGCTGGGCAGAATCCAGGGGATGGTGCTGCTGTGTTAGCCTGGTTTTAAGGTAACTGCTGTTCAGACTATTGGAAAATGAGCTCTCGGTTGGCAGGGATATTTTCATGCTTTTGCCCTCCTTTCCATTTACTTGCAGTTAGGGTGATTTCCTATTTTCGGCCATTGCGTTTCTGTGTGTTGAGGTCTCACGTGAAGCTTGGGAAGAGGGGAGGGGCACACATATGGCTTATACCCGCTTTATCCAGCAATGACCCTGGTCCCAGAGAACATGACTGATCTTGGCTTCTTCAGTTCTTTTCTGTGGCCAGCGAAGGGATAGGTTGTCCTAGGAGTGGCCACTTAAAGGTCACACCCTTCGCCAACTGCCTAAGTATTATTCTGGTGATCACATCACTTGGCAATTTCTGGGCAGCTACTCAACTTCCTCTCTCAGGAAAAACTCCAAAACTGAAATGGAAAAGGGCCTGATCTTTTTAATAAAGGAAAAGGAGCTGAACGTCTGTTACTTCTGCAAAACAAAATAGATTCTAGTAAAAGAGAGTGTTTATAGGAAATGGAGCAGGAGGGAGGGAGCTGGAAACTGGATGGAGCTCAGTTTTATCCTTTCATTAAAAGGATAGATTGTCATTGCAGACTCTGCAAAATTCATCTGATTACATACTCTTTCATTCAAAGGCCTCTTTTTACATGTCAGAGTCACATCTCCCCATTTCCCTGAATTTTAATTTAATTTTTTTTAAGTTGGAAAAAGAAATTTTATTTTTTTATTTTCATTTTTTTTAACTTTACAATATTGTATTGGTTTTGCCATTTTAATTTTAAAGCCCTCCCAATCACGAGTAGGTCTCTTGCCAAACCAGCTCTCCCAGCTTAGTGAGATGGATTTTAGTTTGGCCAAGGTGCCCAGAGTGTGTTACTCAGGATGTCAGGACCACTAGAGAGACGTTGCAGGTGTCCAGATCATATGAATGAGCAGAAGTGAGTGGTTCAGAAGGTCATGGGAGGCCCTCCACCCTGTCACAGGTATGTCCCGGCAAGGTGGCCTTAGCCCTGTCTGGCTCTCACACATTTCCCTAGTTCTCATTCTCCAAGTCACTTCTACAGCCTGGGCCAACCTTTAGCTTTCTTCCTTATACCGTGCAGGAGGTCTGATGGCCTGGGAAGGTGATGGGATGATTTCTCTTGTGTCACCCCAAGGCAAATTTGCCCACACAGACATCCTATACAGGTGTCTACTATAAAAAGTGACTACTAGTCACTGCAGTAAGAGACATGACCGTCTCTGCCTGCAACTTTCAAAAGCAACCCCAACAGCATCTTCCACCCTCTATGCTCCTTAACCATGTGGCCTGAATTCTCTCATCAAAGGGTGAAGCCTGTGTGACGTATGTGGGCTTGTGACATGCCTGTGACCAGTAGAACTCAGCAGAAGTGGCACAGCATGACTTCCCAGGCAGGTTGAGAAAATCTGATGCAGCTGCCATGCTGTGCTCTGAGTCACAATGAGAAAAGTCAACTGGGGTCACCAGGGCATCAAAAAGGATGTCAGACCACACAGAGAGGCCAAGTGTAGGGGCCCCATTGGGCACTTGGCACAGGGGTGAATAAGCCCCTGGGAGAGTCTTAAGTTCCCACTGCCCAGGCACCTTCAGTTCCATCTCCTCAGCTGAGGATCCAAGCACTGTGAAGCAGATAGCCATCTCTGCTGAGTCTGGCCCTGATTCCTGCCCTGCAGGGCCGTGCTCACAATACAATGGTTATTCTATGCTACTGAATCTGAGTGGTTTGTTACTTAACCATGGTAACCAGAAAAGTGACATTATAAAAATGATAGATAATAGAAAGTTCAAGGTGTAAGGAATCACATGAATGTTTTAGTCATTGGTTGAATTTCTTTGGTAGTTGAATTTCGTCTGCTTGATAAATAGAGCTCAGCTTCACTGCTTTCCTCCCCTAAATGGAGCTTTCCAAGATTCCTTCTTTCTGAGCTCAGCTTTAGCACGAATTGTTTCTTCCTTTTCCCCACAAAGTCCTCCTTTCCAGGAATTTTCTGATCTGGAGTCATGCCTGAAGGAGTGCCCAAGGCAGAGGAGGAGGCAGGGCCAAGGCAGAGCCTCTTTGCTCTAGGGCTGCAGTTGACATAAGAGAACCACCCTGCAGTGAACTTTGTCACATAATCTCAGTCCAGCTCACACAGGATTTCCACTTGACAGTTTTACCCAGTTCTCACTGCTGACTGGAAATCAAACCCAGACAATTCTATTCCCATAGCCTGACTCCCCCCAAAACAGAAGTCCATCACCACGTCACACATGGGGACCTTCACACTGCACACCTGCAGGACCCAGGTTCAGCTCTCCTGTTTTGGTGGTAAACAAGCAAATCAACCAGGTCAGAGCTTTGGGCTCCGTTGGAAGGCTAAGCTGTGCTAGGATTTCCAGGCATCCAAAATATGAGTAAGTCTGGATTTCAAGCCTGTGTGATTATTAAGGGCCCTTGTTCTCTGAGTTTATTTTCTCAGAAAAGCTGAGGGATAATTATTCTCTCTGAAAAGCCGTGAAAACTGTTGCCTTGTATTTTCTTCTGACGCAACACCATTTCTGGCTTACCCTTTGTCAACTACAAACTGGCACTTACCAAGAGCATTGCCAAAGAGTGAACAAAAAAGGCATTTGCCATCTGCCTCTATGGAGATTGAACCCCATGCTGCTACAGCTATCGACCTTCAACAACCCCAAAGGGAGTTCAGGGTGGAGTGAGGCACTCTGTGCTCCAGGGAATCTGGTGAGACAGGTCTTTAGATAGTTGGATGTTTTTAGGAACAGATTTTATGATCTAAATCGTTGTATCTCCTCATATCTAGTTCAGTTCAGTTCAGTTCAGTCGCTCAGTCGTGTCCGACTCTTTGTGACCCCATGAATCGCAGCACACCGGGCCTCCCTGTCCATCAGCAACTCCCGGAGTTCACTCAGACTCACGTCCATCAAGTCGGTGATGCCATCCAGCCATCTCATCCTCTGTCATCCCCTTCTCCTCCTGCCCCCAATCCCTCCCAGCATCAGAGTCTTTTCCAATGAGTCAACTCTTCGCATGAGGTGGCCAAAGTACTGGAGTTTCAGCCTTAGCATCATTCCTTCCAAAGAAATCCCAGGGCTGATCTCCTTCAGAATGGACTGGTTGGATCTCCTTGCAGTCCAAGGGACTCTCAAGAGTCTTCTCCAACACCACAGTTCAAAAGCATCAATTCTTCGGCGCTCAGCTTTCTTCACAGTCCAACTCTCACATCCATACATGACCACTGGAAAAACCATAGCCTTGACTAGACGGACCTTTGTTGACAAAGCAATGTCTCTGCTTTTCAATATGCTATCTAGGTTGGTCATAACATATTCTCTCTCACATCTAGAGAAGCACTAAATCCCTTCATGGTGACATCAGATCCTCATGACTAACAAAAAACCTTTTGTAAAATGGGTGCTTCATGACATTGAACTCCCCCTTCACTGAAACCTTATATATTGACTTTCCCCCACTGCCACTTTGGAGCAGTCTCTCAGGTATCTGAGGTACTGCCTCCCTGTCTGCAGTCCTCATTTTGCCCCAAATAAAACTTAACTCACAACTCTCTAGTTGTATATATATATATATATTTTTTTTGGTCGACACCTTAGTAGCTGTAGGGATTGTTCTTTTATTAGTGATGAGGGGTCAAAATGTTTGCTTCTGACAGTTTGGTAAGTGTGAATGCCCTTCACATTATTGATTACTTCTGATTACTTCACTTAGTTTTGTCTAAGATATTTTCCTTCTTAACTTCTGAACTTATTTTTTTAATTTTTATACTTTAAAATTTTACTTATTTTTTAAATTAGAGGATAATTGCCTTAGAGTGTGTTATGTTGGTTTCTGCTGTACAACACCACCAATCATTCATAATTATTTATATATAGATATGGGCTTCCCCGGTGGCTTAGCCATAGAGAATCCACCTGCAATGCAGGAGATGCGGGTTCAAACCCTGGGTCAGAAAGATTCCCTGGAGGAGAAAATGGTAAACCACTACAGTATTCTTGCCTGGAAAATCCCACAGCTACAGTCCATAGGGTTGCAAAAGAGTCAGGCACGACTTAGCGACTAAACAACAACAGTGTGCCGGCATGCTAAGTTGCTTCAGTTGTATCTGACTCTGCAACCCTATGGACTGTAGCCCACCAGGTTCCACTGTCCATGGGATTCTCCAGGCAAAATACTGGAGTGGGTCGCCATGCCCTCCCCCAGGGGATCTTCCCAACCCAGGGACTGAACCAGTGTCTGTCTCCTGCATTAGCAGGTGGGTCCTTTACCACTTGGGCTTCTCTGATAGCTCAGTTGGTAAAGAATCCATCTGCAATGCAAGAGACCTGGGTTCAATCCTTGGGTTGGGAAGATCCCCTGGAGAAGGGAACGGCTACCCACTCCAGTATTCTGGCCTGGAGAATTCCGTGGACTGTATAGTGCATGGGGTCGCAGAGTCGGACACTGAGCAACTTTCACCATCACTGATATCACATGTTCTTTTACTTTTTATTTACTACTAGTGCCACCTGGGAGGAGAAGGCAATGGCACCCCACTCCAGTACTCTTGCCTGGAAAATCCCATGGACGGAGGAGCCTGGTAGGCTGCAGTCCAGGGGGTCGCTAAGAGTCGGACATGACTGAGCGACTTCACTTTCACTTTTCACTTTGATGCACTGGAGAAGGAAATGGCAACCCACTCCAGTGTTCTTGCCTGGAGAATCCCAGGGATGGGAGAGCCTGGTGGGCTGCTATCTATGGGGTCGCACAGAGTCAGACACGACTGAAGTGACTTAGCAGCAGCGCCACCTGGGAAGCCCCCAAAACAGCAATGTATATATATCCTGTCTCTCTTGAGCCTCCCTCTCCCCACCTATCCTAGTCCTCTAGGTCGTCAACTTGTGAACTTACTTTGTCTAAATCCAGTTGGAAGAGAATGAACACTGTCAACCTTCTCTTCAAATACCATACAATTATATGACCAAGGGACCAAGTTCACATTTCTAAAGTTGTTTTTGCTCATGGACTAGTGACATACAGTAATCTGAATAAACCCAAATTATCTGAGCCATCATCTCTTCCCTTAAATCTAATTTCATCCTGTGAGTGCAGCACGTCTGAAGGCAAGCATACACATATATACACAGGATATTGAACAGTTTTACAAATCTTCACAGAAGATTTCTTAGGGCTGTAAGCAGAAACATGCACATCATACATTGAAGATACCTAAAAATCTACAGTGATCATTACTGTTTTATATGGTGAAGGCTCACTTAGACTTGCTTATATATATATATATATTTTTTTTTTTTTAATTAAAAACATTTTTTTTTTTGGTTGCACTGTATGTGGAATCTCAGTTTCCCAACCAGGGACTGAACCCGAGGCCTCTGCACTGGAAGTGCAGAGCCTTAATTACTGGACTGTTATTTATAACCCTTGCTCTTCACTCCTATGTATACATACATTTTTTTGCCTGTAGGATTTCCTCTAGTGAGAGTCTCTGTTGCTGGGAAACTCATCTAGAAAATGCCTTTTTTTTTCCTTTTATTTATTTATATTTTATTATTTTTATGTTTATTTATATCTTTCATTTTTGCTAGCGACCATATTCTTAGGTGTTGAGTAGATCAGTACTAGTTTCCATTGTTGCTTCTGAGAAGTCTGTCTCCTGTCTTCTTCCCTGTCCTGTCATTTAGTCACTCAGTCATGTCCAACTCTTTCTGTGACCCTGTAGACTGCAGCCTGCCAGGCTCCTCTGTCCATGGAATTCTCCAGGCAAGAGTACTGGAGTGGGTTGCCATTTCCTCCTCACGGGATATTCCTGACCCAGGGATTGAACCCCTGTCTTCTGCTTGGCAGGCAGATTCTTTTCTACTGAGCCACCAGGGAAGCCTTCTCCCTACTTGTCTTCTTTTGTCTGCCTGTTTTCTGTGTTGTTCAGTTTATTACCCCTTGACAATATTATGCTTCTTTACTTGTTATGATTCATTACCCTAGAAAATCCTCAGCCATGAAACCCTCACAAACTGCCTACCTCACTCCCTTTCTGCCTCCTACTGGAACTCTTTTCCTTTCTTTAAATATATCTAAAGAATTTTTACAATGTTGTGTTGTTTCTGCCCTGCTGCTGCTGCTAAGTCGCTTCAGTCGTGTCCGACCCTGTGCGACCCATAGACGGCAGCCCACCAGGCTCCCCATCCTTGGGATTCTCCAGGCAAGAACACTGGAGTGGGTTGCCATTTCCTTTTCCAAAGCAGCATGAAAGTGAAAAGTGAAAATGAAGTCACTCAGTCGTGTCTGACTCTTAGCGACCCCATGGACTGCAGCCCACCAGGCTCTTCTGTCCATGGGATTTTCCAGGCAAGAGTACTGGAGTGGGGCGCCATTGCCTTCTCCGTGTTTCTGCCCTACAATAATGCAAATCAACTACAATTATATTAATGCATACATCCCCTCCCTCCCTCAGTAACCTCCCCCACCACCCATCGCATCTCTTCAGGTCGTAACAGAGCACCAGACTGGACTTCCTGTGCTACGCAATAACTTCCTGTCGGCCATCTTACACCTAACAGTGTATCTCTGTTGATGCTACTTTCTCAATTATCCCACTCCCTCACTCCCTCTCTGTGTCCACAAGTCTACTCTCTACATGTACTTCCTACCGGAACTTTAATTCCGGATGTTAGGCCATTCCTCTTTGCCTTTCATTTTCCTAAAATCTTGCTGCTGTTTTCCATCTCTTTCTTTGGGCTGCATTTTGGATTACTTCTTCCAATCTAATTAAATCCTTTACTCTTCAAACTGCTTCTTACCTACTATTAAAGACACACCCTGAGTAGATTGCTTGGTTTTTCACTTTCAGAAGCTGTTATTCTTTTCAACTCTGTTTTATTTAACTTTCTGTTTCCTATAAATGTTTTCAAGCTGAAATGTGCATGTGGTTCTTTATAATCGGTAGGTGAGATAAGTGTGAGAGTTTTAATATTTGGCACTTCTGTTTCTCTTTTCTCACAGTGGTTGTTGTGTCTCTTTTTTTCTATGTTTGACCTGTTTTGTTTTGTTTTTCCACTTTGTAATGTTTACTGTTCTTGCAATATCATTTGTAGGCAGGCTTTTGGGACTAGAATAGATAAATATTTGTATATGATTCTTTCTGGCTCTTGGGAGCACTAAAATTCTGGATTATTATCTTAGATCAACTTGAGCAAGTAAAGACCCATATGTTGATCTGACAGTTGAACCTGGGCTAAAAATGTACAAAAACAATGATCCCAACTTCTCAGGAACAGATTTTTCTTTTCTTTTTTTTAAGTCCTGTTTTTCTTGGTGCCAAAGTTAGCTCTGATGCCTTCTCCTATGGCAAGCAGGGGTGAATTGAAGGCCTGACTCATACAGAAGTTGAGGGTATAGCATCTGGGGCTCCCTGGATAAGATGAGGAGAGTGTGGAGTAAAATTCCTCACCAAGGCTGGAACCAGGGCTCCTACCATAGCTGCTAAACCAGAGCCCGGATGAATCTGAATTGACAAATGCTTTCAGGGAAAAGTGTCTCTCCAGTTCGGTTTTCTGCATCCCTGAGTTTCTGCTTTCTTTGCATTTTTGCCTAATGGCTCCTTGCTGTCTTTTTGGCTGTTCAATTTTCTTTTGGTTACTTTCATATTTATCCAGCTTTTCCTGTTTGTTTGTTTGTTTTCAGTGGAAGGATAGGTCCAAGTAAAACAGCATTCTGTTACCACAAAGGGAAGTCTTTTTCAAGAGGACTGTTTGCATCTCTTCCTTCCCTTGTGTTTCTGCCATCAGTTCCTCTGCACCTGGCTGTCATCATCTCTTGCCAGGACCCCTGCAGTAGCCTTCTACATCTTGTCTCTCAACTGCCTTTTTCCTAGTCTAATCCACACTCTATACAGAAGCCTGAATTGATGTTTAGGAGTGCAAATCAGATTGTGTCACTTTAGTTCTGAAAACTCTTCAGTTTCTCTCCAAGAACAGTCCAATATGGCAACCTGTAGCCACTGAACACTTGCTACATGGCTGGTGCAACCAAGGAGTTAAATTTTTAGCTGCATTTAATTTTAATTAATTGAAATTGAAATTCAAAAAAACTGAATCAGTATAAAATACTTTTCTATTAGACACAGCTTTAGTGTTAGAAAGATTGACTTTCACCTAATTGTTGAAAATTTAGCATCCAAATTAAAATACACTCTAAGTATAAAATAAATTTTAAGTCTATAAGAATGTACACAGAATCTCAAATAATTATTTTTAGAAACCTCATTAATAATTTTGTGTTGGACACATTTGAAATGATAATATTAGCTAAAACATAGTATTGGTATTAATTTTTTCTTTTTTTTTTTAACCTTTCAAAGTATCTCTAGTAGAAAATTTAAAACTACATGTGACCATCAGGCTTCGCAGGTGGTTCAGTGATAAAGATTCCACCTGGTGATGCAGGAGACGTGAGTTCGATCCCTGTGGGAACTGCACACAAAAAAAGATACAGTTCAGATGGATAGTTCAGTTATGCATCTACAGTGCTTTGTTTTAGATGTTGGTAACAGGTGCTTTCTTTTCTAAGTTGTTTCAGTCGTGTCTGACTCTCTGCAACCCTATGGACTGTAGCCCACCAGGCTCCTCTGTCCATGGGATTCTCCAGGCAAGAATACTGGAGTGAATTACCATGTCCTCCTCCAGGGGATCTTCCTGACCCAGGGATTGAACCAACGTCTCTTAGGTCTCCGTCTCTTGCATTGGCAAGCGAGTTCTTTACCACTAGTGCCACCTGGGAGGAGAAGGCAATGGCACCCCACTCCAGTACTCTTGCCTGGAAAATCCCATGGATGGAGGAGCCTGGTAGGCTGCAGTCCATGGGGTCGCTAAGAGTCGGACACGACTGAAGCGACTTAGCAGCAGTGCCACCTGGGAAGCCCCCAAAACAGCAATGTATATATATCCTCTCTCTCTTGAGCCTCCCTCTCCCCACCTATCCTAGTCCTCTAGGTCGTCAACTTGTGAACTTAGTCTAAATCCAGTTGGAAGAGAATGAACACTGTCAACCTTCTCTTCAAATAGCATACAATTATATGACCAAGGGACCAAGTTCACATTTCTAAAGTTGTTTTTGCTCATGGACTAGTGACACACAGTAATCTGAATAAACCCAAATTATCTGAGCCATCATCTCTTCCTTTAAATCTAATTTCATCCTGTGAGTGCAGCACATCTGAAGGCAAGCATACACATATATACACAGGATATTGAACAGTTTTACAAATCTTCACAGAAGATTTCTTAGGGCTGTAAGCAGAAACATGCACATCATACATCGAAGATACCTAAAAATCTACAGTGATCATTACTGTTTTATATGGTGAAGGCTCACTTAGACTTGCTTATATATATATATATATATATATATATTTTTTTTTTTTAATTAAAAGCATGTGTTTTTTTTTTGGTTGCACTGTATGTGGAATCTCAGTTTCCCAACCAGGGACTGAACCCGAGGCCTCTGCACTGGAAGTGCAGAGCCTTAATTACTGAACTGTTATTTATAACCCTTGCTCTTCACTCCTACGTATACATTTATTTTTTTGCCTGTAGGATTTCCTCTAGTGAGAGTCTCTGTTGCTGGGAAACTCATCTAGAAAATGCCTTTTTTTTTCCTTTTATTTATTTATATTTTATTATTTTTATGTTTATTTATATCTTTCATTTTTGCTAGCGACCATATTCTTAGGTGTTGAGTAGATCAGTACTAGTTTCCATTGTTGCTTCTGAGAAGTCTGTCTCCTGTCTTCTTCCCTGTCCTGTCATTTAGTCACTCAGTCATGTCCAACTCTTTCTGTGACCCTGTAGACTGCAGCCTGCCAGGCTCCTCTGTCCATGGAATTCTCCAGGCAAGAGTACTGGAGTGGGTTGCCATTTCCTCCTCACGGGATATTCCTGACCCAGGGATTGAACCCCTGTCTTCTGCTTGGCAGGCAGATTCTTTTCTACTGAGCCACCAGGGAAGCCTTCTCCCTACTTGTCTTCTTTTGTCTGCCTGTTTTCTGTGTTGTTCAGTTTATTACCCCTTGACAATATTATGCTTCTTTACTTGTTATGATTCATTACCCTAGAAAATCCTCAGCCATGAAACCCTCACAAACTGCCTACCTCACTCCCTTTCTGCCTCCTACTGGAACTCTTTTCCTTTCTTTAAATATATCTAAAGAATTTTTACAATGTTGTGTTGTTTCTGCCCTGCTGCTGCTGCTAAGTCGCTTCAGTCGTGTCCGACCCTGTGCGACCCATAGACGGCAGCCCACCAGGCTCCCCATCCTTGGGATTCTCCAGGCAAGAACACTGGAGTGGGTTGCCATTTCCTTTTCCAAAGCAGCATGAAAGTGAAAAGTGAAAATGAAGTCACTCAGTCGTGTCTGACTCTTAGCGACCCCATGGACTGCAGCCCACCAGGCTCTTCTGTCCATGGGATTTTCCAGGCAAGAGTACTGGAGTGGGGCGCCATTGCCTTCTCCGTGTTTCTGCCCTACAATAATGCAAATCAGCTACAATTATATTAATGCATACATCCCCTCCCTCCCTCAGTAACCTCCCCCACCACCCATCGCATCTCTTCAGGTCGTAACAGAGCACCAGACTGGACTTCCTGTGCTACGCAGTAACTTCCTGTCAGCCATCTTACACCTAACAGTGTATCTCTGTTGATGCTACTTTCTCAATTATCCCACTCCCTCACTCCCTCTCTGTGTCCACAAGTCTACTCTCTACATGTACTTCCTACCGGAACTTTAATTCCGGATGTTAGGCCATTCCTCTTTGCCTTTCATTTTCCTAAAATCTTGCTGCTGTTTTCCATCTCTTTCTTTGGGCTGCATTTTGGATTACTTCTTCCAATCTAATTAAATCCTTTACTCTTCAAACTGCTTCTTACCTACTATTAAAGACACACCCTGAGTAGATTGCTTGGTTTTTCACTTTCAGAAGCTGTTATTCTTTTCAACTCTGTTTTATTTAACTTTCTGTTTCCTATAAATGTTTTCAAGCTGAAATGTGCATGTGGTTTTTTATAATCGGTAGGTGAGATAAGTGTGAGAGTTTTAATATTTGGCACTTCTGTTTCTCTTTTCTCACAGTGGTTGTTGTGTGAGAGTTTTAATATTTGGCACTTCTGTTCTCTTTTCTCACAGTGGTTGTTGTGTCTCTTTTTTTCTATGTTTGACCTGTTTTGTTTTGTTTTTCCACTTTGTAATGTTTACTGTTCTTGCAATATCATTTGTAGGTAGGCTTTTGGGACTAGAATAGAGAAATATTTGTATATGATTCTTTCTGGCTCTTGGGAGCACTAAAATTCTGGATTATCATCTTAGATCAACTTGAGCAAGTAAAGACCCATATGTTGATCTGACAGTTGAACCTGGGCTAAAAGTGTACAAAAACAATGATCCCAACTTCTCAGGAACAGATTTTTCTTTTCTTTTTTTAAGTCCTGTTTTTCTTGGTGCCAAAGTTAGCTCTGATGCCTTCTCCTATGGCAAGCAGGGGTGAATTGAAGGCCTGACTCATACAGAAGTTGAGGGTATAGCATCTGGGGCTCCCTGGATAAGATGAGGAGAGTGTGGAGTAAAATTCCTCACCAAGGCTGGAACCAGGGCTCCTACCATAGCCACTAAACCAGAGCCCGGATGAATCTGAATTGACAAATGCTTTCAGGGAAAAGTGTCTCTCCAGTTCGGTTTTCTGCATCCCTGAGTTTCTGCTTTCTTTGCATTTTTGCCTAATGGCTCCTTGCTGTCTTTTTGGCTGTTCAATTTTCTTTTGGTTACTTTCATATTTATCCAGCTTTTCCTGTTTGTTTGTTTGTTTTCAGTGGAAGGATAGGTCCAAGTAAAACAGCATTCTGTTACCACAAAGGGAAGTCTTTTTCAAGAGGACTGTTTGCATCTCTTCCTTCCCTTGTGTTTCTGCCATCAGTTCCTCTGCACCTGGCTGTCATCATCTCTTGCCAGGACCCCTGCAGTAGCCTTCTACATCTTGTCTCTCAACTGCCTTTTTCCTAGTCTAATCCACACTCTATACAGAAGCCTGAATTGATGTTTAGGAGTGCAAATCAGATTGTGTCACTTTAGTTCTGAAAACTCTTCAGTTTCTCTCCAAGAACAGTCCAATATGGCAACCTGTAGCCACTGAACACTTGCTACATGGCTGGTGCAACCGAGGAGTTAAATTTTTAGCTGCATTTAATTTTAATTAATTGAAATTGAAATTCAAAAAAACTGAATCAGTATAAAATACTTTTCTATTAGACACAGCTTTAGTGTTAGAAAGATTGACTTTCACCTAATTGTTGAAAATTTAGCATCCAAATTAAAATACACTCTAAGTATAAAATAAATTTTAAGTCTATAAGAATGTACACAGAATCTCAAATAATTATTTTTAGAAACCTCATTAATAATTTTGTGTTGGACACATTTGAAATGATAATATTAGCTAAAACATGGTATTGGTATTAATTTTTTCTTTTTTTTTTTAACCTTTCAAAGTATCTCTAGTAGAAAATTTAAAACTACATGTGACCATCAGGCTTCGCAGGTGGTTCAGTGATAAAGATTCCACCTGGTGATGCAGGAGACGTGAGTTCGATCCCTGTGGGAACTGCACACAAAAAAAGATACAGTTCAGATGGATAGTTCAGTTATGCATCTACAGTGCTTTGTTTTAGATGTTGGTAACAGGTGCTTTCTTTTCTAAGTTGTTTCAGTCGTGTCTGACTCTCTGCAACCCTATGGACTGTAGCCCACCAGGCTCCTCTGTCCATGGGATTCTCCAGGCAAGAATACTGGAGTGAATTACCATGTCCTCCTCCAGGGGATCTTCCTGACCCAGGGATTGAACCAACGTCTCTTAGGTCTCCGTCTCTTGCATTGGCAAGCGAGTTCTTTACCACTAGTGCCACCTGGGAAGCCCCTTACCGACCTGTGTGGGATCATCATGAGCATTAATAACGTCATGTGAAAATGCTGCAGTGATTCTGGGCCTGTGGTTTTGGGACTGACCCAAAGCAAGGATTTGCTGAATTTTGTTTTTTTTTAAAGGCCCCTTCTCTGTATAAAACCTAAATCCTCTGCCTCTGAAACATTGAAATAGCAAGTTCCCTTTGGTTTTCCAAGCAAAACAAAAATATGATAAAATTTTCATGAAATGAGTGTGAACTAATCAAGAACAGACATTGTATTTCTCTTCACATTCACTTAAATGCAAAAGAACAAGATACTCAACCAAAATGGTTTGTGTTTTTCAGAACAACAACAAGGGAAGCTTTGAAAGACATCACCCCCATTCACTAAACACACCTGAGCTTGGCCATCAGGCAGAAGCTGCAGTCCACAGGTCATATCTCTGCTCTTCTAGGAAGACACAGGGAAGGACACGGGGGAGGCTTAACTCAGCTGTGTCCTTGGATCTTCTGTGCTCCCTGTAGGATAATGTCACTGGCTTTCAGGAACTACCCTTCTTCGTGCAAGCGTACGCACATATGGTCCAGAAGTAAGACTATTTACATGGCTTTCATCCCTCACCAGTCCCGTGTTAATAGATGGTCTCCATCTGGTGTAGAGAGAAATACCGTCCATCAGCCTTGGTAGGGATTCTAAGGCTTTTCTGCATTGGCTATGGATACACCTGCTCCAGTCTTGTTGCTCCCTCTTGTGGCAGAATTCCTTTAGCATTGTGCCTGCCTTCTTTTAATCTCCCAAAGCCAGGCCTGGAGCTGATATTCTTCTTTAGCTGATATTCTCTCTGTGTGTGTGTGTGTGTGCCCCTTCAGTTGCTCAGTTGTGCCTGACATTCTGAAGTCCCATGGACTGTAGCCCACCAGGCTCTTCTGTCCATGGGATTCTCCAGCCAAGGATGCTGGAGTGGGTTGCCATTTCCTCCTCCAGGGGATTTTCCCATCCCAGGGATGGAACCCTCATCTCCTGTATTGACAGGTGGATTTTTTACCCCTAGCACCACCTGGGAAGCCCCTTAGCTAGATGGTGGAGTGTGTTTACTTTCTCCCAACGCCACAGAGTCCCACTCCACCTGCTCACTATCTGGGCCCACTCTTTTCACACTCAGGAGTGTTGCCAAGAAGATCTCTCTTGGTCCTGAGCTGAGCTACCCTTGGGAAGGGATGATGTGGATAAAGTGAAATATTCTTCTTATCCTCTTCGATGCATCCAATCCTAGAATTTTTGCTCCTATGGTGCTCTAGAACCTCCAAGGACTCCTGTACTTGTGCAAAGGCTGTCTTGTCCACAGTACTGTGTGTGCTCAGTTGCTTCTGTCGTGTCTGACTTTTTTGACTGACCCTGTGGACTGTAGCCCACCAGGCTTCTCTGTCCATGGGATTCTCCAGGCAAGAATACTGGAGTGGGTTGCCATTTCCTTCTCCAGGGAATCTTTCTCACCCAGGGATCAAACCTGGGTCTCCTGCATTGCAGTGGGATCCTTTACCCACCGAGCCACCTAGGAAGCCCATCTTATCCATGGGTGACTGTCTAAATCAACATTCTTTGTGGGGAAGAGAGAAGAAAACTCTTATTCAGCCATGAGAATGGCATCACTCTTGCATTTCCCTGATTTGTAATGAGTTAACTCTCTATGTATCTGGGGCGGAGGGGTAGAGGGGCCCGTGCTTTTGTGTGTTCACCGCACATGTCCATGTTTCGTGAAATGCATGGCTTTCCTTAATTTTGGAAATGTCTTTTTATCTTTTACTCATTGCTTTTAGTCAGCTTTTGGGTACACTCTGGACGGTGATTTTTGTTAGTTACATGTTTCAAATGTTTTGGATTGTCTTATTCTGCCTTTTGAAAGCAGAAGTTCTTAATTTAAATAAGCCAGAGTATTTGCCCTTTCTTTTACAGCAGTCTATTTTTAGGAAGTCTTATGTAAGATATAATTTAATAATCAGAGGTCATAAATCTATTTTTCTATGTTTTCTTCTGAAATTGTTTATCTCTCACCCTTCAGCCCTTAATACGCATTTAATGATTATCTCTATAGAGTATGACATAGGAAATACTTTCAATTTCCCTTCTGTGACTCATCACTAATCTGCAATATTAGCATCGTTGTACACCAGATTTTCTTAAATGAATGGATCTCTTTCCAGGCTCCCTATTCTGTTTCATTGTTTCTTTGTCTTTCCCCATACCAAAACCACCTGTCATAAGAGAATTGTAGCTTCACAATATTTCTCATTTTCAGGTAAAGAACTACTCCCTTCCCCCACCCCCACCCCCCACACCTTTGCTTTTCTTCTCCAGGGATGCTTGTCTTATCTTTGACACTTTGCCTTTCATCAGCTTGTCAGACCCCAATTTTTTAAAAACCTGTTAAGGACTTTGATCAAATTTCATTAAACCTATATTCTATAATTTGGAGAAAAATTACATGATTTTGATATTCTCTCTGGTCCTTCTGACCAGGGCAGGTGGAGAGGTGGAGACTGAACACATGATGTCAACAGTCCCAACAATTTTGGCATCAGGAACTGGTTCATGGAAGACAATTTTTACACAGGCCGGGGAGATGCTAGCAATGAGGAGTGGCCATAAATACAGGTGAAGCTTCACTGGATCATCTGCCACTTACCTCCTACTATGGAGCCCGGTTCCTAAGAGGCCACTGACCTGCACCTGTGGCCCAGGGGTTGGGGACCCCTGCATTAATGTTCTCCCCATTCATATCTTTATATTGCTGGGTATTCCTCTATTGTCACAGGGCCTAAAATTTACTCAGAGAACTCTTCTTTAGATACATTTCTTCTTCTAGATGTTGATACAGATTTTATTTCCCATCAACAAAGACATTTCTTAAACTTCTTTGAATTCTTTCAAGATATAAGAGATTTAGATATCTTCTACCTTATTCATAATTACTCTATGTTTTTGCTGCTAATGAATATTATCTTTGAATTTGATATAATATAGTCCATTAAATCTACTACTGTGGGCAGGAATCCCTTAGAAGAAATGGAGTGGCCATGATAGTCAACAAAAGAATCTGAAATGAAGCACTTGGATGCATCTCAAAAATGACAGAATAATCTCTATTCATTTTCAAGGCCAACCATTCATTTCAAGGCAAATCCAGTAATCCAAGTCTATGCCCTGACCAGTAATGCTGAAGATGCTGAAGTTAAATGGTTCTATGAAGACCTACAAGACCTTTTAGAACTAACACCCAAAAAAGATGTCCTTTTCATTAAAGGAGACTAGAATGCAAAAGTAGGAAGTCAAGAAACACCTGGAGTAACAGGAAATTTTGACTTTGGAGTAGAGAATGAAGCAGGACAAAGGCTAATAGAGTTTTGCCAAGAGAACCCACTGGGCATAGTAAAGAACATGGACATCACCAGATGGCCAACTCCAAAATCAGATTGATTGTATTCTTTGCAGCCAAAGATGGAGAGTCTCTATACAGTCAGCAAAAACAAGACCAGGAGCTGACTGTGGCTCAGATCATGAACTCCTTATTGCCAAATTCAGACTTAAATTGAAGAAAGTGGAGAAAACCACTAGACCATTTAGGCGTGACCTAAATCAAATCCCTTATGACCATACAGTGCAAGTGAGAAATAGATTTAAGGGACTAGATCTGATAGACAGAGTACCTGATGATCTATGGACAGAGGTTCGTGACTTGTACGGGAGACAGGGATCAAGACCATCCTCAAGAAAAAGAAATGCAAAAAAGCAAAATGGCTGTCTGAGGAGGCCGTACAAATAGCTGTGAAAAGAAGAAAAGCAAAAAGCAAAGGAGAAAAGGAAAGATATAAGCATCTGAATGCAGAGTTCCAAAGAATAGCAAGAAGAGATAAGAAAGCCTTCCTCAATGATCAATGCAAAGAAATAAAGGAAAACAATAGAATGGGAAAGACTAGAGATCTCTTCAAGACAATGAGAGATACCAAGGGAATATTTCATGCAAAGATGGGCTCAATAAAGGATGGAAATAGTATGGACATAACAGAAGCAGAAGATATTAAGAAGAGGTGGCAAGAATACACAGAAGAACTGTACAAAAAAGATTTTCACGACCCAGATAATCACGATGGTGTGATCACTCAACTCACCTAGAACCAGACATCCTGGAATGTGAAGTCAAGGGGGCCTTAGGAAGTATCACTATGAACAAAGCTAGTGGAGGTGATGGCATTCCAGTTGAACTATTTCAAATCCTAAAAGATGATGTTGTGAAAGTGCTGAACTCAATATGCCAGCAAATTTGGAAAACTCAGCAGTGGCCACAGGACTGGAAAAGGTCAGTTTTCATTCCAATCCCAAAGAAAGGCAATGCCAAAGAATGCCAAACTACCACACAATTGCACTCATTTCACACGCTAGTAAAGTAAATGCTCAAACTTCTCCAAGCCAGGCTTCAGCAATATGTGAACTGTGAACTTCCAGATATTCAAGCTGGTTTTAGAAAAGGCAGAGGAACCAGAGATCAAATTGCCAACATCTGCTGGATCATTGAAAAAGGAAGATAGTTCCAGAAAAACATCTATTTCTGCCTTCTTGACTATGCCAAAGCCTTTGACTGGGTGGATCACAGTAAACTGTGGAAAATTCTGAAAGAGATGGGAATACCAGACCACCTGACCTGCCTCTTGAGAAACCTATATGCAGGTCAGGAGGCAACAGTTAGAACTGGACATGGAACAACAGACTGGTTCCAAATAGGAAAAGGAGTATGTCAAGGCTGTATATTGTCACCCTGCTTATTTAATTTATATGCAGAGTGCATCATGAAAAACGCTGGGCTGGAAGAAGCACAAGCTGGAATCAAGATTGCTGGGAGAAATATCAATAACCTCAGATATGCAGATGATACCACCCTTATGGCAGAAAGTGAAGAGGAACTCAAAAGCCTCTTGATGAAAGTGAAAGAGGAGAGTGAAAAAGCTGGCTTAAAGCTCAACATTCAGAAAACTAAGATCATGGCATCTGGTCCCATCACTTCATGGAAAATAGATGGGGAAACAGTGGCTGACTTTATTTTGGGGGGCTCCAAAATCACTGCAGATGGGGATTGCAGCCATGAAATTAAAAGACACTTAATCCTTGGAAGGAAAGTGATGACCAACCTAGGCAGCATATTAAAAAGCAGAGACATTACTTTGTCAACAAAGGTCCATTTAGTCAATGCTATGGTTTTTCCAGTGGTCATGTATGGATGTGAGAGTTGGACTATAAAGAAAGCTGAGCACTGAAGAATTGATGCTTTTGAACTGTGGTGTGGGAGAAGACTCTTGAGAGTCCCTTGGACTGCAAGGAGATCCAGCCAGTCCATCATAAAGGAGATCAGCCTGAGTGTTCTTTGGAAGGACTGATGTTGAAGCTGAAACTCCAATACTTTGGCCACCTGATGCGAAGAGTTGAGTCATTTGAAAAGACCCTGATGTTGGGAAAGATTGAGGGCAGGAGGAGAAGGGGACGACAGAGGATGAGATGGTTGGATGGCATCACTGACTCAATGGACATGGGCTTGGGTGGACTCCAGGGGTTGGTGATGGACAGGGAGGCCTGGCGTGCTGCAGTCCATGGGGTCGCAAAGAGTCGGACACGACTGAGCAACTGAACTGAACTGAACTGATAGTATCTTTGGATCTCTCTTTGTTCCTAGTTTAGGATGAAATTGATATTTAATATGAAGCTTGAATCTAGCACTTTGATAACTACTCATTAATTCTAATAATGATTTGTTGACTATCTAGATTTTCTACATAGACATCATATTATTTGAGAATAACATTGTTTTGTTTTTTCATTTACCATCCTTATAACATTTCTTTCTTTTAATTTTTGTTCTTATTCTTCAGGCGAGGTGGTGCCTAACATAGTGTTGAATGGAAGTGCCGATACTTGGTTTTGTCTCACATTTTAAAAGATATTTTTAATATCTCACTATTAAGTATAATATGTCCTGAAGGCTTTCTCTGGATTCCTTTTATCAGTTTAAGGAGGATTTTCCTGCCTATTCCAAATTAGCTAATTTTTGTGTTTGTTTTAATCATGAATGGATTATTTATATCTTGGAAATTTTTATATTAAAATTATCTCACATTTGGGAATTGCCTAATGGTCCAGTGGCTAGGATTCTGTGCTTTCACTGCAGAGGATGTAGGTTCAATCCCTGGTCTGGGAACTAAGATTTTACAAGCTGTGGGGCATAGTGAGAAATAGAAAAACAAATTATCTCATGTTGTTGAAATACTCATTTGACTTTCCCTCCTTAAATATGACGAGATGGGTAACACATTAAACTACCTCCAGTCATTATTGCTTAAGCAAAAAGTTTTGCATAGTACTTAGCGTATCTGTGGGAACAGAGCACCGAATGGAGAAGACCCAGAAATAGGGCCCAAAGAAAAGTCCAGCACATGGCACCTTGTTGCAGATGAGCAGGGAGGCTGTGGCAGCCCTCAGAAGCCCTGGGGAGCCCTGAGGCTGATCCAAGACATGAGTTACCTGGGCCCCAGGGGCTTCAGAGAAAACAGAGATAGAGGACCAGAACCCAGGAATGACCGTGGAAAAGGTAAATTGATGATATACAGATGTCACTGATATACAGATGACCCAAACTGATGTCATTATTTGGGTCTCACCAAAAAAAAAAAGTTTCCGTTTTTTTTTTTTTTTTTTTTTTTTTGCTCAGAAACAAAGAAACATAGACAGGAATCTGGATAACAGAAACACAGAAAGAAACATGTCAGATCCCAGAGGGTCACAAGCATGAAGAAGAGAGAATCAAGGTCAAAAGAGGATGGTCAAAAGGGACTTCCCTGGCGGTCTAGTGGTTAAGCCTTCACCTCCCAGTGCCACGGGTGTGGGTGCCCTGGTTGGGGAGCTAAGATCTCACGTGTCTCTCTCGGCCAAAAAAAACCCAAAGCATAAACCAGAAGCAATATTGCAACCAATCCGCACAGACTTTAAAAATGGTCCATATAAAAATAAAATGGATAAAAAAGAAACCCGAAGGAGCTCAGTACAAATGTGAGGACGTGCTTCCTTGCATACCAGTTAATGAACTAATGAAATCAGTGAGCACCACTCCCTGACTTCAGTTCAGAGCAAACTGCACAGACTAGTGAATATAGGCCGGCGAGCCCGTGTCCAGCCAGGTGCGGCAGAGCCTGGGGGGAAGCTCTCCACGCTCTGCCTGGACACCGAGGGGTCAGAGAGCAGATCCTCTCTGCTTTTCTCCTTTCCGCTTCCCACGTTCTCTCAAATATCATGTCTCTTTAAAAAGATGACACTAAATGTTTTAAAGATGGGCTTGATCTCCCTTTTTGGTTGTTGTTCAGAACAGGGAAGAACCCCAGATGGAAAAGGCCAGTTGTGCAGCTGTTTAACACTCCTGGAAGCACCAGCGAGGGGGCGACAGAAGGGACATTCCTCCCGCTCCTGCTGCGGGGCTCCTTCCAGATTTCTCTGCAGATCAGATAGGGGAGGCGCCCGGGAGGGCTTCGGAGCCCGAGCACATGGAACCTATTTTGCTTTCGTTGCCTGTAGTAAAGTTCACATTTTGATTGCTCCTCTAGATTACGTAGATCCAGACATATTTTATGCAGTCATCCGGATCTTCCTCTCTGGGTAAGTACAGTTCAGCTCTTCTCTGGCTTGAGACGTTTGTAGCCTTTCCCAGGCTTATGAGGGGAGAAACAGGCAGAAACTTCCCAGAGAAAGAAAGATACCAAATAACTCTCCATAACAAAGGAATCACCCAGAGATTCACTCTTGGATAAAAGCAATGGGGAATGGGGTGCCATCTGCTCTGCGTGGCAAATGACCCTGAAGGGTGACTATTTAGAGTAATTGTCCTGAGGCCATCCCTTTAGATTCAATTTGTATTCACCTTTCTTAGAAAACCACCTGGAGGGAGGAGGGAGAAAAAGCTCAGCGTGCCACCCCAAAGCTCTACTATTTATATCCCTTTTCCCTCCCCCCGCCTCCCCATTATCCAGGCTGGTGAAGGCAAAGGCCTTAGCTGAAAAGCTTCCTTCTAATATTCCTGAAATAGCTACCCCATGACAGTTTTTCATATTATTGGTATTCTTCACAATTAGATACATTTCTTATTTATAATATATTAGCCATAATTTGACATATTTTAATGAGATGGCTTCCTATTCACATCAACTGAGAGAAAGGAAGATTTTAAGGATGAAGAGTGAAAGGTGGGAGCAGTGGATGAAAGAGGTAAATGTAAAATAGTCATCACCTAGAGACCATCTTGATAACTAGAAGGTGCCTGAGGCACTGTTGGAAGAATGTTAAGCTGTGTCTGGGTGTAGCAAGAGTCATACCTAATACCAACATCAATAGATGTACTGATTCATCAATAGCTTTAGTGCATGGAGTCAAAATGTGTGTTAAGTATTTTCTCTAGATTGCGTGAGTGTGTGCTGTGAGACAGTTTTGGGGAAGGCCAGCCTGGGTGTGGACCCCTTACTGTAGGGACAGAGAGTGGAAGCAAGTTTTCTAGAGAATAATTTGAGAGTAACAGGTACCTGGATTATGGGGAAAAGAGAAGGACAGGGGAAGAGCAAAGGAATGGAATTGAGAGTGTATCTCAGAATTCAGACTTTCCCTGTGTACCCTTTACTCCTGAAACCCCCACAAAGGGATTATCCATCCTGGGAAAGTGAAAGTGTTAGCGGCTCGGTTTCCTGAGAATCTGGGGAAGATTCACTTCCAAACTCATTCAGGTGTTCAGCAGAATCAGCTCATTGTGGTTTGGGAACTGAGGTCTCTTTCTCTCCTGGCAGAGTCTGCTCTCAGCTTCTAGAAGCCTCCAGAGTCCCTTGTCACACAGTGTGTTTTTGTGTCTGCTCAGTCACTCAGTTGTGTCCCACTCTTTGCAACCGCACGGACTGTACCCAGGCTCCTCTGTCCATGGAATTCTCCAGGCCAGGATACTGGAGTGGGTTGCCATTTCCTTCTCCAGGGGATCATCCCAACCCAGGGATCAAACCCAGGTGTCCCATATTGCAGGCAGATTCTTTACCATCTGAGCCACTGCAAACCCTTAAACTATGTCCTTAAAGAGGTCACAGGGACAGTCATCCCTGGGTGGACTCGAACCACCAATCTTTTGGTTAAGAGCTGAAGACTTTTCTTGCTCTCCATCTTTAGCATGTAGCATCACCAGGGAGGCTTCCCAGGTGGCACTTGTGGTTAAGAAGTCACCTGCCAATGTAGGAAGAGACTCAGGTTTGACCTCTGGATCGGGAAGATCCCCTGGAGGAGGAAATGGCAACCCACTCCAGTATTCTGGCCTGGAAAATCCTATAAGCAGAGTAGCCTGGTAGGTTAATTCTGCTGCTAAGTCGCTTCAGTAGTTTCCGACTCTGTGCGACCCCATAGACAGCAGCCCACCAGGCTCCTCCATCCCTGGGATTCGCCAGGCAAGAACACTGGAGTGGGTTGCCATTTCCTTCTCCAATGCATGAAAGTGAAAAGTGAAAGTGAAGTCGCTCAGCCGTGTCCGACTCTTAGTGACCCCATGGACTGCGCCCTACCAGGCTTCTCCGTCCATGGGATTTTCCAGGCAAGAGTACTGGAGTGGGGTGCCATTGCCTTCTCCAAAGGTTAATTCTATGAAGTTGCCAAGAGTTGGACATGACTGAGCTACTGAGCACACACACACAAAGGTTAAGACAAAGATCTGATTGTAGAATAGATTCCAGCAATAAATATTAAGCAAAACATGTAGAGAAGCTTTGGTAGGATTAGAAGGGAGAAGAAAGGGCCATTAAAAAACAATGTGTGAAATAGCCTGGGATTTAGGAAGACCTAATTCTGGAAAATCTCTTTGTGCTTCACGTTTCCCTTTGATTATGTGTTGGTCTCCACCATTCCCTAACAAATTAACACAGTTTAGCAAGGCACCTTCCTATGGGTCACAAGGCCAGGTAGGCTCAGCTTGCTTCACTGCTTGGGACCTCAAAAGGCTGAAGTCAGAGGGTCTGCTGGGCTTGAGCCCTGATCCTGAGAATCTGAGGAAGATTCACTTCCAAACTCATTCAAGTGTTCAGCAGGATCAGCTTATTGTGGTTTGGGAACTGAAGTCTCTTTCTTTCCTGGCAGAGTCTGCTCTCAGCTTCTAGAAGCCTCCAGAGGAGTCCCTTGTCACACACGTGTGTTTCTGTGCTTGCTCAGTCACTCAGTTGTGTCCGACTCTTTGCAACCCTATGGACTGTAGCCTGCTGGGCTCTTCTGTCCACTGAATTTTCCAGGCAAGAATACTGGAGTAGATTGCCATTTCCTTCTTCAGGGGATCTTCCTGACCCAGGGATTGAACCCTCATCTCCTATATCTCCTGTATCGACAGGTAGATTCTTTACCACTGCAGCTCCTGGGAAGTAGCAAAAGGCCCCTGCTATTTAGCAATGGCACTCCTGACTCGTCTCATAATTCAGACCTCTCAGAGGTCCCCTTCTGCCACCAACCAGAGAAAACGCCCTGCTTTTAAGGTCTTGTGTGATTAATCTCCTCTAGGTAATCCAGGATAACTGCCTATATTAAAGTCACTAGTTAGTGGCCTTAATTACACCTTCAGGGTTCCTTTTGCTTGCCATATATCATATCCACAGGCATGCTGTCTTACAACATTAACAGTTCTTGGAGTTAGAATGGGAATCTTGGGGCAACGTTTTTAGAATTCCATCTCCAGTAAGTCCCCTACATATGAACGAGTCCATTCTGAGAATCCAGTCCTAAATCCAATAAAGTTTGCCTGCTTCTGCTAAGTCACTTCAGTCGTGTCCAACTCTGTGTGACCCCATGGACTGCAGCCTACCAGGCTCCTCCATCCATGGGATTTTCCAGGCAAGAGTACTGGAGTGGGGTGCCATTGCCTTCTCTAGATACACAATTAACACCATCCAGTATATGGTACCATACTGAATAGGCTTATAATACTTTTCACACAGATAATACATAAAAACACACACACAAAATTTTAAAAAATTCAATCTTTCAGTACAGTACCTTGAAAAGTACAGTAGTACAGCACAGCAGCTGGCATCCAGGGGCTGGCATCCATTGAACAGATAAGAAGAGTTACTGACTGGGGGAGAGGGAGGAAGGAGGGGATGGTAGAGCTGAAGGGTCATCAGCAAATAGGAAACAGAGGGAAAGTTGCAGCGTCTTTGAAAGTTTGTAACTGCAGGGTTCCTATGTAGGGGACTTCCTATGTTGTGATTAAATGGACACCAGAGGGTAACTTCATTTTCATTAAAATAGGTTTCTGGGTCAGTGATGCCCTTTGTCTCTGATCTACATAAATGCCTGCTTTCTGTTTCTGAGCCTCAAAATTATTCCCCACATAGTTAAATAAACCAAGTGGCCAGGAGCCATTCCTAAACATGCTGGTGGCCAAGAACATCTGGATTGTTGAACGTTCCTAGTAGACTTGTCTTGAAAAATCTAAATCTGTCCCTGTGTTCTTGATTTGTCCTATGCTTGATTTATTATTTCTGTTGACTTAAATTTACTTAAAAGTTTGGAGAGAGTCCATCTGTAAATGAAACAGTTTCCTTTATTTCTCACTCATGTTAAATTTCTCAGGGAAGCTATCAGTCCCTTTGGAAAACAATGTCATTGCATTTCTTTCTTTTTTTCTGTTTAAACATCCCCTTCTCTGAGGTTTACTAGAAATATGCTACAAAAAGGGCTAAAAATAAACTTGCCTATAGAGACTTGAAAATTATTCCTTTTCTTCACCAAGAACAATTTGGGCCTAAGAATGCATGGGAGCAATTCTTGGGCTATTGAGAGGAACCCAGTTTTTCTTCCTCAGATTAATCTCATCGAAGATGGGGAATATGGGTTTTGAAAATAGACGCCTTCTTTTTATTTATTTTTAACTTTCACGCTGTTTTTCTTTTATCTATTATCTTCTGTTAAGCTGGCCAGGTCCTTTCAAGAAGTACACTTGGATTTACATATTCTGGGGCTTCTCTGATGGTTCATACGATAAAGAATCTGCCTGCAATGCAGGAGACCCAGGTTTGATCGCTGTGTCGGGAAGATCCCCTGGAGAAGGAAATGGCAACCCACTCCAGTATTCTTGCCTAGAGAATTCCATGGACAGAGGAGCCTGGTGGGCTGGGCTGTATAGTCAATAGGATCACAAAGAGTCAAACATGACTGAGTGACTAACATTTTACATATTCTAGATATTTAATGCTTAATTATGTAATGCTATTTTTTCATCCTTTCATTGATCAAATACTTAGTGAGGGCTATGTCAATGCCAGGCATGGTTCTATTAATAGGTGCTGGGAATGAAGCAGTAGAACAAACAACCAGTTCATTCCTGTGGAGCCTACATGTTAATCATAGCACATGTTTATTAATATGTGAATAATTAATGAATAAATAGCATAATTATAATTTATTATAATTATAAATACATTTATATTTGGTGAATAAAATAAACATATTTATTTTATTAATATGAATGAATAAATATAAGGAAGGCAAGTATCATACTCTATGTGTTACAGCAATAAAAGCTATAGAAGTAGAATAAGAGCATTATGGAATGTTAGGAGTGGTAGCCAAAGTTCTTATTTATTTATTGTGGTCTGTGAATGCCATGTTCCTAAAGGATGTTTTAGAAGATGCAGGAAAGAAGTGAGGAGTAAGCTACTCAGGTACCTGCTCCGTGCAAAAGGAGCAACGTCACAGTGACCCAGGCGTGGGAGGACTGTTGAAGGAAGAGCTGCCCTGAGCCCAGAAGTGCTCCCAAGGAGGAAAGGCGGGGAGAATGAGGAAAACAACTGATGGGGTCCAGACCATGTAGAGGTTCCTTGGTTTCCTTTCTGAGTGTGATGAACAGCGCGGGCAAGTTCTGAGAAAAGTGACATGAGCTGTCTCAAGTTTCAGGTTGTCACTCTTATCTTCTGAGTGGGGGAATAGATGGGGCCCAGGAAAGCACTTAAGAAGCTCTGACCGCAAGATAGGGTGGTGGCTTGGGCTTGGATGGGGGCAGTAGAGACACTGAGAAACGGTCAGTTCTGAATGGATATGGATTGAAGGGAAGGTTGACAGGATCTGCTCTTGGATCACACATAGAATGGAAGAGAAAGAGGTCCATCAGAGAGGACTCTAGGTTTATGGCTGGACCTGTGGAAAGGATGGAGCCACCATTGGCTTTTCTCCGACGGTAGAGACATGGGAGGAGCCGACCTGGCAAAAGGAAGGGGGAGTGGAGAGGTCACTTTGGGGTGAAGCCCTTCCTATGGAGATGTCTAGTAGGCAGCTGAACACATGTATCTGGAATATAAGGAAGAGGCTGAGGTCCACGTGCACATTTGTCAATAGTCTAGTATAGCTGGCTTTGAAATCCACGAGGTGAGATGAGATGATGTGGGAATGAGAGTAGTGAGAGGTGCATGGACTAAGTCCTGAGCGTGTCCAGCACTTAGGAGCGGTCATGAAGGGAAGGGGCTAGGGAACGAGCCCAGAGACCAAATGAGACCATCAACAGGATTACAGAGAACAATCCAAACCAATACTGCCAATGTTTGGTCCACTTATCACACAATAGCAGTCCGGGCTTCAACATTTCTGCCCCATAAAATGTTGTTTAGAAGTTTTATTGGACCAATGTCCCAAACTCTGATGAGTCATCAGAACTTTCTGGAATGCACTTGATGCTTTCAGCCGCTCTAGGTACTAGGTACAAGTCAGGAGGGACTTCACAGGTGGCTTAGTGGTAAAGAACCCACCTGCCAAGGCAGGAGACGAAGGAGATGTGGGTTCCATCCCTGGGTCAGGAAGATCCCCTGGAGGAGGAAATGGGAACCCACTCCAGTATTCTTGTCTGGAAAATCCCATAGACTGAGGAGTTGAGTAGGCTACAGTCCATGGGGTTGCAGAGTCTGACACTGAGTGACTGAGCTCATATGCACAGGTCAGGAGAACTGAGACTAAGAAGGGCTTGTATAAAGTTACCAAAAAATGAAAGGAGGGAGCTGAGGTTACAATTCAGTGTGAATAGTATGATAAAATGGCTGATATTTATTGAACACAATATTTTTCAGACACTGGGCAGCTATTATTTTAATTAGTTCTCCCAACAACCCAATAAGATTGATACTAATATTATTCCAATTAAGAAACTGAGGCTTGGGAAGTGAATTAACTCAGCCAAGGCTCAGAGTTACTAAGTATCAAAGCTGAGACTCAATTCCACATCTGCCTAAGACAGAGTCCTTTCTCCTAAGAGCCACAGCAGGTTTTGATCTTAGACTCAGACCCTCCCTGGGCTCCTCCCATTCACTCCCGGCTCTTCTGTGTGTCATCTCCTTGTGTGGTGATATTTCTCCAAATGCAAAGGCCACTATGATATTCATCCAGCAAAACTGCAGAACAGCTGATGCAAAACAGCCCCCAAAGAAAATAAGCGTGTTTCCTATTCAGGGAGGTATTTGAAAAAGGTCATGGATGCCAGCTGAGCAGTCTGTCTGAGGCTTCTGTATGTGCGTGATGTGTGTGTTTCCCTTCTCTTGAGCAAAATGATTTTTAGAATTACAGGAAGGACGGCAGACATCAACGTAAGTCTGCCATCTGCTATTTAAAGCCTTAACAACAGGGTTCCCAGCAATAAGAGAAGAATATTTTGTTCTCAGCAAAAGAAATTAACACGTGGGTGGGTGGGGTCTTGGGAAGTAAAACTAGAGAATTACAAATTTAGGGGTCAAGTTCTAGTTGCTGCACTAAGAATGGTGGTCCTGGAGACAGCGCCTTGAGACTGCTTCTGTATTAAATGGGTTTTAAAATGCCTGGATCTACTCCAGGAAGAATAAGTGAGAAAATGTAGGGGAATTTGATATGTAAACTATATTCTCGCCTGGAGAATTCCGTGGAAAAAGGAGCCCGCCAGGCTACAGGCCATGGGGTCACAGAGTTGGACATGACTGAGTGACTAACACACACACACACACACACACACACACAGCATATTCTTGGGGTTGCTGATTCTGTCTCATTGTGGAGTTACTCACATACACGCCAAGAATGTTCAAGACCCCCTAAAATATCAGAAATGAGTAAAATGAGTAAATGAGTAAATGAAATGAGTAAAATGGTTGGGGGACTCAGAAAAAGGGAGACTCAGACAAAAAAGATGAAGACGTGGAATCAGGGTGAAAGAAGAGGAGAGAAAAGAAGATAGGAAAGGGTGTTCCCTTTCTTGCTTGATCTGTATCCTGATCAGAAAAGACACTCTTAAATCCTAGTATGCACTTCCATCTGACTTTTGTTCTTACCTAGATGGAAGGATAACCCAGCACTGCCTGCGGGCTTGGTATACGAAGGTGTCTCCAAAGAGCCCCTGAGTTACTCTGGAGGAAGCGCTGCTCAGAGCACAATACTGCATGCCTTTGATGAGTTCTTGGGCGTCCGTCACAGCAAGGAGAGTGGTAAATCAGTCATTTTTCTTTTTTCTTGTTTTTTTCCTTATCAGAGAGGAAGAGCAGAGCTGTTTTCACCAGTTGGTAAGTCCAACTATAAGTCAGAAAGTCTGCACTCCTCCCGATTAACCAGGAGACTGTGTGCCTGCCATCTGTGATTGTATCCAGCCAATTCGTATCAGAGCTCAACTGAATGTTGGGTTTTACTTCCAAACTTTAAAACACTGCTGAATTTCCAGCAGTCCCCTGTAACTTTATTTGGATCCTTAGATTTGGAGAAGGCAATGGCACCTCACTGCAGTACTCTTGCCTGGAAAATCCCATGGGCAGAGGAGCCTGGTAGGCTGCAGGCCATGGGGTCATGAAGAGTCGGACATGATTGAGTGAATTCACTTTCACTTTTCACTTTCATGCATTGGAGAAGGAAGTGGCAACCCACTCCAGTGTTCTTGCCTGGAGAATCCCAGGGATGGGGGAGCCTGGAGGGCTGCCGTCTATGGGGTCACACAGAGTCGGACACGAGTGAAGCGACTTAGCAGCAGCAGCAGCAGCAGGCAGTAGATTGCTTTTTCTAGAGTGGGGGAGTGGTCTGGAGACTGAGGCCCAGACCCTGTGTTGACAAGTCAGGATGTAGCTGCTGATAGATGTGGGTTCCTCCACTGAAGCCTGTCCCCATAAAAATAGTGCAGCCTCAACCCACACCCCTCTAGACCCGAACAGGGTTCTGCCATCTTGCAAGCTTGAAAGGGTGCCTTTCCTTACCTGCCATCATCAAGCCAAATGCTCAACAGCTGCAAAAAGACATTTCCTAGTGCAAAGTTTCTAAGCTGGAATAAAAAAAAAGAAAAAGAAAAAAACCGACTAGAATTTGGTCACAGAATCTAGAAAGAAAGAAAGTGAAGTTGCTCAGTCGTGTCCGACTCTTTGTGACCCCATGGACTGTAGCCTACCAGGTTCCGCTATCCGTGGGATTTTCCAGGCAAGAATACTGGAGTGGGTTGCCATTTCCTTCTCCAGGAAATCTTCCCACCCAGGGATTGAACCCGGGTCTCCCACATGGTAGGCACTGTAGGCAGACGGTTTACCGTCTGAGCCACCAGGGAAGAATCTAGTCTCACCCACAAAAGGCAGTTCTCTAGAACTATGATCAATTTTCATGGGCTTTTTTATTTTTTTTCTGGGGGCGCGGGTGGGGGAAGTATAATGCTTTACAATACTGTGTTAGTTTCTGCTGTACAATGAAGTGAATCTGCCACATACACACATATATCCACTTCCTCTTGGACTTCCCTCCCATTCGCTGCCCCATCCCACTTCTAGGTCATCACAGAGCACCGAGCTGAGCTCCCTGTGCTCTACAGCAGGTTCCCACTAGCTATCTATTCTGTACACAGTAATCTACATGCGTCAGTCCTTCTCTCCCAACTTGTCCACATGTCGGTGTCTCTACTCTTGCCCTGAAAACAGGCTCATCTGTACCATTTTTCTAGATTCCATATGTATGTGTTAATATATGATATTTTTTTGTCATTCTGACTTATTTCACTCTGTGTGACAGACTCAGAGCCCATCCACATCTCTGCAAATGATCTAATACTCTTCTTTTTCATAACTGAATAATATTCCATGGGCTTCTGATTTGATGATGTTAATGATGTACCATGATTAATATTAATCCCATAATGAATTTCCTATAGATGATCTCTCTTCTATCTATATTTCCCATACTTATCTATTGACCCGATTTTTAAACAATTTGACTTTGAGGCTATTACTAAAACAATTATTCATTCTTTATCTTCTTGCCCTCAGAAACTTATATCACTTTCCTCTTCCTTAGCACTCCCTCTAAAATGAAGCACTTGAGAGACAAAATTCAGCAGAATATTTAGCTCCTCCATTTAAGGGTCCATGCCTTACCTTTGTGGATCCACCTTGTGTGACGAGGGAGATATTTCAGCCCACATTTCAGAGATGATAACTATTTATACATTGGCTGGTAGAGCTGGTTCCAGGTTAGTTATCTGAAATGGGGCTTGCTTCTTTTCCCTTCCTCATTTCCAATCAACATTTGGAGGCTTTGGGAATTCCCTGGTAATTAAGACCCTGTGCTTCCAATACGTGGGTGGAGCTTCAGTCTCTGGCCAGGGAACTAAGTTCCCACATGCTAAGTGAGGGAGCAAAAATATTAAAAATAAATAAATAAATAATTAAAAAAGAGAAAAGGCTTTGGAGGATGTGATGTCTGTAAGCACAAGAGCCAGCCAAGTTGCCTGGATACGTTAGGATGAGTAATGAGGATCAGGGCGGCATGATGTCTTGACAAGTAGACTGGTTTGCTTATCTTTCCACAGGGAGTTACAGCCTTGTCCTGCGATCTTTCTTTCAGCTGATTTTCTGCACAGGATGAGGGATTACATGCCTCCTTCACACAGGGCCTTCCTAGAAGAAATTTGCGTGGCTCCTTCCCTGAGGACCCACATCATGTCCTCTGGGAACAGCCAGCTTCTGACGGCCTATAACCAGTGTGTGGAGAGCCTGGCAGCCCTGCGCACCTACCACCTGGCCCTGGTGACCAAGTACCTCATCACAGCTGCATCCAGAGCAAAGGCCCAGAGGACGAGCCACCTCCCAAGGCCCCCTCAGGCCCTAGAGGAGAGGGGCACCGGGGGAACGGCCGTCGTGAGCTTCCTGAAGAGTGTCAGGGACAAGACGCTGGAGACACTGCTCCACCCAAGCGGCTGAGGGACCGCCCTCTCACCGGCAGCGCAAACCCAGCAACCGCAGGGGTCTGTCCTTGTTCTCCTCTCGCTGGACAGTGGGCAGACCTGCAGAATGGGACTATTCTGTCTGGAATAATCTGAAAGGGACCTCAGTGCCATTCGCGTCCTTGCTCCCCAGAACACCACCTTTTCTTTTACTGAGAGCTATTCACAGAAGAGAGTTTTCATGGCCTGAAACTCATTATTCCCTCTCTAGTTACTGTTTTATAGCAAACAGCTCTGGATTACCCCTTTAGAACCACCCCCGCCCCCGGGAGCAAGTGTACCCCTACTCTGTTTGTCAAACTATAGAAACCCAATCTACATTTCACTAATCAAATAAAATTGCTTATGCACGGATCACCTTGCTGATTTCTCAAAAAACAAAAACAAAACTTTCCTGCATCCATTCATTTACTCACCAACTTACTAAGTTCTTACTGAGTCCTGGCTTAGGGGTCGTGCTGTGCTGTGCTTAGTTGTTCAGTCATGTCTGACTCTTTGCAAGGCTATGGACTGTAGCCCCCCAGGATCCTCTGTCCATAGGCATTTTCCAGGCAAGAATACTAGAGTGGGTTGCCATGCCCTACTCCAGGGGATCTTCCCAACCAGGGATTGAACCCAGGTCTCTTGCATTATGAGCAGATTCTTTAACATCTGAGCCATCAGGAAAGCCCATTAATACTTCAGTGGGTAGCCATCCCCTTCTCCAGGGGATCTTCCCAACCCAGGAATCAAACCGGGGTCTCCTGAATTGCAGGCAGATTCTTTACCAGCTGAGCTACCAGGGAAGTCTGGCTTAGCGATTACAGCAGGGCTTTTTCAGGCCCCAGGCTATCACTCTCTCCCTGCATGTGCAGAATTTGGGGGCAGAAAATTGGAAATGCTCCAGGGGATATGAGAAGGGAAGAGAAAGTGGAAGACAAGACTAAAATCACCAGCATGGAAATGGGTAGTTAATGTTACAGGAACAGATGAGGCGTAGCCACACGCTTCAGAAGTTTGTACTTTCTAGTTCGGTTTCTTTCTTTATTTTTAAAAGAATGATTCTTTCTTCTTATGCTGAAAGTTTGTATTTGTAAAGTGAATGAATTGATCCTTATGGACTCTCAATGCCCAAGACCCTTAATAAGAAACCAGTACAATCTTTGGGGGTGCCAGGAAGTCCCTACATCATCCAAGGACTTGGTCTTGCCAAAAAAAAAAAAAAAAAAAGGAAAGTGTGGATGATGAAGCCAAGAGCATGTGGTCTGAGTGGACCAAGAAAAACTCTGATGGTGTCCTCTCTGTCTACAGCTTAGGTCAGAGTCTCGGCTCAGAAGACAGAGGCTCTCATCACTCATAAAGCCTTTTCTCTCCATATACCGTCCTTGTGCTTGACAAGTGGATTGTAAAACTTATGGAATTGTACTTGGATATATTTATTTCTCTTCGATCTGCTCTCCTAACTGCTCTAGCTTGGTATCAATAAACCCAGACTGCTTGTACACTGGGTCCAAGGAGGCGGATCAAGTAGGAACACCATCACCCATTGTTGCTGTCATTCTTGTTCAAAAAGAAAGTAACATTTAAAATATGTCTGAATTCTGTCTTTGAATTCTGACTTCTCCATTTTTAAAATTTAGTTTGCTTAATTGATGTAGAGTTGATTTACAATATTGTGTTAGTCTCAGGTGTACAGCAATGTGATTCTGTTATACATATATCTATGGGTGAATATAGATACATTGACCAAATTTAGAATATCCTTCATTCTCAGCTTCCTGTTTTTTTTTTTTAATGCACTTTCTTTCCTTAAAAAATTTATTTGTTTATTTTAATTGGAGGATAACTGCTTTCCAATATTGTGATGGCTTTTGCCATACATCAGCATGAATCAGCCATAGGCAGACATGTGTCCCCCCATCCTGAAGCCCCCTCCACTCCCCTCCCCACCCCATCCCTCTAGGTTGTCACAGAGCACTGGCCTTGGGTTCCCTGCATCACACATCAAACTCCCACTGGCTATCTATTTTACATATGGCAATTATACATTTCAGTGCTTTTCTCTCAAATCATCCCACCCTCTCCTTCTCCCACTGAGTCCAAAAGTCTGTTCTTTAAGTCCGTGTCTCCTTTGCTGCCCTGCATATAGGATCATTGGTACCATCTTTCTAGATTTCATATATATGCATTAATATACGATATTTGTCTTTCTTTCTCACTTACCTCCTTCTGTATAATAGGCTTTAGTTTCATCCACCTCATTAGAACTGACTCAAAGGCATTTCTTTTTATAGCTGAGTAATAGTCCGCTGTGTATAAGCACCACAACTTCCTTATCCATTCATCTGCTGAGGGACATCTAAGTTGCTTCCATATCCTAGCTGTTGTAAATAGTCTCAATTCCTGTTTCTTACACAGTCGAGATGATCTTTCATAATCAAGATTGGTCTCAGGGTGGTTATAAGTCACAAACGTTATAGTTCTTGTCATGAATGAAAGTTTGCATGGTTGCGGGATGAGGCTCAGAGCATCGTGCAGACACCAGTGCAAGAGAGAACACGGTATTCCTCCAGCTTCTTGGATTCAGAGTCTGCTTGGCAATAAAAATGACCATTTATCATTTAGGGATCCTAGGAAGTAGAAAGTGACCAAAGCGTGGACTTAAAGAGAGGAAAAAACCTGGGTCCGTATTCCAGTTTTGTTACATTTCACGACAGGCAAATACATTATTTAATCTTTCAGAGCCATAGTTCACTCACTTGAGGGGAGCTGAACTAGAGAGTGAGTGAAAAACTGTTGGTTATGGTATTTTATTATGTGACCTTGAACTAGGGGGAGCCATGTCTAGTTGTCAGGAAGCTCTGGCTTCCTAGAAGGAAAGTTGGACCTGTCTCTATCCTGCACTTGGTAAAGGAAACAGGTAACATGGCCTCAAAACAGGCAAGGAAAGTGAGACAGAACCTGGAATTTTCTTGAAATAAGTAGGCCTGAGTGGGGAGTAATGAAGGGCTTTGAGAACTTAAAAAAGAATACCAGTTCAGTCTAGGTTTTGAATCTAGGCTTATATCAATGAAAAAATGTTTTTCCCCTGAGAGTGACCAGATTCACAAAGACTCGTCTTCCCTGGAATCCTTTCCACAGATCCAAGCCCACACAAAGAGACCACAGGGCTTGATTCTGAGCAGGTTTTCAATAAATGTTGAATAACTAGAAAACCAGGTAGACTGAAGGAAGCGGGAAGGGAAGTGAATAAAGTGTGACCCTCAAAGCTTTCAGAATGTTTTGTTTGTTTTCATTATACAAGGATGAAATCAGTGCAAACCAAAGAGTTTCTTTGCCAAGGAACCAACTCCTAATTCATGTTCAAGGTTTGATGTCTATAGCCAAGTGAGTTCCATTTTCAGCTTTATGGCAGAGTAGAGAAAACAAAGCTTCCATAACAAAAAAGAACACATTTCCCCCCAAGAATTCTAAAGATAAAGGGTGTCCACATTAGTGGGCGAAAATGACTTATTGTATGATTGAAATGATGTGATGATGATGGTATGAGGATGTTAGCACAAGCTTGAAGAAAAAGTCAAAGTATAGGCTTGACATGTAGGCTCAGACACTCTCTCTGTATCTGTATGTGTCTATACTTATGTCTGTACCTACATCTACATCCATACCTATCCCAAGAGGAAGACCCAGGGAGAGCCAATGCTGTGGTTCAAGTCTGAAAGCTGTGTGCTGGAGAATTCTTTCCTTCTCATGGGAGGATGAGCCTTTTGGTTCTATTCAGGCCTTCACCTGATTAGATGAGACCCACCCACCTAAGGTGGGGCTTCCCAGGTGGCACTAGTGGCAAAGAACCTGCCTGCCAATGCAGGAGATGTGAGAGACACAGGCTCAGTTCCTGAGTCGGGAAGATCCCCTGGAGGAGGGCGTGGCAACTCACTCCAGTATTCTTGCCTGGAGAATCCCATGGACAGAGGAGCCTGGTGTGTTACAGGGCATGGGGTCACAAAGAGGCAAGTTAGCACACACCCGCCTCACCTAGGGTTGGGCAACCCGTTTTACTCCAAGTCCACAGACCTAAGTGTTCGTTTCATCCCCAACACCCTCACAGAAACATCCATAAAGTAGTGTTTGACCAAATATCTGGGCATCTGGCCAAAGGGATCAATTAAATTAGTCATCCCAAACTTCTTTGAGAAATTATGGAGTCTAACACATACTCTCCCCATGCTCTTCACTAGCGGAAGAATCTTCCTCTGTAATGACGGAGAGGAGGTAAAAAAAATGTCACAAAGTTGAGCCATCCTCTAAGAGAGGCAGGGAAGGGGTGAAGTAGTGAAGGGGCAGATGCCACCAGGAAAATCAAGGAGGCCCACCCAGAAAAAGCTGACCTCGTTCACATCTGAAAGCTCATTATGCTGGGGATCCATGTGCAAAGGAACCACTGTCTCTCTTAATAGTGATAAAATCCCACTGCTCTGAGGCTGAGAATGTAGGACAAGTCTTTCTTCCTGTATCGGTTTCTTTACCAAACCTGAGAAGGAGGAACAAGGTGTTAAGTCCAAAACCCTGTAGATTCACCTTCTCCCTGGGGGCCCCCACCACCCACCACTGTTGGTGACAAGGAAGCACGGAGTCCCTTCTATCCTCTGCTCTTGTCCAGCTAGGATGAGTTTAGTAATTTTTCCAAGAATTTAAAGATTCAGGCTTTCAGACTATAGGAAGTTTTGTCTCCGGGGGGTGGGGCGGGGGAGTTGGTTATTTATTTTTGTCATGACAGTTTTATTTTTTATTTTTGAAAAATGAGTGTCTTTGTTTAGACAAAGCCTTAGGGCTTCCCTGCTGGCCCAGACAGTTAAGAAACCGCCTGCAATGCGGGAGACCTGGGTTTGATCCCTGGGTTGGGAAGATCCCCTGGTAAAGGGAAAAGCTACCCACGCTGGTATTCTTGCCTAGAGAATCCCCATGGACAGAGAAGCCTGGCAGGCTATACAGTCCATGGGGTGGCGAAGAGTTGGCCAGGACTGAGCAACTAAGCACAATTGGGGCATGAGGGATTAGTCACTGTTTTATTCAAAATGATGCATTTATCCAGGGCAAGACTTAGTTTTCTTCACCTTCTACAGAAGAAAGAGCTGCAACGGTGCCCTAAAAGTTGGGTAGGACTTGAAAGTTTGGATGATTTTAAAAGAAGACAACCAAAAAGTACAAAGGAAAAACCTGCAGATGGCAGAGCTAACGTGTCAGGCTCTCTCTGTAGGCTTGCAAGCCTCACACCATCAGGATTCCCAAGCTGCCTTCAGGTCAAACCTGAACACAAAGACCTCTCAGTTTATAGGACATCAAGCACAACGGAGCTCAGAGACGGGGTTCCCCTTTCTCACTATGAGTCTCTAATTCACTTTCTGTAGTTTCCAAACCGGGGTTAAAGTCAAAATGAAAACCACCACAACAAAAGCATGCTTAAAACCTGGGAGATCTTATCCAGTTTAAGATTTGGGACAGAAAACTTTCTGTACCTACAAACCAGTTGTTCCTTCCATGACACTGGACTGCACCCACCAAATCGTGTGTTTCATTTTCTTGTGCGCAGATGTTCTATTTGCTTTGCTAATGGAAGAAATGTTTTTCTCTTTCTTTGTTCACTTAACAGTAAACTTAATAAAGAAGTCGGATATCATCGCTTTCTGAAATGCCATTGCTAGTTAATTTTTGCAGTTTAGCATCTGTTTGCCAGCAACATTAAAAAACTGAGCTCTTGAATACGAGCATTGTCAAAAATAAATTATTTTTTTTGCAAAGTCATTTCCTTTGTAAACTCACAAATCTGTTGGTTCACATGGTTCTATAGCTGTATACAGATTCCAAACCAAACTCGATTATGTATTTTCCTTTCATTGTCTATAACTAGGTTTTTTTTTTTCTTCTTCTTCTCCTTCCTAAAGGTATCAGTCGGAGATTGGGCTGTGTCTTTTGGGGAAGCATTTTCAGTATAACGTGAGACTTCACTTTGACCTTTCACAGGCCACCTCCCACCTCACAAGGAAAGGAGAACTGGAACAAGCATGGTTGGCCTTCAGGGTAACCAAATATCTAGAGAACCAAATGGGCAACCCATTTGGGTCACCCTAGTTGCACCCCAAGAACCCACAACCATTTACCTTACAGCCACCTTCTAGATCATGCTCTGGGTACTTGGAGCCCAGAATTCTTGCATAAAAGGCCCCAAGATGGCCTCTTAAACCTGCACAGCCCTCTCTCCATGAATTAGAGAGAGGAGGATACATTTTTCTGCCTGGCTCTCTGTTATCTCCTGTTTCCCATGGGGCCAAATTCAAACTAACTTCCAGCCATTGGCAGTCATTCAGAAAGCTAGATTCCATTCCCCGCTGTAATTTATGGTGTTTGATTTATGGTGTTTCATCAGACAAATAACAACAGTGATAAAACTAATAATGAAAATAAACAATAATTATCCACATAGTGTTGTTAATTTATCATTGGAATATTAAAACATAAATCTGTACTTGACATTATATTTTTATATTCGGCTTTACTTTTCTGTTACACAAATGCTATTATTTAAATAAAACAATTGACTAGTTAACCCTGGCATCAGTAGTGGTTAAGAACAGGACTAAATAAACCAACACTGTGTTCTTGTCTTCAATTTAATTTTCCGAACTTTTCAAAAGGGGTCGGACATGATCGCAATCGTCACAAAGCGAAAAATCAAACTTGCACTGTCTCCATACAAAGAAAGCACCATAGTCAACCCACAGGTAAGGTTGGAGAGATTGTGAACTTGGGAGTGAAAGGCAGTCTCTGGGGTGAGCATCAGTGGGGGACCACAAACCACGATTGCCAACATCGGGGACCAGTGGCTGTGACTATGGAAGAGAGGTAATCTACATTAGATCTGTTTTTTTAAAAAAGGGTGGCCACACCCCGAGGTATATGTAATCTTAGTACCGCAGTCAGGGATCCAACCCATGCCCATTTGCACTGGAAGGCAGCGTCTTAACAAGCGGACCAGTCAGGAAATCCTGTATCACATCCATTTGACACTGAAAACACTATTACCTTCAGCTCCTGTTTGGGGGTCTGTCATGAGGATTTTTCACTTTTCCAGTAATCTATGAACACAAGATTGAAAAGTGAGATCTTTTATGTCCTAATGAAGGGTTTCCCAAGACATGGAACTTGCCCTTTGCTGAGAGCAGGACAGAATGCAGCAACCCAGTCGGGCCACCCTAACTAACCCCGCAAGAGCTCACGCCACCTCCACCACCACCACCACCTTCTAGATCTTGCTCTGGGTACTCGGGGCCCAGAATCCTTGCATAAATGGTCCCAAGCTGGCTTCTGAAACCTGCACAGCCCTCTCTCCTGGAGTTGCTCCTGCTGGAGCCTGTGCTGTTCATTCCCTGGGCCCACAGCAAGTGTGTAGGGAGCAGGGGCTCCTTGTTGCAGAGCTGGGACGCGGCTGGTGCTCTGCCAGGAGACTGGGGTGTTGTGGGCAGGAGGGCATGGTCCCCGGAGGTGTGCAACAGAGCAGACCTGGGAATTGAGAGCTATGCCTGAATCCCACTGTCTCCAGGCCTCTAGCTTTCATATAGGATTCTCAGGGGTCTGGGAAGTTTAACCTGAAGGTGGGCTTCCAGGTTATTACACAAGTTTTTTTTTTCCTAAGTGTGATGATGGAACACCTTTATATTTAATAATTTGCTCTCTTGATTTATTGCTTTTAAATATGTGTAGACATGGCAAGAGTCAGACACGACTAAGTGACTTCACTTTCACTTTTCACTTTCATGCATTGGAGAAGGAAGTGGCAACCCACTCCAGTGTTCTTGCCTGGAGAATCCCAGGGACGGGAAGCCTGGTGGGCTGCCGTCTATGGGTTGCACAGAGTCAGACACGACTGAAGCGACTTAGCAGCAGCAGCAGCAGCAGACATGGCAAGTGGATGTTCATTTACAAGGAAAGGCCCTGGCAGAATCAGGGGTAGGGATTGCTTCAGACCTGAAATTGTTGTGTGTGTGTGTGTGTGTTTGCTGGCTTTTTTTTTCTGTTTTCTTTATTTCTTCACATGTAATTTTTTTTTTTTTTTCATTATCCCTATCAAGAATATCATGAGGCTATAACTTAAGAGTTCATGATTGAGTGGCTGGGCATCAGTGAATCTCCTAAAATTATTTTCAGAATTTGCATAAGAAGGCATATCTTTTTTCTTGAGAGTAGGGATCATAATTTGAGCAGATTCATGAGTTTTCATGATACACAAAACATTAAATAGCACATTATAAAAAGAAAAGTTGTATTGCGGAACACTTTTGCATTTTACCTTTGCTTGCAAGTCTGCGCTGTGACCACTAGAGGGCAACAGTGACCTGCAAGATAGCACCCGCCTAAGCAAGATGTAGCTTCCCAATCATCTCCAGGGTCAAATGTTCTGTTTTCCAGAATTATCTCTGTAGTGGTGTGATTCCTGCTCATTTTCTAAAATTTTAATTTAAAGTGCAGAGCCCTGACCACTGGACTGCTGGGGAATTACTGATTACTTCCTTGGGAGAAATGTCGAATTTTTCTACATAAATGACAGAGTATTAATAAAAGTATTCTGATGAATAAAAGAAATAGAATTATCTCTTTCTTTGTGGTAGGACAGAGGAATGTTGGGAGGTTATCACCCAGGAAGAGGTTATCACTCTTCCTCCAGACAGAATCACAGTTATCCATCCTGATAGATCTGTCTGTGTCTAAAAGCGAATCCTATTTTATTTGTAAATGTTAACAAGGATATTTTTGGTGGTAGAGCTGTGGATAACTTGTATTCCTCTTTTTTAGAGCTTTCCTTATTAAAAAGAAACACACTGATCCTTGTTGTTTTAAAAGTTGGAGAGGAAATCTTCCTCCTGCCTCAGTGACCAGTGTTATCTGGGAATCTTTACTGTCAGGGAAGCTTAAATGCTGGCAAATTGTGAAAGGAAGATTGGTAACAGAACTTAAGATCGAAAAGAAAGAGCACATAAATACTACAAACAGGAAAGGCCAAGCACTGCCTTGGGCTTAGAAAGACATTAGTTGGGGCTTCACCTAGAAGGAAAGACAGATGTCATCACCGATAAATAGTTCTGTCCTCATCCCCCCAGGCACCTCCATTCAGAGCCGCTGCATCCTCACCCGTAAGTGACTCCTGTGGAACTCCTGCCATGGGAAGAGGTTAGTGGTGGAGTCCATACTTGCAAACAGATTGTCCGCATAAAGATGTCCTACCAGGGCAACCCCTGAAGTCGTATTCATAGTTGGAAGGGGAGCGTTCTGGTGAACGGAGGCATGAGAAAGAACAGGCAATGTGACAGCTCACCCATCTGCTCATCATCACCACTTTCAACCTTCTTCTAAAATACAAAACAAGCCTAAAAAGAAAACAAACGCAAAGCATCCTTATTTATCATCTCCCTAGTCCATTAATTTCCGATACAGAAATTAAAACAGAAAATTAAAAAACCCTGATATGAAACGAATGAAACAATAAATGTAGACTCTACATTGCAAAACTGCCCTGTAGCCACTGTTACACAAATTAGGGACTAGCACTCTCAACACAGAGCATGAAGTCCCCAGAAATGTACTCATAGCATCCTCCTTTCTATGTCACTGGTCTGGGTACAAATCCCAGCTCTTCTAGTCAATACACTTGTGACATTTTTGTGGGTTATTTTCAGACTGATAATGATGCTTACCTTACAGGGTATGATGATTATGTGAGCTAATATTAATGTATATATATACATCATTTAGACCAGTAACTACAAAGATCAAACACTATGAAACTATTTACTGCTGTGATTGTTGCTATCAGTAATTTCCAGAGACTGACAGACACACAATTGAACAGTGTAGATGGAAATTCCTTTTTAAAAAAAATTTTATTGGAGTATAGTTGCTTTACAATGTTGTGTTAGGTTCTGATGTACAGCAAAGTGAATGTGTATGTGTGTGTATATATAGATACACATACATTATATATATATATATATATATATATATATATGCTCTCTCTTTGGGATTTCCTTCCCATTTCGGTCACCACAGAGCACTGAGTAGAGTCCCCTGTGCTATAGTGTAGATTCTCATTAGTTATCTATTTTACACATAGTAGTGTATAAAATTTCAATCATGCATTCCTGAACCTAAGGCATAGAGTCAAGAAGAGTCCAGCTCATTTCTGTCCTTTCAGGCTTCACCTAGAAGGGAATTTATACTCTAAGAACCCCAGAGGAAGGCCATGGGAAAACTGAGAAATTTCTATAATATTACATGGTCATCTTCTTAGAGAGATATTTTTCTGACATTGCTTGATTACTGTCTTGTTCACTATAAAAGACTGTCTCCAATTCTAGATTCTAAACACTATAAAATGACCAGTTCTAAAATATGTAACTAAAATCATGTCATTGTTGTTGTGAAACCTTACAACACTCTTTGAGGGAAATGGAGATACTATAGATTTCAGAAAAAAGAAAAAAAAACACTGGAACTAAAGACTCACTAAGGACTCATAGGTGTGTCGGGAAGCAGGATAACTGGAAGAAAGAATGTATTATCCTGCTGCTTCACAGGATTAGTTAAGCTGTAAAGTAGGGAAGTCCAGCTTCCACACTTCTAATCTCCCCTTTCTGTGCTGTCCATCCCTGTCTTGGTGCCATCTCTTCTATCAGGAGAATGTTGCATTTTGTATAATAAAAAAAGAAAATGCCAAGGAAAGATGCTTGTTTATCTCTCATGTTTTAAAATATCTGGGAATAGAAAGGTGGTTCCCATCAGTCACTAATGACTCAAGTTGTTCTCTCTCTGCCCTGGCATCTCAGTAAGAGTCTTCTACCTCATGACTTAATATGGCTGCTGGAGCGCCAGCCTTTATATCTGCCTTCCAGGTGATGGGAAGATAAGGGGAAATACAGACAATTTTGTTTTTATTTTAAAAGGCTTCCAAAAATTTTTCTGCATATCTTTTACTTTCTACTGACTATATCTTAATCACATAGGCTTCTTAGCTACAATGGAGGCAGAACAGCCATGAAAGTGAAAGAGAAAGTAAAGTCTCTCAGCAGTGTCTGACCCTTTGCGACACCATGGACTGTTGCCTACCAGGCTTCACCGTCCATGGGATTTTCCTGGCAAGGGTACTGGAGTGGGTTGCCATTTCCTTCTCCAGAGGATCTTCCCAACCCAGGAATTAAACTCGGGTCTCCCACATCGCAGGCAGATGCTTTATCCTCTGAGCCACCAGGGAAGCCCCTAGCAAAAAATAGAGTTCTGTTAAAAAAAAAAAAAAAAAGAAGAAGAAGAAGGCCATGTATGCATTTTGAGGTAGACAAGAAAACAAATTTTATTGTACCTTCCTTAAATAGTCTAATTTTCTCTGTGCCTTTCATGGTTCTCAAAACTTTTCCTCCAGAAGGAATCCAAAACTCAGTCCATTGTATAAGAGACTGATAAAGGATGAAAGTATTAACCTGCCTACAGAATTTGAGGTATAATAGGATTAAGTCCTTCAGTATAGTTATTAAGCATTATTAGTGAAATTTCAGGCAGGGGAGAGGCAAATGCGGGAAGCAGAGGCTGATGGGAGCAGAGTATAAGATCACATCACACGGGCAACTTACTCCTCAGCTTGTGCAGGGCAGCCTGCTCTAAACAATATGTTATCTTCAACTTGCAGCCACAGTGATCCGGAAACAGTCCTGCCTCGATCAAAATACCAGCTCTCAGACTGGAAGAAATTCGACCTGTTCTCATAGTCAGTAGTAAATTCTTAAATGGGTTGCATTCTTTAAGTTTCCAGCAACCTATATCTCAAACTTCAGGCTTATATCGGAATTATTTGATAAAACACAGATTGGAGGACTCCCAGAATTTCTGACTTGTAGATTTCAGGGTGGACCTGAACATTTGCTTTTCTAACAAGTTCCCAGGTGATGGCATTACAAGCTAAAGTTTGAGATCCACTGGTTCATGGCATTTTCTTCTTTCTCTTGTTAGCAAGGATACCGTGAGACATAACCTATAATTCACCTCACATTCAATGAAAAAGAGCTTTGCTTTCTGGAGGGGAAAACTTAAGCTCTTTATTATCATCTGAATATGAAGCAAAAAAAGTCTAAGGCTGTTTTGAAGGCCTGCCTACCCATCCCTCTCCAAAAACTTGCATAAAATTGTTTGTCTTTATTACAAAGGGAAATGCTCTTTTTGATCATTCTCTTGGATCAGTAAGTTTCAACTGAAATAGAACACAAATTCAGGTTTCAGGAGAAAAAACAGCAACATTACTATTGTTAAACGAAGGACATACTAAAAAATTCAGGATGGTTTGGGCCAAAAGACACAGGAAAGGAGACAGATGGCAAAATTCCAAACAGGCTGCTGACTAACCAGGATTTTATCTGAGGGGAGACTGTTTCTGGGACTTGAAACTAGTTTGGTGTGTTTCTTTTTGTTTTTCTTTTTAATTTTTATTGAAATATAGTTGATTTGCTACATTGTGTGGTTTTGCATATTTCTAAGTGATGCTAACATCACATAGAAATCACATCAAAAAGAGTCAGACACAACTGAGTGACTTTTACTTTCACATGTGTAATTGAATCACTTTGCTGTACACTTGAAAAAAGGTGAAAGTCACGTTCGACTCTTTGTGGCCCCATGGACTACACGGTCCATGGAATTCTCCAGGCCAGGATACCGGAGTGGGTAGCCAGTTCCCTTCTCTAGGGGATCTTTCCAACCCAGGGATCAAACCCAGGTCTCCTGCATTGCAGGTGGATTTTTTATCAACTGAGCCTCCAGGAAGTACACTTGAAGCAAATGCACCATTGTATATTAACTGTACTCCAACATCAAATAAAATGTTTTAAAAAGTTCGTGAGAAAAGAGAGCACTGGAAAAATGTTTCATACAAATCTGGATTCTTCTGCAAACAAACATAGAACGAAACGGTGGGATGGTTGTGTTCCTTTCCTCTGCCTGCCCATTGTAGACTGTTCACACCTCCTCACTGAAACTCAGAATCCTCAGTCTTGAAGAGAGTGAGCTGGGCTGGAGGCTCTGTGAGGTTTCTTTCTTTTCTAACATTCAGTGATCCTCTGATGAGTGTGCAGTTGATGAGTCAGTGCTGAGTACATGTGGAATTAACTGTCTTTCTGCGGTCAATCAACACGTATTCGAAGCTGTTGCCATTTGGGCTAGCCCCTGCCTGTTTGCAATAAACTCAGGCGATATTTATCAAAAATAGCGTGTGAAATAATAGACCAATTAATCCTATTTCAACAGCAAAAGGTGCCCGAGAAACCCATTTCTTTTTCCTTACCCAAAATTGCCCACCCCCATGACCACCATCTCCATGGAATAAGCCCTCCCTGGACCATGGCTGTCTGCTCTTTCCAAACAATATCAGAGCACATCAGCATGGTTATTGCTATTTTAAATCACGTTATCTGAACTCCTCATAATTTAGGATAGTTAACCAAGTCATTCCACCCCCATAGTGGGAGAGCCTGGCACTCCCTGGATACCTCCCCTCCTGTCTCTTCCTGATAAGGTCCTACAAACCCCAGAGACTTAATCAGCTACCAGCTCCTGTTTCTCCGCCTCCTCGCTCAACCAGCCTATGTGTTGCTTAACACCTTGGGTTTGCCCTCATGCTGGATTTGCTTGTAATTTTCTGTTCTACAGCTGCTTCTGAGGCAGGAGGTCGATTCCCCCCTCCTCCCCACCCGCCCCCCCGGTGAAGTGATTGGAGGTTCATTCCCTGTGAATGAAACTCCAAGAAGAGAATAGCAGGACAATTGGGGGAGGAGGCTGGGCCCTGCCCAAACCACCACGTATTTCACATGCTCGAAGTCAGGAGACCTCCCCGACCACACATGCACAGAAAGGTTCCACAGCAGTCAAAGGCGAGTGATGTTAACTAATGCCAGGCTACCCACAGGCCTTTGTGGTAGAACCCATCTTGTCTAAGAGAGGCATGCGTACACACACACACATACATGGAAGGTCCTGAGAGATGCTAAATACAGATTATGAACCAGGCAAACCAAATGATTTGCCAAAGGAAACCTGGAAGATGTACCCCATGTAAGTGATTTAAACTGCCGCAGGGGTGTGACTCAGGGACTCTCTCTGAGTCTGCCATGTGCCTATCCACAGGTACTGTACTCTTTCTCCTCTTAATAAATGCTTTACTTGCTTCACTACCTTCCGTCTCTGTGGAAATTCTTTTCTGCAAAGCCCAAGGGCTGGGGCTCGTCACTGACCACTGGTCTAGTGGCCAGGATTTGGTGTTCTCACCAAATTGACTGGATTCTCAATCTCTGGCTGAGAACCCAAGCCCTGCTTCAAGCCAAGGCCACCTGAGACCATATCCTCCACTCCACTATGAGCCCCATGAATTCACCTATGTGTCCCTCATGTCCATATCCTTGGAATGAATGAAGGAATGAATGAAGAAGCTCAGAGAGGGGGTAGAGGGAGCCCACTCGAGGCAGCCAGCGATGCAAACACAGTCTGAACATCTGGTCTAAGGGGGAAAATGCCCTTCCCAGAAACAGGAGTCCACTTATCATTCTAGAATCTGTATCTTGGGGCAAATTACTTTGTAAGCCTTTCTCTCAATACACGTCCAAACCCATCAAATCGTACTTGAATTTGTACTAACACTGTGAGGGCTTAGGTCAGAAGTGTTCAGGGTGTACAAGAATGATGATAACACGGGTGTGATTCCTGATATGCCCTCACAAACATTCTTTCACTGAGATTTGACCACAGACTGGTAAGGTGAATGCTACTGTTTCCCCAGTTTGGGCTAGTAAAGAAAAGGCTACTCAAAGGAGTTAATCAAGCTACCTTGGTGGCTCACAGTAAAGAACCCACCTGCAGTGCAGGAGACCCAGGCAGTCCCTGGGTTGGGAAGATCCACTGGAGAAGGAAATGTCAGTCTACTCCAGTATTCTTACCTGGAGAATCACATGGACAGAGGAGCCTGGCAGACTACAATTGATGGGGTCACAAAGAGTTGGACATGACTAAGCAACTAACATTTTCACTTTTCAAGCTCTGATTGAACCGGAAGCTCAACCCAGGTTTTTTGGCTCCAAATGCAATGGTCTCTGTATGGTTCTTTCATGAAGTAGTTCTTTCATAGTTCTTTCACGAAAGATAAGTGATTTCAAAAACTGGATGTATGTTGCCTGGGGGTTGGGGGAGGTTGAAGGAAGAGCGAGCTGTAAACCAGTCTAACTCCTTCCCTCCCAAGTGGTCACCAGACTCAGTCCTTTAGCCTCAGCTTTCTGTAGCTTTCTCCTGTCCCAGTGTCCATCCCTGAGAGTCTGCTGCTTTGGTTGCAGAAACACAAAGATGATGGCCCTAATTGATGACTCTGCACCAAGTGCTTTGGGGAGTGAGTCCCCTGCAGTGAGCCACCTGTCAATCACCAGTGAGTCAGGCCACTCAACTCCATCTATAATTCATGTTCCATAAACAGCACCAGTCACTTTGGAAGTCTTTCATTAAAAAGCCAGCAACAAGGGCAAGAGGAAAGCTAGGAGCAATGGCGACACCAATCGCCAGAAGTCCCCTCACAGAGAGAAAAGAGAACAGGAAATGGATGCAGAGGTTCCTTTTTGTTCTCACTGAAGATCACTGCTCATATAGCATCTTCTCCATCATGCCCATCCTCACAATCGCCTCCAGGACTTCTCGATGGTGAGAGAAGGAGTAATACAAAATACATTTGCAGTCTGTCCTCCTAGCTCTGGGATGTACCCAGGGGCAGGGATCCTCATCAGTCACCCTTTATTGAAGCAAGGACAGAGGAATTCCACAGATGTGGCTTTGAAATATCTTCCCCAGCTTTCAGCAGAGCTGCCCTGGGTAGAGAAAGCAGAAGATGATCTGGTTTGGGGCTTCTTTATAATGCCAAAGACTCAGCCTCTGCACACCGGTGCCAAATTGAATCTTGGAGACAGAGTTTTGGGTGAAGCAGAAAAGAACAGCTTTAATGTTTTGCCAGGCAAAGGGGGACACGGTGGGGTGGTGCCTCTCAAAACCATGTGCCTCCAACCCCGGGAGGATGTGATGAGATTCATAGCAGTGGTGGCTCAGAGGGTAAAGAGTCTGCCTGCAATGCAGGAGACTAGAGTTCTATCCCTGAGTCAGGAAGATCCCCTGGAGATGGAAATGGCAACCTACTCCAGTATCCTTGCCTGGAAAATCCCATGGACAGAGGAGTCTGGCGGGCTACAGTCCTGGGGTCGCAAAAGAGTAGGACCCGACTAAGCGACTTCACTAATATATATAATAATAGCAATGGTTCAAGGACAGGTTGCTGATAGGGATCTGGGTGCACAAGGCTGATAGCCCTTTTATCCAGCCTCAGGTGGTCTCCTGAAGCATCCCTTGAGGTTAACAAACTATGACCTTCTCTCTGAAACATCTTCCATTCATTTTCAGTAATGTCCAACTCTTTGCCATCCCACGGACTGTGGCTGCCAGGGTCCTCCATCCAGAGGATTCCTCAGGCAAGAATACTTGAGTGGGTTGCCATGCCCTCCTCCAGGGGATCTTCCGGACCCAGGGATCGAACCCAGGTCTCCTTCTTGGCAGGCAGATTCTTTACCATCTGAGCCACCAGGGACACCCTTTAAGTTCAATTCAGTTGCTCAGTTGTGTTCAACTCTTTGTGACCCCATGGACCACAGCAGGCCAGGCCTCCCTGTCCATCACTAACTCCCAGCTTGCTCAAACTCATGTCCATTGAGTCAGTGATGCCATCCAACCATCTCATCCTCTGTCATCCCCTTCTCTTCCTGCCTTCAATCTTTCTCAGCATCAGAGGCTTTTTCAATGAGTCAGTTCGAATCAGCTGGCCAAAGTATTGGAGCTTCAGCTTCAGTATTAGTCCTTTCAATGAATATTCAGGACCAATTTCCTTTAGGATTGACTGGTTTGATAGTTCTGTAAAAAACACTCAAAGATAGCATTCTGTGTGTCCCTTGGGTGGAGCTAGGACCCTGCCCCAAGGCTGCACTGCTGTTTCTTGCGCCCCTCCTTTGTCTCTGCATCCCCTCCCTTCCCTGATTAGCAACAGCTTGAAAGGCTTCCGTGCCCAGAAGCCCCACAGGGTCCTGCTTGGTTTCATTTAGTGCTCATTTCTGAAACCCTAATGTATTAGTTAGTTTTGAAATACTTTTCAAAAGTGTTTTTGAAAAGCTATATACCTTGATTTTTTTGTCCAAAGAGGAAAGAACGTCTGATTTCCTGTCCTGAGCACAGAAGGATAGCTAGATGGAATTCTCAGCAACACAGTCAAAGAGCTGTCTGATGTGGGTGCTGCTTACAGCTAAGGGACTCAATCAGAGTCAGCATATAATCTTTCATCGAGAGCCAGTAAAATCATTTAGTGATTTCAGAATGGGATAAAAGCAGTAGACACTGGATTTTATGCTTCCAAGCCAAGGACATACTTCAGATTCCTGTCTTTAGAGTATTCACTTCTAAACCATCTTATGATAATTTTTAGAGCAAATTTTATATGTCAAGCACTAGATTATATACACTCTATACTCTATACATATACAGTGGTCTCAAGGCATGTCTTCAAAGCACTGTGATCCTACCAGAAAGCCAGATGAAGAGTGTGGATCAACTGCAAGTGTTATGGGGCACCTTTCAAAACATAAGAACTAACTCTGTCCTTTTCCTAGTATCTAAAGACCATGAGTTTCAGGCATAAAATGATATTTTAGCCTATGGTGCTGCTACCAGATGAAAAGCTTCAAAACATCCATCAGTCTATGAATACTTAAGTATTTTAATAGGACTTGCTCTATGAGCTATATCCCTGGCCTGTTGCTATGCTATTTCTCCTCATGTTTTAAATATAGCTAAAAGCTATTGGGGCTTCCCTCATAGTTCAGTTGGTAAATCATCTGTCTGCAATTCAGGAGACCCAGGTTTGAGTTGGTGATGGACAGGGAGGTCTGGCATGCTGCAGTCCAGGGGGTCTCAAAGAGTCAGACATGACTGAGCAACTGAACTGAACTGAATTGGGGCTTCCCTCATAGCTCAGTTGGTAAAGCATCTGCCTGCAATGAAGGAGACTCAGGTTTGATTCCTGGGTCGGGAAGATCCCCTAGATAAGGAAATGGCCAACCACTCCGATATTCTTGCCTGGATAATCCCATGGACAGAGGAGCCTGGCAGGCTACAGTCCATGGGCTTGCAAGAATCTGACACAACTTAGCAACTAAACCACCAACACCAAAAGCTATTCCAGGGCCCAGATTTTCCATTTTTTTCATTCAAGTGCTGAGGAGGATTCCAGATTGGCTTAGCACATCCATTTTCCATTTCTTCCTGAGTTACATGACTTTTACTCCACTTAAGCACTCCCTAGAAGCTGATGGCACCCCACTCCAGTACTTTTGCCTGGAAAATCCCATGGATGGAGGAGCCTGGTAGGCTGCAGTCCATGGGGTTGTTAAGAGTCCGACATGACTGAGCGACTTCACTTTCACTTTTCACTTTCATGCATTGGAAAAGGAAATGGCAACCCAATCCAGTGTTCTTGCTTGGAGAATCCCAGGGGTGGGGGAGCCTGATGGGCTGCCATCTATGGGGTTGCACAGAGTCAGACACAACTGAAGTGACTTAGCAGCAGCAGGGACAACTGCTAAGTGCATAGACAGCCTGGTGTAGATACATGGAAATTCAGAAGCTCCCATGTTTCCTCCTTTGACCTTCCATGTCGCTATGCCAATGTGGCATCTGTATGTTAAAATTGTTCTATGTGTGGTCTCCTCCCAGGCACATCTTTTCTGACAAAACTCTGAAGTAAATGCTTCTTGTCTGCACCACCCTCCTGCATCTATGTTTACTTTTATGCCATCCTTCAAGCATGCAAATGCTTTTATGCCCAAGTCCTAATTCCTCACACGCCTAGCTCATTTTACCTGTAAGAGTACCTTCCAGTCGTCTGAGTCCTTTAGGGTCAAGGTGAGAATGGCTTTTTTTCCATTTCAGATATTGCAGTGGGCCCAGGTCCAATTCTTCTGCTCACAAGGTGAGTAGGTGACATCATCACATTTAAACAGAGTGCTTTGTTACCCTCGCCATAGGGATAAACAAGGGACCGCCGGGTCAATGGACTCTTATTTCAGATATCTGGGTGCCGAGAGAAATCCATGGGAAAGTCTGTCTAGGGATGACTGTGTAAAGAGTCTAATCTGAGGACAAAACCAACAGAAACAGGGAGCGGAGTCGAGAGTGGGAGAGATGGGGCGTGAAAGAGAGGGCAGGGCAAGAGAACCAGCTGAGAAAACACCTTCCAAGGCAGAGCCACTGAGGCGAGCTCTGCCATTGGGCTTTCCTGTTACCTAAGCCAATAAAGTACATTAAATGTTTTTTAAAAAGAGCCTAGACACAATGAACTGTTGTCTGTGACCATTTGTCCTCATTGTGTTACCTGTTCTGGAATGTGAACCTGGCTAGATGTGACCTCAAAGCTATCAACAGAATTTCACACTCACAGATTTCCAGATAAGATTTCATGCCCTCCCTGGCAGAAGGCGAAGAGGAACTAAAGAGCCTGTTGATGAAGGTGAAAGAGGAGAGTGAAAAAGCTGGCTTAAAACTCAACATTAGAAAACTAAGATCATGGCATCCGGTCCCATCACTTCATGGCAAATAGATGGGGAAACAGTGGAAACGAGTGAGAGACTCTATTTTTGGGGGGCTCCAAAATCACTGCAGATGGTTACTGCAGCCATGAAATTAAAAGACACTTGCTCCTTGGAAGAAAAGCTATGACCAACCTAGACAGTGTATTAAAAATCAGAGACATTGCTTTGCCAACAAAGGTCCATCTGGTCAAAGCTATGGTTTTTCCAGTAGTCAGGTGTGAATGTGAGAGTTGGACCATAAAGAAAGCTGAACACTGAGTAACTGATGGTTTTGAAATGTGGTGTTAGAGAAGGCTCTTGAGAGTCCCTTGGACTGCAAGGAGATCCAACCAGTCCATCCTAAAGGAAATCAGTCCTGAATATTCACTGGAAGGGCTGATGCTGTAGCTTTGATTCTATTACTTTGGCCACCTGATGCAAAGAACTGACTCATTAGAAAAGACCCTGATGCTGGGAAAGATTGAAGGCAAGCCGAGAAGGGAACGATAGAGGATGAGTTGAGTGGCATCACTGACTCCATGGACATGAGTTTGAACAAGCTCCTGGAGTTGGTGATGGACAGGAAAGCCCGGTGTGCTGCAGTCCATGGGGTCACAAAGAGTCACACACAACTGAGTGACTGAACTGAACTGAACTTGAGGTAAGCAGGATTCTCCTGCTGACCATGCCCTTGGCTTTGATTTTGCTTCATAAGTAAGTTTTACAGTCTCACTCGTTCCCGTGACCTCAGCCCATTTAAGCCCACCAGTGTATCCACATTCTGTCTCATCTTAATTGTCTTTGCTTTTCTTACTTTTCTTGAAAGCACACAGATCATATCTATGTATAGACAGATGGGATTGAATCCCCATTCAGAGTATCAGGTAACCCTTGAAAAGAAAATACCCTAATGGAAGGAGCATGTCCATATTAGTACTTTAGCCAGACGTCTGCATTCTGAAACCCAAGATGTGTTACACTGGAAAGGAGTGCCGATGCGATATCAAGAAGTGAGACAGGTCAGCAGATTTGGAAGCTTTCCCAGGCTCCTCTGGGCAAAGCCACACTCACAATGTTGGTCATTTCCTGTTCAGTTCACATTCCCTTCTAAGGAAATCTGCTCCACGTACAATCCCCACTACTAATGGGCCATGTTTTATACTGTGGTACTCTGTCCTCTTGGGACCCAGAGTCAAACAGGCAACCGCAGAAAAGCCAGGGAGAAACACCTGCATTTTCAACAGTTGACTCAGGCTGAAGGACGAACACTGGACTATTTCAAAGAAAGTCCATGAAAAACCACTTTGAGTCAAAACATGCAGTTTGTAGATCCTGATTTTGAATAATTATGGAAAGCCCTTTTCCCAAGCTACTCTACACGAAAGAAATTAATATTCCCAACTAAACTCCTGGTGCTTACCTGGCTTGGTGACTTTCTGCCCCGGGCAACCATGTATTAATATGTTCAGCAAGTGCTATAAAATTAGTGGGGGGAAAAAAGTGTAGTGTCTCCTTACCAAATGTAAAGATGACTCTGATTTTCACAACAGATGAAGAAGGGCGGCACTTGATGGGATTTGGTAGTGAGGGGGTGTGTGTAAAATGTATCACTGTATTCAGCAAAAAGAACACAAGTCAAATTTAACACAACCTGGCTTCAGTTCAGTTCAGTCACTCAGTCATGTCCGACTCTTTGCAACCCCATGAATTGCAGCACACCAGGCCTCCCTGTCCATCACCAACTCCCAGAGTTCACCCAAACTCATGTCCATTGAGTTGGTGATGCCATCCAGCCATCTCATCCTCTGTCATCCCCTTTTCCTCCTGCCCCCAATTCCTTCCAGCATCAGAGTCTTTTCCAATGAGTCAATTCTTCGCATGAGGTGGCCAAAGTATTGGAGTTTCAGCTTTAGCATCATTCCTTCCAAATAACACCCAGGACTGATCTCCATTAGAATGGACTGGTTGGATCTCCTTGCAGTCCAAGGGACTCTCAAGAGTCTTCTCCAACACCATAGTTCAAAAGCATTAATTCTTCGATGCTCAGCTTTCTTCACAGTCCAACTCTCACATCCACACATGACCCCTGGAAAAACCATAGCCTTGACTAGACGGACCTTTGTTGGCAAAGTAATGTCTCTGCTTTTGAATATGCTATCTAGGTTGGTCATAACTTTCCTTCCAAAGAGTAAGTGTCTTTTAATGTCATGGCTGCAGTCACCATCTGCAGTGATTTTGGAGCCCAGAAAAATAAAGTCTGACACTGTTTCCACTGTTTCCCCATCTATTTCCCATGAAGCGATGGGACCAGATGCCATGATCTTCGTTTTCTGAATGTTGAGCTTTAAGCCACCTTTTTCACTCTCCTCTTTCACTTTCATCAAGAGGCTTTTGAGTTCCTCTTCACTTTCTGCCATAAGGGTGGTGTCATCTGCATATCTGAGGTTATTGATATTTCTCCCAGCAATCTTGATTCCAGCTTGTGCTTCTTCCAGCCCAGCGTTTCTCATGATGTACTCTGCATAGAAGTTAAATAAGCAGGGTGACAATATACAGCCTTGACATACTCCTTTTCCTATTTGGAACCAGTCTGTTGTTCCACGTCTAGTTCTAACTGTTGCTTCCTGACCTGCATATAGGTTTCTCAAGAGGCAGGTCAGGTGGTCTGGTATTCCCATCTCTTTCAGAATTTTCCACAGTTTATTGTAATCCACACAGTCAAAGACTTTGGCATAGTCAATAAAGCAGAAATAGATGTTTTTCTTTAAGCATGTTTGTCCACCTGATTATTAAGATTCCCTTTTGAACTGCTGGTGATATTGCATATGAAATAGAAGGTTGAGTTTATTTAGAGTATCAAATCATCTACCTAAAAAAAATAAAGCTCTACTTTCTAGCTGGCATTGTATCTAATCGTAGCCATGTAACTAAATTCTGGCCAAAGAGTTGTAAATGGAAGTACCATATGGAATATTCAGGAAGATTTCTGACTTAGCTGAGAGGTACTCCATTTTTTGCTTCTGTCTTCCTGTCTTCTTCCTTTCTGACATGACAGGTGGAGTTCCAGCAGACATCTTGGACCAGGAAGTAACCAGGACGGCCATGGAGTAGTTCTATCAGTCCTGCATACACAGATACAACTTCTTTACATGTGAACAGAAAACAAAGCAAACCAAAAAATGACTTTGCATCCTGTTTAGTTACTGTTCTGTAAGATTTTCTGTTGTAGTAAGCTGAAACTTATCCTAAATATGTATATATGAGGATCCATTCATCAGGATCCATCCACATACTTCTCTAAACATCCTTGTCATCAATTCCCTCATCAGGATTCTTCTAAGATCCTCATCCTCTAAGCTGACTATCTGCCGCTGCCCAGGATGAAGGGAAGGTCTTGTCTCTGACCATCTCTCCTATGCAAAGGTGGTGAAATGCACTTTTTAGAATTTGGCTCATGAAAGAATTTTCTTTCTTCATTATGCTTCAGGACTATGCCTGAGTGAGGTTAGAGTGATGTGGGAATTACAAGTATAATCTCATAGCAAGAGAACCTGATGGAAGAGACTGAGATTAACAAATTCTAATCATATCTCCACCACCTGCCTCAGATCGTCAGCATTCAAGTGACAACCTAGAGAAGTGAGATGGGATGGGGTGGGGGGTGGGAAGGAGGCTCAGGAGGGAGGGGACACATGAATACTTATGGTGGATTCATGCTGTTGTATGGAAAAAACCAACACAATATTGTAAAGCAATTATCCTCTAATTAAAAAAAATTATAAAAAAGATTCAAGTTCCTGGAAAAAATAAATGTACTCTAATTGTCAAGTTAGATGGTCGGTCTGCATTTTGTCAACATGAGTCAACTGAAGGTAAAATCTGATCCCTGTAGTTTCTTTAGTAAAAGGTAGAACCATGGGGTTCATTATCCCAACTCCAGACACAAGAGGTAATCCCTCCCAAACCCCTGCTCCCAAATAATGCCAAATCAAGATGCTGATAAGAAGGGGGAAACAGATGCCTTGCAGACAAGGTAATGGTAGACTTGTATTAGCCCTGGGAGTTTCCACCTTATTAGCTGCAGTAGAGTGTAAGCAGTGTGTTGTGCAGCTGGCTGCAAGCGCAGACAGAGTGGGTGTTGGTCAGAGTTCTACCACCTAGTTGCTGATTGTTTATAGCAAATCACACGACCTTTAGGAGCTCCGATTTTCTCATCTATATAAAGGGGCTAGCGTACCTAACTTATTAGGTACACAGCCTAAATTTTACATGAGACAACTTATATTACAACATAGCATCTTAAGATAGCTGCTATTAGTCCAAGTCTCAGTTTTTTAAATGAGGGTACTAATTTCAGCCTTCTGTAGAGTATTCCTTCATGCATGCTAGTAAAGTAATTAAGAGCAAAGAATGTGAATCAAACAGACTTCTATTTACCATCTATAAGACACTGATGAAATTACTTACCTCTCTAAATTCCCATTCTTTGAACATAAACTGAAAATAACAAATGCTTAAAAAACTTAATTCAAGGAATAAATAAGATTATGCATATAAAGCGTTTAGTACAGAGTCTGAGACTTAGAAGGCTTCCCAGGTAGCTCAGTGGTAAAGAATCTGTCTGCCAATGCAGGAGACATGGGTTTGATCCCTGGGTCAGGAAGATCCGCTGGAGTAGGAAATGGCAACCCACTCCAATATTCTTGCCTGGAAAATCCCATGGACAGAGAAGCCTGGAAGGCTATATATAGACTGCTGGATGACAAAGAGTCTGACATGACGGAGCATGCATTCATGTATGCACACTAACATATAGAAAATGCTCAAAGATGGTGCCTATCCCCACTATTATTATATTATTATTATTATTACATAAGAGATGTTGACTCAAACTATACAACTTTCTGGAAATAGTGCTATATGAGAGTAGGAAAATTTGTCTCAGTTCTACAATATGATTCTAAAGTGAAAAAATAAGCTTTATTTGATATAGCGCTTTTAAACAGCTTGAAATGGATAAAGATAACAATGACTGATTGCCCCTATTACTCTATTATGGTCTTATAAAATGTATTGCATGCCCACAGTGTACTATAGATAACAGAGCTGGTACTTGCCCATGGGGACTATTTGCCTACACTTAAGATCACAGACAAACTCTTACTCAATTATGGAATTTGTCTGGAACCTAATTATAACCCTGATCTTCTCCCCCACTACCTAATTCTTCCTAGATGCCTCAAAAGACTAATATAAAACAGAATATGGGAAAAGGGCATATGCCAAAAGCAAAAGCACAATTCAAATGATGTCTTACCAGCCTCAGGAGTGCAAACTGCCACAAAAATCACTTCTACGAGACTACACTCACTCAGGGATTACAGCATAAAATCTACCAACAGCAAGGTGGGAGGCAGATCCTCTGGTTTCCGTAGAGATTTATTCTTTTCTAGGCACATTATTGATCCATTAATTCACATTTATAGAGCATCCACTATGCACAAAGCTAATTATTCAGGAAAGATATGCATCGCATTAGCCTCAATCCTTCAAACTGAAAGAATTAGGCATACATTCATTAATCCATTCCTGTGTGCATCCACAGACTCAATGCGAATTTAATGAGCATCTCCTAAGTGCCAGACCCTCTACTTAGGAAACGGATATGAAGATAAATAAGAGAAAGTTACTCAGATGCCCAGAGTTTGATCCAACATACTGCCTGTGAAACATATTTGCTTTTTAGCACCTGTGAGTTCTTCCTGATGGGGTGGTGGGAAAGGATTCTGGGGGTCGGGCTAAGGTCATAGAGAAAGGGGAAAAGAGTTAAGTCATGCCCAGGGACACTAAGCATGGAGCCACCCTTCTCCTGGGGGAGAGCTGAGAGGACTGGAATCAGAAGCACACATATCAGGGCAGAGGTGGCACCGACATGCATCAGTGGAACTGACCTTTGGAATTTAGAGAAATGCCCCTTGAACAAACAAACATTTCAGCAACTCTGGGAGAACGGGTTTCAGAAACTCGTTGTGCAAGAGTTGACCTGGGGCGGTTGGTGTGCCGTTCCTGGGCGTTTTGCTGTGTGGGACAATTTTTTCTCCTGTACAGTCTCCACTCTTGTTCACAGACTGTCTGCAATTAAATGTGTCGCCTGGAAGTTAACCCTGTCTCATGCTGCTGGCTCGGTCTGCCCAGCTCATGAACTGGTGATGGCCGAGGTTATTTGCAATGTCTATCCTCCCTTCATGGCTTCTAGGCGGTAATTCCAGCCAGTTTGGATAAACAAAGGACACAGGGAACTGGCACAGAGGTTGGAAATTGCTTGCTCTGTGCCAGTTACCAGGCTGCCGCAGGTCAGTGCCCTGAGCAGGTATAAGAACCCAGCATTGGGAAGGACAGTTTTATCCAAGCTTGGCATTTGGTGGACAAAGTGGGGAGGGCCCAAGGTAGCATGGGAGACTTCTTGGAGATGAAAGGGACCCTGAAGGATCATTGGCTGAGGAGGCAGGTGGGGAACACGGCAGGAGGGTGGCCTACTTTCCCTGGCTTTTCATACTTGTTATGGGTTTGTCAATATCTTCTCCAAAAGAAGTTCCCAAGACAAAGACTCGGGTGGGAGCAATTTACCTGTGATGGTGCCTCTCCGTGCACAAATGAGAGAGTGATGACTGCGGATCAGGGAGGGGGGAAATCCATTCCAAGGTGTGCTCTTGAGCAGCCCAGCTCTGCAGCAAGCTGGGGCTCCACCCCAGTAATGGAGACCCTGCAAGGAACCGTGAGGAGGGAACCTACCTCATACCCGTGCTGCCAGAGAGTGTGGTGTGACTCATCCAACAACCCCCATCCCCATTCATCGGGGACTGCTTCCCAGGTCATCAAAACCCCCTCCCCACACTGCTGGGTTGCACTGGCGTGCAGGGGAGCAGGTACAGGTCGTGCTGGGAAAACCCAGAGCAGAGGGGAAGAGGCATGGAGGGGCTTTTCATTTTTAAATTAATTTTTATTGCAATATAGTTGCTCTACAATGTGTTAGTTTCTGCAGTACAGCAAAGTGAATCAGCAGGAAGTATATATATTTATGCTGAGCCATGCTAAGTCGCCTCAGTCATGTCTGACTCTTTGTGACCCCATGGACTGTAGCCCGCCAGGCTCCTCTATTCATGGGGATTCTCCAGGCCAGAATGCTGAAGCGGGTTGCCGTGCCCTCCTCCTGGGAATCTTCCCAACCCAGGGCTCAAACCACATCTCTCACGTCTCCTGCATTGGCAGGCAGGTTCTTTACCACTAGAGCCACTTGGGAAGCCTATACATGTATTTATATCCCCTTCTTTTTGGATTCTCTTCCGTTGTACGTCCCTGCAGAGAATTGAGTAGAGTTTTGTGTTCCGTAGAGTAGGTTCTCGTTAGTTATCTGTTTTATACATAGCAGTATATACATGTCAATCCCGATCTCCCGATTCATCCCACCCTCCTGGAGGGGCTTGAGGTGGGAAGTTCCCCACATTCTGGAAGCTGTCTATTGGCGCCACAGGCAGACTCAGGGGTGGGCCATGCAGACAAGGGGTAGGGCATCAGCCGTGTCAGATGCAGTCAACAGACACAGTGTTTGCATTTGGAGAGAAATCAGTGAAGACATGCCTAGAGAGAAGGAATCTCCTTTATATGAAAGAGGACGCCAAGACGTGAGGCCTTGCGACATCAACAAAGGCTCCAATGAGAGGTTACCCCATCACTTCCTTTGTGGCCCTCCACGGTTGCCTGAATTTTTAGAGATCTCAATCTGCATATCTGTGAAACCACATCTGTGAGATCGGTTCCATCTTGCTGGCAGAAGTTGTAAGAGAGCAAAATGAGAAAGTGCTTGTGCAGATATTTGCATAGAACCAAATGTTGACTCATGGTAAAGAATCTGACTGCAATGCGGGAGGATCCCTGGGTTGGGAAGATTCCCTGGAGGAAGGCATGGCAGTCTACTCCAGTATTCTTGCCTGGAAAACCCCATGGATAGAGAAGCCTGATGGGCTGCAGTCCATGGGGTCGCAAAGGGTCAGACACAACTGAGAAACTAACATGAAAAGAGTATTATACCCTGAATTTCTTTATTCCACCAACGTTATCAGATGCCTGCATACTGGAGGTCAAGACCTATACTGAACCACCAGGGAAGTCTCAAGCATTAAAGATAGCAAAGTGAATAAGACCAATGATGTTCCTGTTCTCGCAAAGCTAGTACCTATTGAGGGATATAGAAAAAAAAAAAAAAAGAGGAAGTTTAATGAAGAGTAGTGATAATGGGAGTGTAGCCACCATAAAGGAATAAGTACAAGGTGCTATAGGAATGCAAATAGGAGCATAAAGGAGGCTTAAGAAATCACTTCTGATTGCTCACTGGAAGGACTGATGTTGAAGCTGAAACTCCAATATTTTGGCCACCTGATGCGAAGAGCTGACTCATTTGAAAAGACCCTGATGCTGGGAGGGATTGCGAGCAGGAAAGGAAGGGGATGACAGAGGATGAGATGGTTGGATGGCATCACCGACTCAATGGATATGAGTTTGAGTAAACTCCAGGAGTTGGCGATGGACAGGTAGGCCTGGTGTGCTGCGATCCATGGGGTCACAAAGAGTCAGACACGACTGAGCGACTGAACTGAAGTGAACTGACTGAAGGGAGCTCAAGAAAAGCTTCCTGGAAGATGTGATGTCTAGGCAGAGTCCTGGAGGAAGATAAAGGGTTAGCCTTGTGATGGGACTTCCCAGGTGGTCTAGTGGTTAAGACTCCGTGCTCCCAGTACAGGGGACCTGGGTTTCATCCTTGGTCAGGAACTGGATCCTGATGCTGCAACTAAGCGTCCTGTTCCACAACTGAAACAGCCCACATGCTGCAATGAAGATTAGAGACCCTGTCTGCTGCAACTCGGACCCCATGAGGCAACTAAATAAATAACCTTTTTTTTTTTTTTTTAAGTTAACCTGGTGAATGGGGAGAGGAGTGTTTCAATAAGGGCTGATAGAGAGCTATGGGGAGAAAGAGGGTGTGAAGTAGGCACAGGCCCAGCAGAGGTCTAAATGAATGAGGGACGACAGGATGTGAACACAGTCCAGGAGGGCCGGAGTGAGAAGTTAGGGAGTGAGGGGTGGCAAAGGCAAGCACTAGAGGTCCCTGGGGTTCCGACGACAGATCTTGGAGCTGTGTTAGGGGCTGTGAGTTCATCTGGAGGGAATAGGGACTCAAGGTCATGTTTTAGAGAGACAAGGTATGATCATGTTTGGCAGAACAGAAAGATCAGCCTGGCTGCTGGCAAAGGGAAAGCTGATCATGGATGTGACTGTCCTGGTCCTAGGGCTTTGCACCAAGCCCCTACTGGAACTGGAGAAGCACAGACCACAACTATCTCCTGCCAAGGGTCTCCTCCAACATCGGGCCCCCATCCCCTCCACAGACCTCTCACCAACCCAGATCTTTGCCTTTGCTATATGAGCTCATTTTTTTTTTAATTATGGTACAATACACACATCATGTTTACCATCTTAACCATTTTTAAGTGTATATTGTTGTATAATGATCACCACCATCAATCCATAGATCTCTTTTCATCTTGCAAAACTGAACCTCTCTGCAGAAGGTCTCCTATGTACAACTGAGTTCTGTACCGAGAGCACCTTGGTACAGAAGTCAAACTTGTTGGTAAGTCCAACAATTTAGCCTAGGTACCCAACAAATACAATTGGCTATATAGTACTATACTGTGAAAAGTTTATAATAGTTTTCACACAAATAATACATGAATGCAAAAAATAAAATAATTTTAATCTTACTGTACAGTTCCTTCACCAGTACGGTAGTACAGGACAACAGCTGGTGTACAGAACTGGCATCAAATGAATAGGCAAGAAGAGTTATGGACTTGAGGAGGGGAAAGAAGATGGGAGATGGTGGAGCTGATGGGTTGTCAGCAATAGGAGGGCAAGCTGCAACCTCACTCGTGCCCAATGTTGACGGAACGCATGTTCGCAACTTCAAAAGTTCGCAACTTCAAAAGTTCACAACTTGAAGGTTTGTATGCAGGGGACTTACTGTACCTATTAAACAATAGCTCCCCATTTTCTTCCCCCACCCAGGTCCTTTCTGTCTTTATGACTTTAATTACTCACATGGGTGAAATCATCCAGTATTTGCTCTTTCATGACTGACTTACTGCTCTTAGCATGGCAAGGTTTGCTCACGCTGGAGCGTTTGTCAAACTTCCCTTCCTTAGAAAGGATGAGTAATATCCAATTGTGTGCACAGACCACATTTTGATTATCCCTCTATCTATTCGTCAGCTCAGGGACAGCTTTTGCACTCAGCTTTGGCTGCTGAGAAAGATGCCACTGTGAACATAGGTGAGTCCCTGATGTCAATTCTGAAACCTCGATCTCTTGCCATTCGTTGTTTTTGACCAGTTTCCACATGGAAATGCATATCTTTTCTTCTTTACTGGAGAATATGGAGGATCTTGCAGTAGACAGAGTTCTCTTCCTGTTGGGAGTGTTCATCAAAATCCCTGTCAATCCTGTTTTCCCAGCAGGCATGTAGAATAAGGAGAGTGTAGATGACACGTGGTTCCACTTCTAGCGCTTCCACGTATTAATTGTGTAGAACTAAGCAACTCATCTTGCTCTTTAAGTCTCAGCTTCTAAGTCACTCAGTCATCTCCGGCTCTGTGTGACCACATGGACTGAAGCCTGCCCAGCTCCTCTGTCTGTGGAATTCTCCAGGCAAGAATACTGGAGTGGGTAGCCATTCCATTCTCCAAGGTATCTTCCAGACCCAGGGATTGAGCCCAGGTCTCCTGCATTGCAGGCAGATTCTTTACCATCTGAGTCACCAGAGAAGCCCAGAGCCACCAGGGAAGTCTTAGCTTATTGTTCTTTAAAATAAGAAGGCTATAACCACAGAACTGGAAAAGGTCAGTTTTCATTCCAATCCCAAAGAAAGGTAATGCCAAAGAATGCTCAGACTACCACACAATTACACGCATCTCACATGGAAGCGACGCAGCAGCAGCACACGCTAGTAGAGCAATGCTCAAAATTCTGCAAGTCAGGCTTCAGCAATACATGCACCGTGAACTTCCAGATGTTCAAGCTGGTTTTAGAAAAGGCAGAGGAACCAGACACCAAATTGCCAACATCCACTGGATCACTGAAAAAGCAAGAGAGTTCCAGATAAACACCTATTTTTGCTTTATTGACTATGCCAAAGCCTTTGACTGTGTGGATCACAATAAACTGTGGAAAATTCTGAAAGAGATGGGAATACCAGACCACCTGACCTGCCTCTTCAGAAATCTATATGCAGGTCACGAAGCAACAGTTAGAACTGGACATGGAACAACAGACTGGTTCCAAATAGGAAAAGGAGTATGTCAAGGCTGTATATTGTTACCTTGCTTATTTAACTTCTATGCAGAGTACATCATGAGAAAGACTGGACTGGATGAAGCACAAGCTGGAATCAAGATTGCCGGGAGAAATATCAATAACCTCAGATATGCAGATGACAAAACTCTTATGGCAGAAAGTGAGGAAGAACTAAAGGGCCTCTTGATGAAAGTGAAAGAGGAGAGTGAAAAAGGTGGCTTAAAGCTCAACATTCAGAAAACTAACACCGTGGCATCCAGTCCCATCACTTCATGGCAACTAGATGAGGAAACAGTGGCTGACTTTATTTTTTGGGGCTCCAAAATCACTGCAGATGGTGACTGCAGCCATGAAATTAAAAGAGGTTTACTCATTGGAAGGAAAGTTATGACCAACCTAGACAGCATATTAAAAAGAAGAGACATTACTTTGCCAACAAAGGTCCATCTAGTCAAGGCTATGGTTTTTCCAGTAGTTATGTATGGATGTGAGAGTTGGACTGTAAAGAAAGCTGAGCGCTGACGAATTGATGCTTTTGAACTGTGGTGCTGGAGAAGACTCTTGAGAGTCTCTTGGACTGCAAGGAGATCCAACCAGTCCATCCTAAAGGCAATCGGTCCTGAATATTCTTGGAAAGACTGACGTTGAAGCTGAAACTCCAATACTTTGGCCACCTGATGTGAAGAGCTGACTCATTTGAAAAGACCCTGATGCTGGGAAAGAATGAGTGCAGGTGGAGAAGGGGACGACAGAGGATGAGATGATTGGATGGCATCACCAACTCAATGGACATGACTTTGGGTAAACTCCGGGAGTTGGTGATGGACAGGGAGGCCTGGCGTGCTGCAGTCCATGTGGTCGCAAAGAGTCAGACACAACTGAGAGACTGAACTGAACTGAAATGAGGAACTAAGTGTGATGGGGCTTCCATCCTGGGGCTTCCCAGGTGGCTCTAGTGATAGAGGATCCTCCTGCCAATACAGGAGACATAAGAGACATGTGTTCCATCCCTGAGTCAGGGAGATTCCCTGGAGGACGGCATGGCAACCTATTCCATTATTCTTGTCTGGAGAATGCCATGGACAGAGGAGCCTGGTGGCCTGCAGTCCATACCATAGTGCCACACGGAGTCGGACATGACTGAGTGGCTTAGCACGCAGAACAGGTACACAACAGTAATTACACAATGTGTTTATAACCAATGTAGTTTAGGAACTCAACACCTAAACAGTGGTGTTAAAAAAAAAAATAGTGGCTATTACTCTTATAGGCATTTAGTGAGTTATTTTGAATTCACAGGTCCAGGAGTCAGCAAGGGAATGAGTGAGGTGGCTGGGACATCAGGACTGAACCAACTGGGGGCATCCTGACCCCCCCCGACCTGAGGCAGAGATAACGCGGCTGTGGAGGGGCCTCCACCCACCTTGCTGCAGGCACAGCCCCAGGTCTGGGTGACTCAGGACTCATGTGGCCCCTTGACACAGGCTCCCAAAGTCATCTCATTAATTTGGGACACACTTTTGGGGTGGAGAGGAAGAGACACAGAAGGTGACCCTTCCCGTAGTCCTGCCTTAGTCCAGTAAAGCCTGGGGAGGGTTTTTTCAGAGATCCTGCCTCATTTCTGTACAGGCTTTTTAGCCAAGACACATTCCCCTCTCCCATAACCCACAAGACTGTCTTCTAACTCTCCCCACAAGCTCAATCTTATATTCCTATCAAAACTTTCCCTTGCCATTTGGCAAATGGCTTGAATCTTTCATGGAATGAGGCATTTAAACATAGTACTTGGTTATCAGAATATAAAACACATGATTTTATTTGGAGATGGGCATCCTGCAAACTCGATGTTGAATAGTTTAAAAATACTTTCAGCCTCTAGAAAACATTGGTCTACTTTCTGTCAATGTTTGATGGAACCAGAAATCACCATCACACAACCAAAATGTGTGGGTAATGAACTTTCTCGAAAGGTTAGTAAATCTTAGTCTCTAAGGTAAGAAACAAATCAAGGGGAGCTTTGTTCAACTCTTGGGAAATAACTTTGCAAGGCGGAAACATGTGGCCACTTTGTCACTCCAACTTCAATATTAAAAAAAAACCCAAAAATCACACATCAAAACCACAGCCCTCTGTCTGCAGCTACTTACTTCCTTTTAGAAAGTGCAAATAGCAGGTGACTCAGCCTGGTGATTCTTCCACCAGAGTGCCTTTCACTTCAGGAAGGGCCAGCTAACTGTGATATTCGTTCAGGGAAGCATGGGGCTTTCCATTCCCAGACCTTAGTAGAGACACTTAGAAAGGGAAAATGAATGTTAGATATCTTCCTGAAGTCTCCAAAAGGAAAATGCCCCGTTCCCTCAAAATTCGCTCTTCTGAGCACAGAATCGTAATATATTGCTGCAATATACAACATGCAATGAAGCATGTCAATAGTTCCAGGCTCTGAAAAAGAGCCAGGTGAGGAAGAACAAAGAGTGGTGAGACTTAGAAATGATTCTCTCCTCCCACAATTCCAGATGACGCTTCTTTTAGTAACAGATGTGACAAGTCATACGTTAGAGAGTTTATGATATCCCTTAGGTTGTAGCCTGTGGACGAAAGATTAATCAGCTGATCTAAGAAAGAAATGAGAAATTTTACTGGAGCCAAATTTGAGGATTATAACCCAGCGAGAGCATCTCAGAAGGCTCTGAGAACTGTTCTGCCCATTATGTAAGTGTTCTGAGACAGAGGGCTGTACATCAAACGATGTATTATTGACAGTTCACATAATATAGACCTAAGCAGCATGGTGGTGGGTCATGTGACCCCCTCCTTACAAGCTCAAGAAGGAATGTTATCTTTAAGGAGTTGTCTTGTTGATGGCAGGAGAATGTTGCTCTTTATGATTGAGCAAATATTTCTGCCAAAGGGTGAGGTTTGGTGATGCCTAATATGGATACATGATGTGCAGTAGGGTGAGAGAGGAGGCCAAAGGGCAGAGATCTTTTTCTTTGTTTGACTTCTTGTTTTGCCAAAAGATATGAATTTTATTTTGCACGCCTTTTTTAGATGCTTGTCATACGTGTATGTATTGTGTGAATGTGTAGGCAGCTAGGGCAGGACCTGGATTAGAATTCTGGACAGCGTCCTAAAGTCAAGGGTCATGAACCCTTGAGTCAGATCCCTCTCTGTTCAAATCCTACCATGCAATCAACTGCTCTGAAGCTCAGCTGTCTCATCTGGTATTGTTTTCCTCATTTTTTCAGATAGTAACACTGAAAACAAAAACATCCAGCATACTATTTAACTCCCAGTTAGCTGAAGTAAGGGGATGAAATAAAAGAAGTGCATGAAATTATACATAAAATGACAGATACATGGGCACTACTGAATACATGAAGATGTTTTTGTTGGTATTAGTAGTAGCAGCACAGCCTCCCTGGGCTTGCTGATCTGAAGTATAATTCGTTGTGATCTTTTAAGCTTTTTTGGTTTTCAACAGTTCTTTATTGAATTGATTTGGCTGTTTCAGGCCTTGTAGCAGCATGCGGGATCTTCCGTTGCAGCACATCGAGTCTCTAGTTGTGGCCCTCGAGCTCAGTAGTTGGGGCTTAGTTGCCATGAGCTAAGTTGCCCCACAGCATGTGGGATCTTAGTTCCCTGACCAAGGATCCAATCTGCATCCCCGGCTTTGCAAGGCAGAGTCTTAACCACTGGACCACCAGGAACGCACCATCTCTTCACTTTTATAATGTGATTCACCCTTGGTGAGCAGTAGAGTCCCAGAATCCGGAAGTTATTCCCTAGGCTCCTCTGAGAGCTCTCTCTAGGACAATATATATCAGAATAACACAAGATTAAGAATGATTTCTGGTGTGCACATCCCAGACCATCATTAAAGGTCAAAGTGACAGGTTCAAAAGTAACAGTGAGAAAGCAGGGTTTCTAGAAATGAAAAGCTAGATAATCAGCAGTTTAATGGTTCAACTCGACTTTTGAAGTCAGCTATCTTATGTATTAAATTATTTTGCCATTCATCTGGCCATATGTATTTATTAAGTACCTAATACATGTTGGGCTCTGCGTAAATAATGATGCATGAGGTAGACATTTCCCCTAATAAATGGGACTGACATTTTAAAAAGAAAGCCCATTGTGTGATACACAATGAAAATATAGGTTTTGTAGTTCCTTCATCAGATCAGAGATGGCATCTCTGAAGAAGGTGTGGTGAAGCGGATATTGGAGAACTAAGTGGGAGTTAGTGGGCAAAGGAAGGAGGGAAAAGCATTCCAGACCCAAGAACCCACATCCTGAGGACCTCGAGGAAGGAAAAAGCATGAGAACCTGAAAGAAGACTGGAGTGACGTGAGAATAGCAGCCTTACTGTAAATCTGGGGAGAGGAGGAGAGGCTGGGGTTGGGGTCAACAAAGGCAAAGCACCTGAGTGCCGCTCTGGCGGCCGGGAGGGAACGCAATGCAGAGATGAGTCAATCTTGGTGGTAGGACAATGGCGCCTGCCTGGCCAAGGGATTCCTGACTTCAGGCATGTTTGAAAAAGCAGTATGTCTTTCAGACTCCTGAACAAAGTCCAGAACAGGGGAAGACTGACTGACTGCTCACTGACTGAAAGGAAAATGAAAACATATCCATCCTTAAAGGAGCAAAGATCCTGACTACTTCCTGGAAATATAACTGGGGAAAAATGCTCTTTGGGAAATGGAAGCCCCAGTCTATGCTCTAGAAAAAATGGGAGGAAAAGCTGGCATAAATATTGGTCCCATAAAGATGTACTAAGATCCTGATTTAAGTAGATAACTAAAGTGAAAGTGAAGTCCCTCGGTCACGTCTGACTCTTTGCAACCCCATGGATTATAGTACACCAGGCTTCTCAGTCCATGGGATTCTCCAGGCAAGAATACTGGAGTGGGCTGCCATTTCCTTCTCCAGGGGATCTTCCCAACCCAGGGATCTAACCCAGGTCTCCCGCATTGTAGGCAGACGCTTTACCGTCTGAGGTACCTTTGGCCCCGAAAGGTAGCTAAAGCAGATAACTAAACCAACTGTTACTTGGGAGGATTTTTCTCCCAGCATAAATATGCAAACGCACGCACACACATACATACACATATGTCAGCTAAATATATAGGAACACACAAAAATTACAAACCACTCAAGAAAATAATCTATCCTGAGGGGAAATCTGCTTAAAAAGTAATACTAGGAATAAATTTTCAAAAGTTACAAGAAATAGAAAAATCATAAAGTATGCTTAAAATTGTTAAAGATGTAAAGATATAATAAATTATAATAAAGGGCAACATTTTAAAAATAATGTTTTTCTGAAAGAAAAACAAAACTAATTTTAAGAAACAAAAATATAATCAGCAAAATTAAATGTCCAAAATTTTGGTTAAACATCATGTTGAACACAATTAAATAACGAATCTTGAACACAAATGATTAAAGAATCAGTGAGCTGAAAAAATAGTCTGCAGCAAGTACTATAGGAAATAATCACTCAGTGGGATATGGAAAAAGTAAAGATTGAATGTCATGGCAGGTAGAATAAAAGTAATTGTATCTAATAAGAACTCTAGAAGAAAAAAATAAGGGACAAACAGTAAAAACATTTGTGCTCAGTTATGTATGACTCTTTGTGACTCCATGGACTGTAACCTGCCAAGCTCCTCTGTCCATGAAATTTTCTAGGCAAGAATACTGGAGTGGGTTGCCATGCCCTCCTCCAGGGGATCTTCCACACCCAGGGATTGAACATGCATCTCCTATGTCTTCTGCATTAACAGGAAGATGTTTTACCACTGAGCCACCTGGGAAGCCCTAAATCAACTATACTCTATCATAAAATAAAGATAAAAGAAAAGCTGAAAAAAAAGAATAAGTTGGAGATGAGGAAGTAAAGTCAGCAAGAAAACACGCTTCAGAAATGTTTGTGTGTTTTTTAATGAGGCTGCAGGAGGTTGAGAACTAGAAAAGTTCCTTTACAACCTAACATTCACATTTTTCTTCTTCTGAAGAAAGACTGATGCACCCGGTAATGTGATAAAATTACCCACCACAACATATTCTTAAACATGCACATCAAACTCTGGCTCTTACTGCAGGCACCTACTGATTGTGCATTGTGGGTCCTCTTCGGTAAATACGTTTTATTGAGCCATTTACAATCTGGTGTTAAAGCATAATCAACCAAATCAAACTGTATTAATTCAGAAAATGCCTAACAGGTGTTCCTTTAGTTATAAAATTGATTTCCTGGGTGTTGCATTAGGAAAAGAAAGCTGGTGGCCTTCATTTCACTCTGCATGCATGTGTGCTGAGTCACCCCAGTTAGGTCTGAGTTTTTGTGACCTAGAAGTGTGACCCCCACAAAGACCCTGGTCTTTGTGACCAGGCTCCTCATCCAAGGGATTCTCTAGGCAAGAATACTGGATGGGTTTCCATGCCTTCCTTCAAGGGATCTTCCCGACCCAGGGATCGAACCAGTGTCTCACATCTCTTGCATTGACAGAGGGATTCTTTACCACTAGCACCACCTGGGAAGCCCTCTTTTCACTGTGCTAAGTCACTTCAGTTGTGTCCGACTCTGTGCAACACCATAGACGGCAGCCCACCAGGCTCCCCCATCCCTGGGATTCTCCAGGCAAGAATACTGGAGTGGGTTGCCATTTCCTTCTCCAATGCATGAAAGTGAAAAGTGCAAGTGAAGTCGCTCAGTCATGTCCGACTCTTAGCGACCCCATGGACTGCAGGCTACCAGGCTCCTCCGTCCATGGGATTTTCCAGGCAAGAGTACTGGAGTGGGGTGCCATTGCCTTCTCCGTCTTTTCACTCTACTTGGTAGCAAAACAGATGAGAAAGTTTGCACAAATTGAGCTTTAAAAAAGCTTCCTTTGAAAAGTCTGGGATGTTTGCTGACTCTAGGCATCTCTCTCTCTCCTCACATGTTCAGCTAATATTTCTCTCCAACCGGCTCTGCGTAACCTTGGACGCCTTTCCCCCTGCTGAGAATTCCACAAAGCAAAATTTCCTTTTCAAGCATAACCCAGGGCTTCTGAAATGGTCCCTACCACTTACAGTAGCTGTCTGGTTCTCACAGTGATGCCATTTGCCTTCTTGGGGGGTATTCCATGGCCCCTGAAGCCAGTCTGCACAAAACAAAGACATCTTCCTGCTTCTCTTTTTCACTTGTAGAGTCATGATTATTTGAAAGTGAACTGGGTTGAAAACATTTGGATTGGAGATGCTTCCTGCTTTTAACTGTTTCTATCACATTTGGTTAATTTCCTGGAACCAGATTGGGTGGATGCACCAGATGATTCTGGCTTTATTGTTGGTTTGTCTCTCAACATGAAAAAAGTGCACAACATGAGAGTTGCTGGTGAAGTTTTCCTTGGGGCAAAATGAGGACTGCAGCCTGAGACAACACCGCAGATAGTTCTGAGAAACGGCTCCAAAGAGACAGGGGGAAAGGACAGTATATATGTGATTTTGTGAAGGGAAAGTACATGCAATCAAGCACATGTTTTTCCAGAAAGTTTCTGCTCTTCTCGTGAGGCCTCCTGTTAGTCACAACGAACAGTCGTCACTGTGAAGGATGTTAATGCTTTTCTAGATATGAGGAGATACAAGAATTGGGCTCATAAAATCAGCTCCTGAAAATATCTGACTATTTAAAGGCCTGTTCTGCCAGTTTTTCCCAGAGCACAGAGTGCCTCGTTTCTGCTCTCCACCCTGAATTGCTTTCAGGGGCGTTGAAGGTCAGCAACTTCAGAGGCACTTGATTGAATTCTTATAGAGGTAGAAGGCAATGCCTGCAGCAAATGCCAACTTTCTAGTTGGAGTCTTTCAGCAAATTGTGTAGAGGATACCTCTGCCCTAGCTTTCCATGTTAGGTGTGCTTTGGTACATACTCTCACTGCTAGGATGTCTTTAAATTAATGAATATTCTATTTAGTCTCTCTTCTTGATGTTTGACCTGTATGTGAATCAAAAAGCAACAGTTAGAATTGAACATGGAACAATGGACTGGTTCAAAACTGGGAAAGGGGTACATCAAGGTTGTATATTGTCACCCTGCTTATTTAACTTCAATGCAAAGTACATCATACAAAATGACAAGCTGGATCAATCATAAGCTGAAATCAAGATTATTGGGAGAAATACCAAAAACCTCAGATATGCAGATGATACCACCCTTATGGCAGAAAGCCAAGAGAACTAAAGATCCTCTTGATGAGGCTGAAAGAGGAGAGTGAAAAAGCTGGCTTAAAAGTCAACATTCAAAAAACTAAGATCACGGCATCCAGTACCATCATTTCACAGCAAACAGAAGGGGGAAAAGTGGAAACAGTGACAGATTTTGTTTTCTTGGTTAGAAATCACTGTGGATGGCTACTGCAGCCATAAAATTAAAAGACTCTCTCCTTGGAAGGAAAGCTCTGACAAACCTAGACAGCATATTAAAAAGCAGAGATATCACCCTGCCGACAGAGGTCTGTATAGTCAAAGCTATGATTTTTCCAGTAATCATATATGGCTTCGAGAGTTGGATCATAAATAAGGCTGAGCACTGAAGAATTGATGCTTTTGAACTGTAATGTTGGAGAAGACTCTTGAGAGTCCCTTGGACAGCAAGGAGATCCAACCTGTCAATCCTAAAGGAAATCAACCCTGAATATTCATTGGAAGAACTGATGCTGAATCTTTGGCCACCTGATGCAAAGAGCCAACTCATTGGAAAAGACCCTGAAGCTGGGAAAGATTGAAGGCGGGAGGAGAAGGGGAGGCAGAGGATGAGATGGTTGGATGGCCTCACTGACTCAATGGACATGAGTCTGAGCAAGCTGCAGGAGACAGCGAAGGACAGGGAAGCCTGGTGCACTGCCACCCAAGGGGTTGCAAAGAGCTGGATGTGAGTTAGCAAATAAACAACAATTCAGTGACGGAAAGACTTCCAGTTGTGAAAATACTCCTTGAGCAACCAGGGTTTGATCCCTGGGTTGGGAAGATCCCTGGGTTGGGAAGATCCCTGGGTTGGGAAGTTCTTCTGGAGAAGGGAATGGAAATCCACTTGCCTGGAGAATTCCATGGACAGAGAAGCCTGGCAGGCTACAGTCCATGGGGTTACAAAGAGTTGGACATGACTGAGTGACTGACACACACACACAGACATTCCTGAGGTATCTAATGTCATCCTTAAATTACTTGAATTGCTCTCTTGACTAATGATTTATCCAAAGAAACTTTGCTAGGAATCGATATGTTATTATTATTTCCCTCTGCAAGTTATTGGCACCCTTAGTTCTGAATCTTAAATTTCTGTTCTCCTGTTTGGCTTGCTTCATTGGCAATCTCTTCTGTTTCAGTTTAGTTTAGGTCAGTTGCTCAGTCGTGTCTGACTCTTTGCGACCCCATGGACTGCAGCACGCCAGGCCTCCCTGTCCATCACCAACTCCCAGAGCTTGCTCAAACTCATGTCCATCGAGTCGGTGATGTCATCCAACCATTTCGTCCTCTGTCATCCCCTTCTCCTCCTGCCTCCAATCTTTCCAGCATCAGGATCTTTTCCATGGAGTCAGTTCTTCGCATCAGGTGGCCAAAGTATTGGAGCTTCAGCTTCAGCATCAGTTCTTCCAATGAATATTCAGGACTGATTTCCTTTAGGATAGACTGATCTCCTTGTAGTCCAAGGGACTCTCAAGAGTCTTTTCCAACACCACAGTTCAAAAGCAGTAATTCTTTGATGTTCAGTTTTCTTTATGGTCCAATTCTCACATCCATACATAACTACTGGAATGACTGCATGACTCTTTTGTTTATACCTGTTTTGAATCTCCTTATGATTTTGACTAGCAGAACTCCATTAAAGTGGCAACCATTGAAGGCTATACCATCTGCAAAAATGTATTTATAAAAAGAGTCCAGTGCTAAGACTCAGTGCTCCCAATGTAGGGGGTCCAGGTTCAAACCCCGGTCAGGGGACTATAAGTAGATTCCACATGCAGCACCTAATGATCCCGCATGCCACAACCCAAGATCCTGCATGCTCTACCTATGACCCAGTGCAGACAAATAAATAAAAATAAATATTTTTTAAAAGAGTCCAAGTCAAAGAATGCCCAAGTGTGTCAACTCTGTAACTTCCTATATTGTCATTTCTCATCTCTGCATTACATCTTCTTCCTTTGAGAACACAGAGTGTCTCTATAAAACACTGTCTTCATATCCAAAGAGAGTTATAGTGTTTGTACAATTTTTTTGAAATTGTGCATATTTCTTTTTCTCTCTGTGTGTTGCAAACAGACTTCTGCTCTCACACTTTCTCCACTTTTCTTTTCCCAAGCACTTGTTATGTTCTCTTGCCTAGCCACGATACTCAATGGTGATGTCCAAAAAGAAATTTCAAAGTTTAATACAATGTATTACCTACTTTCAAGAACTCATAGTCTACTTAGAGAGAGAGAGATGTGTAACAAATAGCTATAATGTATTACATTCTATAAGAGAATTTTGGTCAAAATGTATGGCTAACTTTGCCTCTAGGTGCCAAGAAAGGTAGTAAGAGACAGGAGTTAGCATCTGAGCTTGGTCTGAGGTAGTATCACATAGTGGTTAATGGGCTTAGAGTCAGCCCAGGGACTACGTGACGTCTCAGATCTATTATTAATAGCTGTGTGATGCTAGGTGAGTTTATTCCTTATCTCTAAGCATCAGTTTCTTCACTGTCCAATTCCCTTAATGATATTTGTCTCAAGTGGTTGTGGGAATTAAAAAGTAGAATATATATGTATCATATAGCACGTTGCCTGGGACATAGTAAACACTTAATAAATAGCTGTAGTGGGCTGGCATTCTGTCTTGTCCTAAGTAGGGTACCTTTGAGGTGTCCCAGATGGCACTAGTGGCAAAGAATCCACCTGCCAATGCAGGAGACATGAGACTAGGGTTTGATGCCTGGATCCAGAAGATCCTCTGGAGGAGGGCATGGCAACCCACTCCAATGTTCTTGCCTGGAGAATCCCCATGGACAGAGGAGCCCAGGGGGCTACAGTCCGTAGGGTTGCAGAGTCAGACGCGACTGAAGCAACTTAACACAGAGCACACAGGGCAGCTTCAGGATAGGTCTTTGCTAAAGGAATAGTATTCCCAGTGACAGAGTTCACACGCATTTGCAACATGCTGAAGAAAAAGCAGTAAGTGAGGCAGTAAATTTAGTGCATGGCCCAGAATGAGTTAAAATTTCACTGAACAATGTAAGTAGACACAGATAAAGTTTCCTTTAGCCTGCTGAGGAGTCAAAGTTGATTGTTTCATCTGAAACTGAAAATGTTTTTTAGTAGGAAAGCAGCTTAGTCTGCTTTGCATGCATTGGGCTGTAAGAGACAGATTGCAAGGTAAAGGAGGAGAGTTGTAGTCCAATTAGCCAGTGATGGACATTGTCTAAGCAAGAGATAATGAGTTTCCAAATTAAGCCCCAAGAATTGGACAATAGGGGAGTGTGAGGTGTGTAAGTGATGGAATCAATAGCCTTCTGAAAGAACTAAATGCCTACACATATGTGTGTATAGGATATCCTCCACTTGGCTACCAAGAAACGAGTTTAGTTACACATACTCTAAATGGTATGTCTTTAGTCCAAACTATTGATACAGATTTCATTTAATTATCAGCCCTTTCACATTTGTTTTTCCACTTAATAACAATTTATTGACATTACTGGCAGAGGAATGTATAAGTAAGATTTTGTTCACTCCTGTCTCCCAGAATTTCTTGCTGATAGTGAGAAAAGAGAGAAAATCCATTTTTCTAATGTTGAACCACAAAGACTTGTTAAGTCAGAAAAAGTCCAAGAACTCACCCTTGTTATTTTGAGATTTGACTAGTGTTTTGCTTTCCCCATCTTCCCAGCTCAGTGGGTTATAGGAAGTTCCTGTGCACATGACCTGCTGCACAGAAGGCTAAATTAGTTATTTTTGGATGACCGTGAAAATGTCACAGAGCAGCTTGAGCTAAATCCCATATTGCCAGGTCCTTCCCTAGAAAAGCTCCCACAGATTGCCATGCCCTGCATTTTCTCCTTCTAATTCACTTCTCCTAGACGTCACTCTATGTGTGCCCTGCTAAGTCGCTTCAGTCACATCCCACTCTGTGAGACCCTCTAGACTATAGCCCGCCAGGTTCCTCTGTCCATGGGATTCTCCAGGCGAGAATACTGGAGTGGGTTGCTATGTCCTGCTCCAGGGGATCTTTCCAATTCTGGGATGGAACTCTCATCTCTTATACCTCCTGCATTGATAGGTGGATTCTTAACCACTAGTACCACCTGGGAAGCCCAAGACATCTCTCTGATCGTCTCTTAAAAAAAAGAAAAAGTAACTATAGGGACTTCCCTGGTAATCCAGCGGTTAAGAATCTGGTTTCCAATGCAGGGGACACCTGTTTGATCCCTGGTCAGGGAACTAAGATCCCACACGCCACAGTGCACCCTGGCATGCCACAGCTAGAGTCTACGAACACAACTAGAGGTAAGCCTGCATGCAGCAACTACAACCTGACACTGGCAAGAGTAAATATTCAATAAATTAATTAATCAAATAAAATAGCCATAAAGGTAACATTCAATTATGCAAGCCCTCTGCAATGGCAAGATTATGATCCATGAAAGGGAAAAAGAGGAAAGCAACAGAATGGGAAAGACTAGAGATCACTTTATGAAAATTGGAGATATCAAGGGAATATTTCATGCAAGGATGGGCATGATAAAGAACAGGAACAATAAGGATCTAACAGAAGCAGAAGAGATTAAGAAAAGGTGGTAAGAATACACAGAAGAGCTATGCGAAAAAAGTCTTAATGCCCCAGCTAACCACAATGGTATGGTCACCCAGCTAGAGCTGGGCATCCTGGAGTGTGAAGTCAAGTGGTCCTTAGGAGGTATTATACAGACAAAGCTAGTGGACATGATGGAATTCGAGCTGAGCTATTTCAAATCCTGAAAGATGATACTGTTAAATGCTGCACTCAATACTTCAGCAAATTTGGAAAACTCAGCAGTGGCCACAGAACTGGAAAAAGCCAGTTTTCATTCCAATCCCAAAGAAGGAAATGCCAAAGAATGTTCAAAACACGGTACAATTGCACTAATTTCACATGCTAGTAAGATTATACTCAAAATCCTTCAAGCTAGGCTTTAGCAGTATGTGAACCAAGAACTTCTAGACGTACAAGCTGGGTTTAGAAAAGGCAGAGGAACCAGAGATCAAATTGTCAACACTAGCTGGATCATAGAGAAAGCAAGGAAATTCCAGAAAAATATCTACTTCTGCTTCGTTGACTATGCTAAAGCCTTTGACTGTATGGATACAACCAAATGTGGAAAATTCTTAAAGACATGGGAATACCAGACCATCTTACCTGTCTCCTGAGAAACTTGTATGCAGGTCAAGAAGCAGCAGTTAGAACTGGACATGGAACAATTGACTGGTTCAGAATTGGGAAAGGAGTAAGTCAAGGCTGTATATTTAATTTAATTTCTCATTTACTTTCTGTGCAGAGTATATCATGTGAAATGCCAGGTTATATGAATCACAAGCTGGAATCAAGATTGACAGGAGAAATATCAACAACCTGAGACATGAAGATGATACCACTCTAATGGCAGAAGGTGAAAAGGAACTATAGAGCCTCTTGATGAGAGTGAAAGAGGAGAGAAAAGGCTGGCTTGAAACTCAGCACTCATAAAACTAAGATCATGGCATACTGTCCCATCACTTTATGGCAAATAGATGGGGAAAAACTGGAAGTAGTGGCAAAATTTTATTTTCTTGGTTTCCAAAATCATTGCAGATGGTGACTGCAGCCATGAAATTCAAAGATGTTTTCTCCTTGGGAGGAAAGCTATGACAACCTAGACAGTGTATTAAAAAGCAGAGACATCACTTTGCCAACAGAGGTCCTTATAGTCAAAGCTATGGTTTTCCCAGTAGTCATGTACAGGTGTGAGAGCTGGACCATAAAGAGGACTGAACACCAAGGAATTGATGCTCTGAAATTACGGTGCTGTAGAAGATTCTTGAATATTCTCTGAAAGGACTGATGTTGAAGTTGAAGCTCCAATATTTTGGCCACCTGATGCGAAGAACTGACTTATTGGGAAAGACCCTGATGCTGGGAAACATTTTAAGCAGGAGGAGAAGGGGACAACAGAGAATGAGATGGTTGGATGGCATCACCTACTTGATGGACATGAGTTTGAGCAATTCTGGGAGTTGGTGATGGACAGGGAAGCTTGGTGTGCTGCAGTCCATGGGGTTGCAAAGACTCAGACACGACTGAGGGACTGAACTGAACTGAGAAGATTCTTGAGAGTCCCTTGGACAGCAAGGAGATCAAGCCAGTAAATCCTCTGGTCCAAATTGGGGACTTCTTGATGCAGAGATTTAGGAGGCAGAAAGCAAACCCACCCGACCTTTCTTAACACATGCAGCCAATATACAGGAGAAGAAGAGGAGCAGGAAATCAGACTAAGTTCTGCTTTTCTGAGAGAGGAAAAATGGGAAACACATAGTTGGCAGAGGTCTGCAGAAATTCCTAAATGCCAAGGGGAGAATATATTTAGAGGTCCCCTATCTGGGGAGTATGGAATGTTTGGAATGTTCCTTAATTAGGTTCCAGGGAGAGCTTGGGCTCCCTTCACCTTTGTCCTCTGCGGTCCTCTAAAAGTTTTGTTTTCATTATTCTCTCTGACTGATGATGAAAAAAGCTTAGGGAATTCCACCCTCTTTAGGTACTAAGAAGTTTTTTTGGTTTTGGTTCCACTTCTTTCCCAGAAACAGCTGGATCATACAAGGGTTAATTTAAAACAAACAGATAGTCGAGGATTAACATATACACATTATTATATATTAAACCTTAGTCTTCCCTGGTGACTCAGGATACAGAATCCACCTGCAATGCAGGAGACAACCGGCAGTGCAGGACACTCAGGTTTGATCTCTGGGTGGGGAAGATCCCCTGAAGAAGGAAATGGCAACCCACTCCAGTATTCTTGCCTGGAAAATCCTATGGACAGAGGAACCTGGCAGGCTGCAGTCCATGGGGTTACAAAAGAGTCAGACAAGACTGAGTGATTGAAAAACAATGATAACAACACATAAATAAAACAGGTAATCAACAAGGACCTACTCTATAGCACAGGGAACTCCACTCAGTATTCCGTAAAAATCTATATGGGAGAAGAATTTTAAAAAGAATAGATATATGTATGTGTATAACTGAGTAACTCTGCTGTACACCTGAAGCTAACACAACCTTGTGAATCTATTGTGAAAATGTTAGTCACTCAGTCAGACGCCGCAACCCCATGAACTGTAGCCCACCAGGTTCCTCTGTCCATGGAATTCTCCAGGCAAGGATACTGGAGTGGGTAGCCTTTCCCTTCTCCAATATAAAATTTAAAATCAACAAAAAAACTGAATAGACACAGTCTCCTTTAGTCCAAGCAGATGAGTCTCTTGACCATAAAATTCAAACAAAAATCATTTTAGAGCTTTGTCAATTAAGTTGTTAACTTTCAGAACAGTGCCAAGCTCCATTAAATATGGAGTGTCTGGCTGCATCTATGTGTCCCTGTCATCAATAGATAAATATTAAAGAAACTGCAGTGTTTTTTCCCTTGAACAAATGTCAGGATGCTTTTATCTGTATTAAATATCATGTTCTTATATGTCTTTCTGAAGGAATATTATACTGGGACCATCTTTTTTTTTCAAATGGATATCAAAATTTCTCTTTATGTATATATTTTACTTTATTTACTCTGACTGCCCTTGCTTTCAAATTGCATATCTGGTTTTATTATCTCTTCTCTTTTCAAAAGGTGTGTTGGGATTGGCTTCAAATATGTATTATGGACTCCTTGTTGTTCTACCAGTAACCCCTGATGGGCCTTATCTGGCCCTCAACAACCCTTCAACAAGAGGCAGTGACAGCACCTGAAATGCATGTGAAGGGACCTTCTTTTCCATGACACAGATTTATCACTGATTTCTTGAGAGAAGTGGCATTTCCAGCTGTTCTTGGAAAGCCAGATGATCTGAAAAAATGGGTACAAAAGAAATTCTGTCATCTCTCAGAGATGCAGGGTCACTAATAATATGGACTATCACTATAATGATAATGATTTATCAAGGTTATCTCTTTTGAAATTCATAAATGGGAGACAAACTTTTATGAGTGCACCTGTCTGTCTTCTAGGCTTTGGGAATAAATTGGTGAAAATAAAAAAGTCTCTGTCTTCATTGTGGAGCTTAAGCTCTGATGGGAAAAGGAAAGTTGTCAACATCTGGATAAGGAAAATAAATCATATGCAACATATATTGTTTGTTGTTGGTTTTGCTTTTTAAAAACCTTATGGATTTCAAAATAATTCTTGGAAAGTTGATGGTGGTGGAGGGGAATCTTGTGTGGGACTCAAAAATACAAGAGAGCCTGTAAAACCAATACATTTAAACTGAGGTATGAGTTTCTTACGGGTGATGCCATCCCTCATTTCTTCTTGAATGCAGACCTTCACTAAGATCTGCTACATGGTAAATGAAACTTTATGATATTTTAATATATGGGGATTCCCTGGTGGCTCAGATGATAGAGAATCCACCTGCAATGCAAGAGACCTGAGTTCAATCCCTGGGTTGGGAAGATGATCTGGAGAGGGAATGGCAACCCATTCCAGTATTCTTGTCTGGAGATTCCCATGGACAGAGGAGCCTAGCGGGCTTCAGTCCACAGGGTCGCAAAAAGTCAGACACAGCTGAGCGACTAGGCACACACATGCACACCTTAATCCATTCCCAGGTTTTATAACTGTGTGAGATGTATTCTTTAAAAAAGTTTCTGTATATTGACATGTATCGGTTCGATCCATAAAATTTGTATTGGTTAAATTCTTCTTGAAGTAGATTATTATATATTTCACTCTGAAATCTGCTTTTGTTTTTCACTAAACAATATACCTTACAGATACATGTTAACTGTATATAGTGTTTGATAGCAATTCCCATATTGATGGACACTGGATTTTTCTAATATTTCCTCACAACAATAAATCTGCAACTGATATCGCTGTATATGTTATCAGAACATTGCAAATAATTCTCTTGAAAGTGAAATTGCTGACACTTAAGATGTACATTTTTTTTCTTTTAATACTGTTAAATTTTCAGTAGAAAGGCCATGGCAATGTCCCACCTATGGCAACCAGTTTCCATGGATCTGCCAATATGTTCTGCTGGTTTGGTCAAAAAGTTTGAGTTTTTCATAACATCTTATGGGGAAACCCAAACAAAATTTTTAGTCAACCCAATATTATCAAACTTCATGTGTAGCCATACTGTTGGACAGAAAATGTTCATTTCTATTTTCATTTGCATTTTTTCTTGATTACTAGAGAGGCTAAACATTTTTTTGTTGTTGTTTTTATGTTTAATGACCATTTATGTTTTTTTCTCCTTTTGAATTTCTTCTTAATATAGATTACTAGTTTTCCTACGAATTACACATTGTTTATTTGATTTTTGTATTTGTGAGAAAATAATTTTTATTACAGTACTACAACCAATATTTCCTATAGTCTATGACTTATAATTCTTTTATTTTTGCCTTGTGTTTTATCTTACAAAATTTGAAGTTTTATTGAACTCAATAGTTTTCATTACATCAATTGCTTTATGTACCCAATTTAAGGACAACCATGCCCTATGTTGGTAAATATATTATTTCACATTTTTTTCTTGTATTTGCATACTTTCTTACATGAAGGTCTAAAATCCATATAAAATGTATTTCTGTGAATGTTGAAAACTACTGATTAATATTTTCCCAGATGTGTGACTAGTTTTTACAATACCATCTAATGTCTTAGCATTTCTCTTCAATATAAAGACAGCATTTATCATGTAAGAAATTCCCTTGTATACATAATTGCTGCTTCTGGACTCTGATATTTTTTTCTATTGTCCTATTTGTGTTTATTTGTTCAACTGACACACTGCTTTGATATTTAAAAGCTTATAATACATCATGATATTTGTTAGGACAAGAAATCCTCTCTCTCTCTCTCTTTTTTTCAAAGCTGTCTTAATTATCCTTACACATTTCTCTTTCACTTGAATTTTAGAAATAGTGTCCCAAGTTCCATGAAAATTCCCCTTTTATTCATGATTTTTGCCTCTCTTTTGATCACAGTTGCCAAAGATTTATTCATATTATTAACCTTAAAGTACATATCTTTCCTGGGTATGGAACTTCAAGCCCAAATAACTTCTTTTTTAAATCTAATTATATTCTTATTTTTCCAGGCATTGTATCAAATTCCATTTTGAGTTTCTAATTCATGTGCTGAAAAATTCTAATTGATATTAATTGAATTGAACATTTTAAAAATGAACGTTTCATTTATCTTGCTTGGGATTCTTTAGGACTTTCATTTAGAGAACTCATATCTTGGATTGAAAATGAGGTTAGTGGTTAGAACTCAGTTTTTGAAGCGTAATGCATAGATTTTTAAATAAATATAATGAAAATTTGTGTATACACACACATACATCTTTCTTAACTCTGTCCACTGAGAGCTTCTTAGAACAGTTACATTGCCAATTAGCACATTTAGCTCCAGATCTTGGATTTTAAGTACTGCTTACTAATAAAAACATCAAGTTCCCTTATGTTGCATTGTGTGTGCAGTCGCTCAGTCATGTTCGACTCTTAGCAGCCTCATGGATTGCAGCCCATCAGTTTCCTTCTGTCTATGGAATTTTCCAGGCAAGAATATTGGAGTGGGTTGCCATTCCCTTCTTCAGGGGATCTTCCTGACCCAGAAATCAAAATTGCATCTCTTGCATCTCCCACATTGACAGGTGGATTCTTTACCACTGGGCCACCTGAGAAACCCCTAAGGCCCCTTGGAACCTGTTCAAGCAGGATCCTGTGTCCTTCTAATACATCCCATTCTTCTTTGAGCACCTCCTTACTTTTTGGTATAAAAATATATTTCAAACTTATCTTTAATAAGTTTGGTATTTTAAACTGTGAAATGGAATCTCCTGCCATATCAGAGAATGAGGATGTAACAGACATCAGAGATTTTATGTATCCAAAAATGAATGGAGCCTCCTCAAAGGGAAAACAGTACCTGTGATCTGGCAGATGCCACTCTCCCCCCACACCACCTGACTCCATGGTGATTGCTGAAGAGCTTGGGGTGGGGGAGTATGTGAGAAATCAAAAAACAGGATGCTGGCCCCAGATAGCTAAGATGCATATGAAAAGAATGACTTCAATAATCCCAGACTCTTGTATTTTCCCATACATAGAAGAACACTAAATTCCTTAACTTGATATCTGGTTTTCCTTACATAAAATAATTTCTGATGTCCCTGGTGGCTCAAATGGTAATGAGTTTGCCTGCAGTGTGATAAAACCCACTTTCGATACCTGGGCTGTGAGGATCCTCTACTGAAACGGCAACCCACTCCAGTATTCTGGCCTGGAGAATCCCATGGACAGAGGAGCCTGGCGGGCTACAATCCATGAGGTTGCAAGAGAGTCAGACACGACTGGGTGTCTAACACTTGATGTTCAGACTGCCTGCCCACTTTGTTGCAAACTTGTATATAGCCTGGGCTTCCCTGGTGGCTCAGATGGTAAAGAATCTGCCAGCAATGGGGGAGAAATGGGTTAGATCCCTGGCTTGGGAAGATCCCCTGGAGGAGGGCATGGCAACCCACTCCAGTATTCTTGCCTGGAGAATCCCCATGGACAGAGGAGCCTGGTGGGCTACAGTCCATGGGGTCGCAAAGAATCAGACACGACTGAGCATACACATATAATATGACTCCCTCTCCCACCTCCTCAGAGCAGTATCTCAGGGCTACCTAAGTCCTAAGATTTTCCCACCCAATAACACACTCTCTACTTTGAGGCTGTGACTAATTTTTAAGTCGACAATATCAAAAAGTAGGAAGTGCTCAAAGAATAATGGGATTATCAGAAGGACGCAGGAGCCTGCTTAGACAGTTTCCAACCAAAACTGACATAATTTGGGTGTCAAACAATAATTCGGTTTTGACACGCAAAATGGGAAGTCACAAATCCATATTAAATATGAATATTAATACATACACTGGTAATAAAGAAACAAGAGGAAAAAAAAAAGAAACGAGGGGAAAACCTTTTTTTTAACTCTTTATTTTTTATTGGAGCATAGCTTATTAACAATGGTGTGATAGTTCCAGGTCTATGGGAAAGTCCTTTTCAAAAGTAGAAAGGCAAATAACAAATATAGATGGCATGATAAAGTCAGAAAACCCCTATTTGACACCATGGTAATAATTGTTTTAGTCAAGAATCATCAGTGGATACTAAACCAGTGGGTGAAAATTTGATGAGAAACCTTAACAAAGTGAATGAAATTCGCATCACCATTAATGAGACAAGTAGATACCTCCTGATTGGAGAAGGCAATGGCACCCCACTCCAGTATTCTTGCCTGGAGAATCCCATGGATGGAGGAGCCTGGTAGGCTGCAGTCCATGGGGTTGCTAAGAGTCGGACACAGCTGAGCGACTTCACTTTCACTTTTCACTTTCATGCATTGGAGAAGGAAGTGGGAACCCACTCCAGTGTTCTTGCCTGGATAATCCCAGGGATGGGGGAGCCTGGTGGGCTGCCGTCTATGGGGTCGCACAGAGACGGACACGACTAAAGTGACTTAGCAGCAGCAGATACCTCCTGATGGGTGTTCTGTCAATCTAAACATAGAGAGGCTTCAGAAAATTCCCAATTAAGGAGTATTCTTCAAATAAATAGCCACTACTCTTCAAAACTATTAGAGTCATGAAAGACCATGAGAAGCTAGGAACTATTTTGAATTATAGAGCATAAAGACACAAGTAAACCAAAGCATTTCCTAAATCTAGTTTGAAAATTCTTAAAGAGATGGGAATACCAGACCACCTTACCTGCCTCCTGATAAATCTATATACAGGTTAAAAAACAATAGTTAGAACCAGACATGGAACAATGAACTGGTTCCAAATTGGGAAAGTAGTATATCAAGGCTGTATATTGTCACCCTGATTATTTAACTTATATGCAGAGTACATCATGAGAAATTCCTGGCTGGATGAATTAAAGCTGGAATCAAGATTGCCAAGAGAAATATCAATAACCTCAGATATGCAGATGACACCACCCTTATGGAAGAAAGCTAAGAAGAACTGAAGAGCCTCTTGATGAAAGTGAAAGAGGAGAGTGAAAAAGCTGGCTTAAAACTCAACATTCAGGAAACTAAGATTATGGCATCTGGTCCCATCACTTCATGGCAAATAGATGGGGAAACAATGGAAGCAGTGACAGATTTTATTTTTATTGGTTCCAAAATCACTGCAGATGGTAACTGCAGCTATGAAATTAAAAGGCACTTGTTCCTTGGAAGAAAAACTATGACCAACCTAGACATCATATTAAAAAGCAGAGGCATTACTTTGCCAACAAAGGTCTGTCTAGTCAAAGTTATGGTTTTTTCAGTAGTCATGTATGGATGTGAGAGTTGGACCATAAAGAAATCTGAGCTCTGAAAAACTGATGTTTTTGAACTGTGGTGCTGGAGAAGACTCTTAAGAGTCCCTTGAACTGCAAGGAGATCAACCCAGTCAATCCTAAAGAAAATCAGTCCTGAATATTCTTTGGAAGGACTAATGCTGAAGCTGAAACTCCAATACTTTGGCCACCTGATGCGAAGAGCTGACTCATTTGAAAAGACCCTGATGCTGGGAAAGGTTGAAGGTGGGAAGAGAAGGGGATAGCAGAGAATGAAATGGTTGGATGGCATCACAGACTTGATGGACATGAGTCTGAGCAAGCCCCTAGAGTTGGTGCTGGACAGGGAAGCCTGGAGTGCTGCAGTCCATGGGGTCACAAAGAGTCAGACACAGCTGAGCGACTGAACTGAACTGAAATCAAAAGCAACATTAATCGTGCCTTGACTCCTGGACCAGAGAAAAAGTATAAAATCCTTGTGCTATAAAGTAGTAAGACAAATGACAAAACTTGCCGAAGGCCTGAAGTTTACATAACATAAATGTACTGATGTAAATTTTCTGATTTGGAAAACTGTACATACTCTAGATTTATAAGAGAATGCTCTTGTTTTTAGGAAATACAGCATGAGGGAAAAGGGCATTGTTTTTGCAACGTACTCTCAAATGGCTGAAAAAAGAATTTACATACACACATTAAGAGGGAGAGAATGATAAACATGGAGTAAGTATAAAGTTATTTCCAAACAAAACAGATAAGACAAATTCCTTCAAAAATACAATGTTGGTAAAATAGTGTGTAATCTCTCTGGGCACAGAAAGCAGAAGGATGCATGTTATAAATGTCCTGTCTTGAGCAAATTACTCGAATTACATTCTGTCCCGTCCTCTGAAGGATGGAGTCAGGGGGAACAACAGCCAGCTCTGGATGATACTATCTCTGCAGTGCGTTGGCAGAACAAGAGTATAGTTTGAACAAATGCACAGTTCTGGCATTTACCAGCTGAAAGCGGGCAATGAACAAATGCCATGTAAATAGTTATTAATCTTGGTTCAGTTTACAACAAAGAAGGTCACTAACAGGGCAGGCAGATTTGCTTCAGAAAACTGAACCTGTCCAGGGACTTCCCTGGCATTTCAGGGGTTAAGACTCCCCCTCCCAATGCAGGTGGGTGAGGTCAGGGAACTAAGATCCTGAATGCCACAGGGTGTGACGAAAAAGTAAAACAAATAGACTGAACCTGTCCAAGTCCAGGGATCACTCACACAGACGCCAGGTGGAACTTTACAGTGTGTTTTCCAAAACCCTTAGACACGGAACAAGATGAAATATCAGGCAAGTGAAATCTTCCCCCTTGTGAAACTGCAGGACACAGAGAAAACCTGAGATTTGCCTTATCTGATCTTTGGGTGACCGGTGGTGACATTAACGAATTATACTTTGAAAGAATAGGCCATTGGTGAGTGGGTGATACCTTTATGAGAAGGTCAACAAGATGAATATTTTTCCCTGCTTCCAGTGACAAAAAATTTTTACATAAACAGGAAATGAAGTCGTTTGAGCTCCTCATTCCTAGGAATGTAGACTTAATTAAATAAAGATGTTCAAGAGTTATTTTTCTCTTGGGCTCTGGGAAAGGAAATTTATTTTAGATTTACCTCCGGTGACTTTTTATTGTCCATAAAGGGCTGTTAATGTGAGGATCCATGTTTATGGAATCATTCATATTTCCTTTGAAGTCCTCTCACTTTCTCTGCCATGACAAGTTCGAAACAACTGAGTTTTTCAAATACATTAATTTTTTTTAATTCTATTTATTTATGGCGATGCTGGGTCTTCTTTGCTGCATGTGAGCTTTCTCTAATTGTGGTGCACAGGGTCTCCCCTTCATTACGGTGCTTCATTGGGTTCTCACTGCGGTGGTTTCTCCTGTTGCAGAGCACGGGCTTTAGCACCAGGGGATCAGTAGTTATGACCTTAGTTGCTTAGTTGCTCTGCAGCACATGGGACCTCCCCGGATCAGGGATCACATCCATGTCCCCTGCACTGGCAGGTGGACTCTTAACTACTGGTCACCAGGGAACCCCCCCACACCCTGAGTTTAGGTCTCTAAAGAAAGCTGAGAACTCTGTGGGAAGGAGCATGCTGGGCCAGGGGAAAGCTCCTGCTCAGATTCTTTGCTGTGCATCCTCGTGCTTCCTGCATTTATGTGCAACTGTTGGCTCAGGGCACCCTTTCACGCGTTCCTTTATTCATTAACCTATACGTTCACCCAGCAGGGGTTCACAGAGCAGGTGTGCATGCGTCCAGCACAGCTGTAAGGGTGGTTCACAACATAAACCAGCCTTTATGTTGAAACATAACGGGCTTGCAAGACATTGTACTTTAGTGAACGTCTATATAACACACACAGAAAAGCATCACGTCCCGTCCATTTGTTGCTCCTCAGTTTCCAAGTAAGTTATGCAGACTGTGCGTGCTCAGTCGCTTCAGCTGCGTCTAACTCTTTGCGACCTCATAGACTATAGCATGTGAGGCTCCTCTGTCCATGGAATTTTCCAGGCATGAATACTGGGGTGGGTTGCCATTTCCTCTTCAGGGGATCTTCCCGACCCAGAGATGGAACCTGTGCCTCCTGCGTTTCTGCATTGCAGGCGAATCCTTGACTACTGAACCACTGGGGAAGCCCCTGTGCAGACTAAACGGGGTCAAAATTCAGACGAGTTTCTTTCCTAAACCCACTTTATGGAAGGGGTAGAGAAGACGATACCAGACTGGGTGGGAAATGCTTGGAAAGGGACCATTCAACTGGACCCTGAAAATAGATGGAATTCAGAAAGTTAGAATGAAAAGGCAATTGTGGTGAGAGATCCGATGAAGGACAGTGTGTTTAGGAAACAGTGATGAGGTTATTCCTGGGGGAGACTAGTGTGGGAAAAAGTGGGAAAATGTCTTGTCACGGCCACAACGCTGGGCTCCCACTGGCCGTATCAAGAGTGGAACACAACGTCCTTCCATCCCCTCTTTTTGCTTCTGCCTCATCTCCTTCCAGCCTTTTCTCCTTTCCAACAGAATCCTGTTGGTAGAACAAGATAAGACTTCATGTTACTATTCTAAAAATGTGGGAATTTAGCCTATAACATGTATGGATGGTGATACATAAATTCCTAACATATCCTTCACTGTCTTTATCAGTTCCTGGATGATTTTATAACTAAAGAATCTCATTATTCTTTTTAAAAAATATTTTACTGGAGTATAGTTGATTTACAATGCTGTGTTATTTTCAGGGCTATAGCACAGTGAATCAGTTATACATGTTGACTCTTATTTTAGATTCTTTTCCCATCTAGGCTGTTATTGAGGAGTAGAGTTCCCTGTGCTATACAGCAGGTCCTTATTAGTTTTCTTCATAATTTGAAAAGATACATGCACCCCAGTGTTCACTGCAGTGCTACTCACAATAGCCAGGACACAGAAGCAATGAAAATGTCCATCAACAGAGGAATGGGTAAAGAAGATGTACATATATACCATGGAATATTACTCAGCCATAAAAGGAACAAAAGAATGGCATTTGTAGCAACATGGATGGGTCTAGAGATTATAATAATGAGTGACGTAACTCAGATAGAAAAAGACAAATATCATGATATCGCTTATATGTGGAATCTGAAAAAATACAAGTGAACTTATTTACAAAACAGAAGTAGAGTCTCAGATACAGAAAACACACTTATGTTTACCAGGGGGTAAAAGGGGAGGAGGGATAAATTGGGAGGTTGAGATTGATATATACACCCGACTATAAACAAAATAGGTAACTAATTAGTCCCATTATTATTTTAAAGAGGTTTCTGGGGTCAGAGTGGGTTCATTTTGAGCAACAAAAGCAGGCACTAATTATATGTCAGGTGATATTACTCAGAAGTTGAGAAAATGTCCTCTCTCTCCTCTTCTTTCCTTAAATTGGTAGAAATGTTGAAACTCACCAACTCTGGGCTCTTACTCAAGGCATACGGTAAGCTTGGAAGAAAAGTCAGAAATAGGATTATGTGCATGGCAGTTTGAACATTTATTTCCCAATGAATTCTTATGTCTTCTCGGTAAAGCCCAGAGAGTCCTGTTTTGTGTCATGATGAGACTGCATAATGTTGTCAAAAGAGAACTCAGTGGTCAATTTGCAAAAAGTCATTTCGCCAATAGATCAGGGTTTTTTTAATCCTATTTGCCAGTTATTGAGAGTATTTCAAAGTTTTGATATTGTTTCAGCCCTTATCTGGGGCTTCCCAAGTGGTGCAGTGGGAAAGAATCCCCCTGCCAATGCAGGAGACCCAAGAGACGTGAGTTCAATCCCTGAGTTGAGATGATCCCTTGAGGTAGGACATGGTAACCTGCTTCAGTGTGCTTGCCTGGAAAATTCCGTGGACAGAAGAGCCTGGCAAGGAACAGTCCGTGGCGTTGCAAAGAATCAGACGCAACTGAGTGACTAAGCATATACACGCGCGTGTGCACACACGTGCACACACACACACACACACTCACACACACACACACTCACATACAGCCCCTATCCAGCATTTGCCTCAGCATTGTCTCTTGTTCCTGTTCCTGCCGTTTTGTTTGTCAATGGAAAGCCTTTCCTTTTGTGCTTATTAGTCTCCTTATTTTGTGGATTTAAGTCCTGCCACTGCCTTCGATTCTGTACTTACCTTAGCCCAAGAGGTTATTAGAAACTTTACACTTCTATAGGATCTGGCACTATGCCATAACTTTTTCTGTGCCAGTGATTAAAGGAAAATCCCACCACCTTCATAAAAATTAATAGGCTGGAGTAGAAGCAGATGCAAGTGAGCATTGCTGGAAAGGATTGCGGAAGTCAGGGGAAAAGGTTCAAGTTAAAGGAAAACTTTGAAAAATAGTTTATTGAATAGTTAACTGCTAAATTAACTATTAAATATTTAACTGTTTAGTTCAGTTTAGTTCAGTTCAGTCGCGCAGTCATGTCCGACTCTTTGCGACCCTATGAATCGCAGCACACCAGGCCTCCCTGTCCATCACCAACTCCCGGAGTTCACTCAGACTCACGTCCATCGAGTCAGTGATGCCATCCAGCCATCTCATCCTCTGTTGTCCCCTTCTCCTCCTGCCCCCAATCCCTCCCAGCATCAGAGTCTTTTCCAGTGAGTCAACTCTTCGTATGAGGTGGCCAAAGTACTGGAGTTTCAGCATTAGCATCATTCCTTCCAAAGAAATCCCAGGGCTGATCTTCAGAATGGACTGGTTGGATCTCCTTGCAGTCCAAGGGACTCTCAAGAGTCTTCTCCAACACCACAGTTCAAAAGCATCAATTCTTTGGCGCTAGCTTTCTTCATAGTCCAACTCTCACATCCATACATGACCACTGTTACATAATTAATTAAATTACTTGTTAAATTTAATAAATTTAATAATTTGTTGAATAAGTTGATCGTTCACTTGGATTCATTTTCAGGACCCTACTTTTAAGCAAATCGACCTGAGTAAGTGTAAAGCCATAAAGCTCCATGATGAAAATGTCACACTGAATGATGACTTTCACCCCTCCTCAGTTATGAGGTCTTCATTTATTTTTCCAGTCCTCTAATAGAGACATATGGCTCAAGTGATACAAAGATGGTCTTCAAGGTCACTTCTGGAAAGGGGCATACACTTTTCCTGTTAGTACTTACTATGCTTTCTTTATGGAGTTTATTTTAAATATTACAATCGAAAAATTATTTGAATTCTTGCAACTGCATGATACGTTTCTCCTTTAACCTTTTTTTTTTTTTTTAGTTGCTGTTTGTTTTACAAAGCTTAATGCAAGCATTAAAGTCTAGTACATTTGAGGTTACTCTTTGGACTGGACTAAGTGGGAAGAGGTGGGGATAGTTAGGTGTATTTATTCTGTGCTGGGCCTTCTCAACAATGCAATGCCCTTATTCTCTTTCAGTAATTGTATTTCCCCTTTGTTTCTGAGCATCGTGGGCTGAAGCCCCATGTCATCCCTTTCCTGTAGAACAATTTGCTGTTGTTTTCAAAATTTCACTTTACTGAAACCCACGGTCCATAAATTAAACTTAATGAAGAAGAGTGGGCAGATAACTAAGTTCCTTTTTCTAAATTCTTGGAACAGGCTAGCTATGGCAGCCTCCAGACTATTCATCACCAAACCTGGCAGGATTTTAATGTTACCCTTGCTGAGTAGACACATATAGATTCTCAACTCGCAAACCTAGTCATCGAGAAGACAGTCAGCAAGACAGCTGTGCACATGGTGAAGATACTCTTTTGAGTTTTGTCAACATTTATTTTTTATGTTATCAAAACTTTTGTCAACATCTTTTTATTTGAACCCTTTTTAAAATAAGCTTTTTTATTTCAGAACAGTTTTAGAGTTACAAAATTATTATGATGGTAGTACAAACAAGTCCCATTGACTCCAACCTGTTTTCCATTATGGTTATGATATTTTATTGGTATGCTGCCTCTGTCACAATTAATGAGCTGATATTGATACATTTTTATTAATTATGGAAAATGCTTAATTCAGACATCCTCAGCTTTTCCCTCATCTCCTTTTACTATTCCAGGATCTCATGCTGGATATTCATTGTATTGAATAGTCCAGTCTCCAACAGGCTGGACTAATTCCTGGAAAGATGGTGGAGATAAAGTGTCCTTCTCATCATATCATGTTGAGGGTACAAAGTATCATGTGAATATGATGCTGATGTTAAATTAATCTTGACCAACTGGACTTCCCTCATAGCGCAGATGGTAAAGCATCCACCTGCAATGCAGGAGACCCAGGTTCGATCCCTAGATTGGGAAGATCCCCTGGAGAAGGAAGTGACAACCCACTCCAGTATTCTTGTCTGGAAAATTCCATGGACAGAGGACACTGGCGGGCTACAGTCCATGTGGTCGCAAAGAGTTGGACACGACTGAGTGACACACACACACACAAGTAGTGGATGCCAGTTTCTTTGTTCTAAAGTTATTCTTTTTCTCTTCCAGTTTTATTGAGAAACAATTGAGATATATCCCTGCCTAAAGTTCCTGTGTACAGAATGATGGCTTGATTTGCATGTATTATTAAATGTTCTCTCAGTAGACTTAGTTAGCATCCACTAACTCATGTAAGTACAATAAAAAGGAAAGAGGAAAGAGAAGACTTTTTTCTCTATGTTATAGGAACTTCAGGATCTATTCTCTTAACAGTTTTTCTACGTATCAGTCAGGAGTGTTAACTGTAGTTATCATGTGGTATATTACACCCTTAGTACTTACCTTATAGCTGGAAATTTGTAGTTTTTGACCACCTTCTCCAACCCTCCCTTTCTTCACTACCCCTACACCTCTGGTAATCACAAATCTGATATCTTTTTCTATGTTTTTGTTTAAGATTCACATAAAAGTCCTAACATACCAATATTCATCTCTGTCCCTTTGAATTATTTCATTTAGCATAATGTTCTCAAAGTTAATTTGCATTGTCACAAACAGTAGGATTTTCTCATTTTTTTTAATGACTGAAAAATATTACATTACATATTCTTTATCCAGTCATTCATTGATGGACACTTAGATGATTTCTGTGTCTTAGCTATTGTGGCAAATATGAGGGTGCACATATCTTTTCCAGTCAATGTTTTTCTTTCCTTTGGATATATTCCCAGAAGTAGAATTGCTGGATCATATGCTAGCTCTATTTTTAATTTGTTAAGGAACACCCATGTTGTCTTACACAGTGGCTTCACAACTTACATTCCCACCAACTGTACAAGGACTCTATTTTCTCTATATCCATCTCAACATTTATTATCTCTTGTCTTTTAGATAATGGCCATTCTAAAAATCAGGAGGTGATATCTTATTGTGGTTTTAATTTGCATTTCCCTAATAATTAGTGATGTTGAGCATCATTCTTTCATGTACCTGTTAGTCATTTGTATATCTTCTATGTAAAAATGTCTATTCAGGTCCTTTGCTCATTCTTTAATTAGGCGTTTTCTTGTTGTTGCTGTTTGCTATTAAGTTGTGTCAACCCTTTATATATTTTGGATATTAATCACTTATCAGATATATGGTTTACAAATATGGTTTACAATTCAGAAATATGGTTTACAAATACTTCTTCCCATTCTGTAGATTATCTTTTCACAAGTGGTATAAGGCAGGTTTTAAGGTTCATTCTTTTACATGTGAATATCCAATTTTCCCAGTCCCATTTATCGAAGGACTGTCATTTCCCACTGAATATTCTTGGCTCTCTCATCAAATATTAGTTGATTACATACTTGGGTTTATTTCTAAGCATTCAATTCTGTTCTATTGGTCTATTTGTCAGGTTTTATGCCAGTACCACACTGTTTTAATTAATATAACTTTGTAGTATAGCTTGAAATCTAGAAACGTGATGCCTCCTCCTTTGTTCTTCTTTCTCAGGATTTCTTTACTGCTCAGGGTATACATTTTAGAAGTGCTTTTATTTATTTATTTATTTCATTTCTGTTGAAAATGACACTGGAAGCTTGATAGTGTTCACACTGAAATTATAGATAGCTTTTGGTAGTGTTGCCATTTTAACAATATTAATTCTTCCAATCCATGAACATAGGATCTCTTTCTATTTACTAATTTTTTTAATTTCTTTCATCATTGTCGAGTTACTCTTTTTTTTTTTTTTTTCCTATCTCTTTCTGTACTATCCTCCTTGGAAATAAATTGCTCTGTGAAAACCACACATAAGGACCGGGAGGTATAGTACATTGCTTGTTGGTGGGGTATCTATCTTAGTGTTTGAAATTTCTCTGCACAGGAAACATCTATTCTCTCCATTTATTTATTTATCCACCCACTTATTTAAATAAGTATGAATTCATGGACATTTATTTTATACTTTTTGATTATAATCCAATACAACTTTATTTGGGGTTTCCCTGATGGCTCAGTGGTAAAGAATCCGTCTGTAATGCAAGAGACAAAGGAGATGTGGGTTCAGTCCCCAGGGTCAGGAAGATCCCCAGAGGAGGAAACGGCAACCCGCTCCAGTATTTGCTTGGAGAATTTCATGGACAGAGGAGCCTGACGGGCTATCGCCCATGGGGTTGCAAACAGCAGGACATGACTGAGTGACTAAGCACACAGGCACTACAGCATTTATTCTGCTGCTCAAACTGCTCTAGCTGTGCCTGTTGGGAGTTCTTTGCTTTTGCATTCATCTTCCTTCAACATCCCTCCGTGAGTTTGGACTTTTTAACTTCTGAGCAGTTGTTTACTTTCTGAAACCGTAAGATGACCCAGACTCATCTTATACATTTCCTGCCTTAATCCAACAAGCAGCCATTTCTCCGGGGACCTTTTGTTTCTTTGGATGGAGAAAGATATTATAAAACAAGACCTGGGAGCTAGGTGTGCCCCCTGCTGTTATTCACGTGAATATGTAAAATCTGAGTTTCATCTGGAACATTGACGCTAATCAACTAAAAATGAAAGCTTGTTTAATAATCAGCCTTCAGAAGACTACTAATTCCAGGATGATGAGATAGCATAAGCACTTCATTAGCACCAGTTTCTAGAAATTCTTCAAATAGCATGAAAATCGAGCCTAGTCTTGGGAATGGAGGAGAATAAAAGCAAATTTGAGGTGATAGGATAAGAAAGTATAAGAAATGTGGGAATTATTTAAGAAGTATGCATACTCAGCCATAAGATAAGACAAATGCCTTCCTCTTCATTAAAAAGAAAAGAAAAGAAAAAAAACTTACTTTGTATAGTAGAATTTGACTTCTGAACTGTTTCCTGGATTGATTCTTCGTTCTAGGGCCAAAGTAAAGCAAACTTTGGGAGTAAGTGGAGAATACCATTGGTGTACTGCCCCCAGATTCTGCCATCTAGTTTCTCGCATGTATTCTTTTATTCAATAAAATATTACTTGAGCACCTTCTGTGGAGGACAAGTTTTGAAGGTCTGGTGTCCTGAGGGACTTACCTTGTGGTCCAGTGGTTAAGACTCCATGCTTCTACTGCAGGCACTGTGTGTCTGATCCCTGGTTGGGAAACCACAGGCCACATGCCATGCATGGTGTGGCCAAAAAGAGAGAAAAGGGTAAGGAAGAAGAAAAAGAAGGGAAGAAAGAAAAGACTCTGGTGTTCTGGTTACTATTGCTGCACAAGAAGTCATCCCCAAATGAAACAGGACAGCAGCCACTTAATTGTGCTAGTTTGTGAATTGGTTATTGAGGAAGAACCCAGCAGAGGCAGGCACCAGGAGTGCTAAGAGTATCAATAGGCTGCAACCAATGATTGTTGCTGCTTGAACAAAGCTAATGGGCACTGGAAACAGGAAGAATTGTCTTCTTCCTTCCTCTTCCATTCTGTCTCCCACTGCTTCCCACTGTCAGATGCTCATCAGAAGTAAAATGGCAAGGGAAACCCTGGCTCCAACATTACAGACCGGAGGGCAGAGGATGCGCTTGGAAAAGCACAGACAAACTTATGACCTATTGAAGACTTCTTTAAACACCAAACTTCGAATTGCATTCATCTTAAATAAAAATTTTAAATTGCACTCTTTTTTCACAGAAGATTCTACATTTAATTTTTCTTGGTGTCTTATGATGGGCAGTTCAGTTCAGTCAGTCAGTCGGTCGTGCCCGACTCTTTGTGACCCCATGGACTGCAGCACACCAGGCCTCCCTAATCATGGGCAGGGTTTTATGCTGTTTATCATACATTGCTTCCTCAGCTCCTGTGTTTCAGGATAAGATCCCTGTCTGTTCCCTAATATCACATGTTCTGTGTTATTTGGAATACGACTGATTTGGTGTAGTTTTTCCTTTTGTCTGTCAAATAGGTTCAAATGAGTTACGTCATTTTTGAAACTGGGACCTGACTTTATCCTAAGGTCTGTATTTTAAACTGATATTGGCTCAGCTTTCAAATATGAAAACGTATTTAATATGGTATAAAATAACAATAAATAGGTTTGAATAAATGCCCAAAAGGTTTGTGTACAAGTCAAGTGGTTGAATCTCAGTGGAGGCACCTTCCTTTACAGTTACACAGAGGCTTTGCTTCCAAGTTCTCAGTATGTAACTATGTTGGACAGCTGATTCCTGATTTGGGGTAGTATTAAGTATAACTTGTTTTCAATATTTCTTTCTCTCTTTTCTTTTCCTTCTTTTTCTTTTTTTTCTATTTAGAAAAAAAGTTAGGTTTCAACCTTGAAGACAACTGTTTTTCTAGTATTTGTCTAGCTTAAATCTAGTCTTATGACTTTAGGTGTGTAGGTGTTTAGAGGAGCCGTAGTAAAAATTTTGCCTTCTTATTTACCTGGTCTCCAGGTATTTCCATGTAGCAGCTGATCTTAGAGATGACAGGGGGAAATTGTTGGGCCAGGTACCTTGGGGGCTTCCCTGGTAGCTCAGCTTGGTAAAGAATCCTCCTGCTATGCAGGAGACCCCTGTTCGATTCCTGGGTCAGGAAGTTCATCTGAAGAAGGGATGGGCTACCCATTCCAGTATTCTTGGGCTTTGGTGGTGCTCTGATGGTAAAAAAATTCGCCTGCAATGCAGGAGACCTCGATTGGGAAGATCACCTGCAGGAGGGCATGGCAACCCACTCCAGTATTCTTGTCTGGAGAATTCCCATGGACAGAGGAGCCTGGCGGACTACAGTCCATAGAGTCTCAAAGAGTCGGACACAACTGAGTGACTAAGCACAGCACAGCACAGAGTACCTTGGATGTCAAGTCTCTGTGCCTAAGGTGTCCAACTGTGCCCTCCACAGCAGTGGCCTGTTTAGTTTTTGTCTTTCTTGCTCTCTACGGCTACAGAATAACTTAAAAACATATTTACTTATAACTTTCGGCTCACTGCAAAGCTTGCAATGTGAAGCTCAAAGTGTAACTAACATTTTTTATCAAAGAAAATGCCTTGACTTAGCAGAAGTTACTCAAACAAAATAAAAATCATTTCTCTTTGATGAATGGCATATTTGATTTTTGCTGGATCATTATCAGTCAATTCTTTATCCTCCCCATCAAGAAAGGCTATTGCATTTCAGAGAGTTTTAGTAAGTTTGGGGATGTCTTCCATAACCAGAAATATGTCCGGATGACATTTCTTATATTGGAATTATTTTTAGAATACATCCTTCCCTCCCTATGGATTTGAGTGCCCTGAAAAGTTGTCTAACTATCTGATTCAAGAGTATTTACCCTGAGAAAATCCAATGGATGATTTAGAAGAGATCTGTGATCTCTGAGATAATTCAGCGAAACATCAGATGTTTATTTTTGTAATAGATGTTATATATTGAACACACAGGAATTGTCCTTGTTACAAAGTAAGTGAGCCTGTATTAGTACTGTGCAAAATACATTTTCTATAGCAATTAGGAATAAAATACAAGTAATTCACTAAAAGTTTACCTAAAGCTTCAAACTATACAGAATTACAAGTGATGGGCAAATAGCTATAGAGCATTGTTCTGGGGTTAACTGCAATACCTTTTATTGTGTTCTCAGGAAGGTATCAATGAGGCAGCTGAAAATTAGGGATGTTAAAACTACAAGGGAAAATGAGATCTCTGTATAAAGGATGCCCAGTGCAAAGACAACACAGAATGGAATTCTGGGGACAAAGGAAAGAAAACTGAGGAAATGTTAGATATTAAAGAATATAAGATAGTGAGACCACAAAGCCAAGGGGATAATTTCAAGTAAAAGTGAATGCTCAGTCAAAAGGTCAGGGACTTCCCTTGTGGTCCAGTGGTTAAGATGTCACCTTCCAATGCAGACGATGCAGGTTCCATCCCTGGTTGAGGGATTTAGATGCCACAAGTCTTGTGGGCAAAAACAAAACAAAACAAAACAACAACAAAAACAACAAAAACAAAAAAATAAAACAGAAGCAGTACTGTAATAAATTCAATAAAGACTTTTAAAAAAACAGAATGCTTTAAAAAAGTACATATATGGCTCTTTAAACAAACACATGAAAAGATGCTCAACATCACTCATTATCAGAGAAATGCAAATCAAAACCACTATGAGGTACCATTTCACACCAGTCAGAATGGCTGTGATCCAAAAGTCTACAAATAATAAATGCTGGAGAGCGTGTGGAGAAAAGGGAACCCTCTTACACTGTTGGTGGGAATGCAAACTAGTACAGCCACTATGTAGAACAGTGTGGAGATTCCTTAAAAAACTGGAAATAGAACTGCCTTATGATCCAGCAATCCCACTGCTGGGCATACACACTGAGGAAACCAGAAGGGAAAGAGACATGTGTACCCCAATGTTCATCGCAGCACTGTTTATAATAGCCAGGACATGGAAGCAACCTAGATGTCCATCAGCAGATGAATGGATAAGAAAGCGGTGGTACATATACACAATGGAGTATTACTCAGCCATTAAAAAGAATACATTTGAATCAGTTCTAATGAGGTGGATGAAACTGGAGCCTATTATACAGAGTGAAGTAAGCCAGAAGGAAAAACATAAATATAGTATACTAACGCATATATATGGAATTTAGAAAGATGGTAACAATAACCCGGTGTACGAGACAGCAAAAGAGACACTGATGTATAGAACAGTCTTATGGACTCTGTGGGAGAAGGAGAGGGTGGGAAGATTTGGGAGAATGACATGGAAACATGTAAAATATCATGTAAGAAACGAGTTGCCAGTCCAAGTTCGATGCACGATACTGGATGCTTGGGGCTAGTGCACTGGGACGACCCAGAGGGATGGTATGGGGAGGGAGGAGGGAGGAGGGTTCAGGATGGGGAACACGTGTATACCTGTGGCGGATTCATTTTGATATTTGGCAAAACTAATACAATTATGTAAAGTTTAAAAATAAAATAAAATTTTTTAAAAAAGTACATATATGGCTCTTTAAAAATAAACTGTATTTTTTAAAAACAAAAAGGTCAAAGAGAATGAGAACTGATTATCAACTACTGGTATTTCTCTCATCTGAATCTAGACAAATAAAATCTAGTGGTTCAATATCAACTCACGTGTCTAGTTCCATAACCTGTGGTCTTTCCACCATTTTGTGCTACTTTCTATTAAAAATAAACATACAAACCTGAGATTCTAAAATGACAAATCAAATACCTACAGGCAAAGAAATAGTTGCACTAATTATGTGTTTATTCCGTGGTCGTTAGATTCTGCACTGATCTAGACACTGGGAAAAGATTGGTCAAGAGTGTAAATATGTCTGTCCTTTGTGGAGCTTCTGGTCTTGTGAAGTTGCCAGGTATTAAACAAACAGTCATATTTAACAAGAGCTAAGAAGGAAAATTAACTTTGGGTTCTAAAAGGATATAAGCAGAAGGACCTTACTTGGTATGACTTTCAACTGTGGCATCATCAGTTCAGTTCAGTCGCTCAATTGTGTCCGACTATTTGCGACCCCGTGGACTGCAGCACGCCAGGCTTCCCTCTCCATCATCAACTTCTGGAGCTTGCTCACACTCATGACCATTGAGTCGGTGATGCCATCCAACCATCTCATCCTCTGTTGTCCCCTTCTCCTCCTGCCTTCAATCTTTCCCAGAATCAGGGTCTTTTCCAAGGAGTCTGTTCACAGTATATGTGACATCATATTGGAGCTGAAATCTCCAGAATGGTAGAAGTTGGTGAGATGGGATGGGCTGGGGTGGGGGACAGGTGATGACAGGAGCATCTCTATTTAGGGCTGAGAAGCCAGGGGTGTCCAGGAGAGGTCAGCAAGGGCCAGATTATGCAAAAAAATAAGCCATGTTTGTAGGTCTTTGTTTAAGGTCTCTTGTGTAAGGAGAAGCCTTTACAGAGTATTTATTTTACATTTAATTCCTACACCTTCCTGAGACCATGACCAAGGAACAGCACTGCTTCAAACAGGAAAATCAACATTATAACTTCTCCTGGTAGCAGCATGCCACTATGGTTTTCCTTTTGTTCCCCTTTCTTCCTCATCACTAAGCCAATCTAGAAATCACTGATCGTAACTTTGTAACACTGGCATCATGATAACAGCCATGACTGACACAAATCTGAGAGCTAGTTGCTGGGAGAACACTGCTGGTACAATTCTACCAGATTCCATTCTACAAATGCCATATTAGAACAGAGAGGAAAGTGAAAGACATCAGAATGGAAGAGACTACAAGCTGCCTCTGATTTTGTGCGTATGCCTGTGCTCAGTCACTCAGTCTGACTCTTTGTAACTGTGTGGACTGTAATCTGCCAGGCTCCTCTGTCCATGGAATTTTCCAGGTGAGAATAGTGGAGTGGGTTGCCATTTTCTACTCCAGGGCATCGTCTAGACCCAGAGATTGAACCTGCATCTCCTATGTCTTCTGTATTGGCAGGTGGATTCTTTAGCACTAGGACAACCTGGGAAGCCTTTGATTGTGAGAGGCAACAACCCCACAAACTGGTCTTTGGAGAAAGTAGTGCCGGTCTTGTTCCAGTAATATTTCAGGTGGCAGTCACATACCTAATATCTCTCTTGTAGTCCAGGAACTCACTGCATCCATTTGCTTTATGAGTCTTTTCCTGGGAACATGGTGTAGCTTGACTGAGTAATGGTCCTGAAATCCACGCAGCGGGGCAGAGGTTGGGAACTCCTCTGATAGACACTGTTTAAATTGTGAGTTTAGTAATTACTTAGCTCATTCTCTGAGTTATTTCCTGGACCCACCTAGATTCAGTGGATCCCAAATCTTATCTGAGAAACTCCTATGTTTATTCATATATATACACCCACACATATATTTTCTATTACAAGCAGGTTGATGTGAAAGACTATATGTCTCATGGTGTCATCCACCCTTTTTTTATATAGTTAGAAAGTTGAACATGAGTTCATCAGTAAATGATTAATCTACAAAAGAAAAAATTCAGTGAGCATATGGACATTTGAATAGCATAACTAGCAAACCTGATGAAGTTGTCATAGTTATAATACTATAAGCCAAAGCTATAGAGCATATAGAACATTTGCAAAGGAAGATTATGTTATTATCTTTAGGACAAATCTCAACAAATTTCAAAGAATATCATATGGAAAAAAATTTTCAGATTATAATAAAACGCAACTAGAAATGGCTTTAAAGATGGTGTTGGGACTTCCTTGGACTGCAAGGAGATCCAACCAGTCCATCTTAAAGGAGATCAGTCCTGGGTATTCATTGGAAGGACTGATGCTGAAGCTGAAACTCCAATACTTTGGCCACCTGATGTGAAGAACTGACTCGTTTGAAAAGACCCTGGTGCTGGGAAAGATTGAGGGCAGGAGGAGAAGGGGACGACAGAGGATGAGACAGTTGGATGGCATCACCAACTCGATGGACATGGGTTTGGGTGAACTCCAGGAGTTGGTGATGGACAGGGAGGCCTGGCGTGCTGCAGTTCATGGGGTCGCAAAGAGTCGGACACGACTGAGCAACTGAACTGAACTGGGCTTCCCTGGTAGCTCAGCTGGTAAGGAATCTGCCTGCAATGCAGGAGACCCCAGTTCAATTCCTGGGTCTGGAAGATCCACTGGAGAAGGGATAGGCTACCCACTCCAGTATTCTTGGGCTTCCTTTTTGGCTTAGCTGGTAAAGAATCCACTTGCAATGCAGGATACCTGGGTTTGATCCCTGGGTTGGGAAGATCCCCTGGAGAAGCGAAAGGCTACCCACTCCAGTATCCTGGCCTGGAGAATCCCAAGGACTGTATAGTCCATGGTTTCACAAAGAGTCAGACACTACTGAGTGACTTTCACTTGGAGACCCAATGGTTAGGGCTCCATGCTTCCACTGCAGTGAAAGTATGTTCACTTCCTGGTCAGGAACTAAGATCCTTCACACTGCACAGCATGGCAGGAAAAAAGATGCTTTTAAAGTCCATAAATCATAGACAGTTTTGAAAAATGTAAAATAACCTTTATTATTACATTTTATTTATATTATAAGATCCTTTCTATCATGTAACAAAGTCATTTGTATCTTTTTTTTTTAGATTCCATATTTTTCTTTGACTTACATCACTTGGTATGAATAATCTCTGGGTCCATCCATGTTGCTGCAAATGGCATTATTTCACTTTATTTTATAGCTGAGTAATGTTCTATTGTATATATTAATCCACTCTTATGTTCTTCAAATCACTCTTCAGCTTGGTCCTCTTCCCCAGGTTATAATCTTAAATTCCCAGATTCTTGTGGAATATGTGCGGGGGTAGCCGTCTCTCTTAACCTCCAGTACCTTCAGAATGTGACTGCATTTAGATACAGGGCATTTAAAGTGATAATTACGGTAAAATGAAGTCCTGAGGGTGGTGTTCTTATACATATGGATGTTTTTCTAATACCGTATGACTGATATTCTTATAAAAAGAGGAAATTAGGACACAGACCAACACAGAGGGAAGAACTTGCAAAGATGCAGGGAGAAGATGAGCCTCTGAACCCAAGGACTGCTGCTGCTGCTGCTAAGTCACATCAGTCGTGTCCAACTCTGTGCGACCCCATAGGCGGCAGCCCACCAGGCTCCCCCGTCCCTGGGATTCTCCAGGCAAGAACACGGGAGTGGGTTGCCATTTCCTTCTGAGGCTTCCAAAGAAACCAAACCTGTCAACGCCTGGCTCTTGGAGTTCTGCCTTCGAGAACTGTAAGAAAACAGATGTCTGTCCTTTTAGCCGCCTAGTCTGTGGTACGTCAGCCTGAAATACATGCTTCTTGCCTCAAAGTCCTTTCACAAAACTGAGCACATCACCTTCCCTTAAAAGTGATTCCTCTTTCTCAAGAAAGAAGATTTCAAGTTCATTCTTTCGTTCTCACACTCAGTTTTTACTGGGAAATCACTCAGTGATGGGAACTGGGGTACAAAGATGACTTGGTCACAGTTCCGAGCCTCAGAGCTCCCACAGTCCACGCAGCCCCATGCTAGCTTATTCCTGTCACTGACACTCCATCCCTGGTTGCCAACTTGGGGTCATTTTTCACTTCTCCTTTTTTCAACTTTCACTTCTGGTCAGTCCTAGATTTCCGATGCATCTTTCATGGCCATGTTTTTTCCCATCTACTCTGAGTGCCAAATCTTCCCTGAGTCCTGGCAGTGTCTTCTGCTGGGCTGTTCCTTTTCTAGGTCTTGGCCTCACTCACATCCTATCCATCTTACAGGTCAGAAAACATCAACTTTCATCAGGTTGCCTGCTACTCCTTCCTTGAGAATCTCTTTCTTGCAGGAAAGGTAAATGCAAGGTATATGAATCTGGGTCATTTAAGGAGTACAGTTCATATTTGATGTTTGGTACATGTGGAACTTCACTCATGAGCAATCATCTGAGGTTTCTTTTATTGATGAATAGTCTATCTTTCCACAAGGTTCTTATACTGTCTACTTAGGTGAGCCAGGAATATTCGAGTTTTTGACTTGGGTAAATGCTTCAACTGTGACTTGCTTTGACAGATGAATTTCTTCTCCAAAAGTTCTCCAAAGTTGTGTATATATATATGACCAGTTCAGGGCACAGAAATAATTTAAATCAGTAATAAATTTTGCCTTTACCACTTTAAGCTTCACTGACTACACATTTTCTTACATCTTAAACTTCTAAATTGATTTTATTTATTCATGTTATTTATTTCTTCATGATAAAGAAAGAACCTCAGATTTACTATGAACAGTATCAAGGGTGGAAGCATAGCTCCAGACTTCCTGGGCTCAAATACAGGTGGTGACAGCTATTCTTCTGGCTTACTTCGGTGAGTTCTAACTTTTCTGGGCCCCAGTTTCTCTCTTATAGGATTGTTATGAGGATTCAATGAGCTGAAGAATACAGGGTGCATATACCAATAGGCATATATAGCAATGCTATTATTGTATATACCAATATAATACACCAATGCTATTATTCTTCTAAAGAGAATGAGGAAGGAATTCTTTCCCCTCGTCTCACCTTCCCCTCTCTCAAGCTGTGTAGCAATAGCCACAGGTCTCATTTGCAGTCTCCAGCATCCTCACTGCTATCAACGCTCACCCTCCGCTGACCTCTCAAATGACATCCCCCCAACTAAAGAGGCTTGACACGCCTGAACAAACACAGGGAGTGGTGACGTAAGGCTCTCGGGAAATGAGTGTAGAGAAAGTTTCAAAGGATGGGCGTGAATGGCATTGCATCAGAATGGGTAGAACTCCAGACAGATACAAATCCACGCTAAAAATGAAAGGCCAAATGTGCTTGGGAGAGATGAGTGAAGAATGCAATGCCTCCTGCTTTCAGGAAATACCAGAACTTCTTTTAGATCTACAGGAAAGGTCCCCAGAGGCCAGAATGAAGCAATCTTTCTATTAGACAAAATTCCATATTTCTGACCTAACCTATATGTCACAGGCTATAGTGAAACCTCTCTCTCTTTCTCTCTCAGTTACTGTAGACTTCATGTAAAAGTAATCCCGAAAATCACTCTTCTATCTTATCCTCCAGATCTTCCCATTTGTTTCTATCTTTGGTCTCTATTTTCTAATCTATAAAAGGAGAAACTCAGTTTAATGATTTCTAAAATGCTGTCCACGTATTGTCATCAATGTTCCAAAGCGTTTGATGGTGTATCGGGAGTCAAGAAGAATATTAAAAGTCTTCCCCTCTGGGGATATTCAGGCTAAACTGGGAAGACAGTAAATAGGATGACAATGAGAAGCTGTGTGTATTTTACCTAGGTAATGTATTTTGCCACTAATTGCAAACAATGTGGGAAAATATATATATAGACACGGAGTAGAAGAGAGGATAACCAAGGGACTAGAGGCTGCTGTTTAGTCACTAAGTCGTGTCTGACTCTTTGTGGCTCTGTGGACTGTAGCCCTGCCAGGCTCCTCTTCCCATGGGATTTCCCAGGCAAGAATACTGGACTGGGTTGCCATTTTATTCTCCACGGTTATCTTCCCAATCCAGGGATCGAACCCGTGTCTCCTGCACTGGCAGGTGGATTCCTTACTGCTGAGCCACCAGGGAATGGGGCTGACTTGGGAGAACCTTAAGTGAAGAAGAAGAAAGAGAGTCCTGGGAGGAGCTGGTTGAGGCCTGTGTAGAGTATGATGTGACAATCCAGTGAGCAGGTGCATGGCTGGCTGGTGATCAGATTTCACTCACAAGGGCAGTGGAAAAAATTCGAAGAGGAATATTGAGACCGCCTTATTCACAGTTTTGGGTACCAGGCTGGGAGTCTGTCCTCTACTCTTAGGTTAATGCCTCTCAAAATTTTCCACAGAAGGATCCCCAAGGCTGATGAGAAAATGAGGAACGCTTCTGTCAACTGGGAAAAAAAAAATCACAACCTAAAAGTAAGTTGAGAATTATGTTTTATTAGGCAGACTTTCTGAGGGCTTAAGCCCAAGACACTTACATAGCTCTGAGGGACTGCTCCAAAGAGGTAGGGAAGGAGCCAGGATATATAGGAGCTTTTGCAGCAAAAACCAGGCAGTTGGAACATCAAAAGATGACTGTTCATTGAAGAAAACCAAACATCTCATTCCCATTGGCTCAGGTAGTAAAGAATCCGCCTGCAATGTAGGAGACGCTGGAAACACAGGTTTGATCCCTGGGTCAGGAAGATCTCCTGGAGGAGGAAATGGCTCCCTACTCCAGTATTCTTCCCTGCAAAATTCCACGGACAGAGGAGCTTGGATGGCTACAGTCCAAGGGGTCGCAAAAGGCTGGACATGACCGAGCACACATGCATGCATGCTTGTTCCCTTTACAAGATCAAAAGTCCCAAGGAGGTCAGTCTTCCATAAAAACATGTTATCATTTCCCCCCATGTTCTCTAGTTAAGGAATTTGGAACTCTTCTATATGGAGGAAGAGGCAGGAGTCTGGGCTCATTGAAATTATTCCTTTGATCTGTAAACCAGTTATCTGGAACCTGTATCCTGTTCTTTCCCATCCTGAGTCCCTGCAGGGTGCACAGCTGGGCATGACTGCAGAAACTGAGGGCTTGGCATTGGGCAGCCTGTTTTGTCTCCATCCTGAGTCCCCTCAAGGCTCACCGTTGGCAGTCGCAGGGGCTGAGGGCTGGATGGCCTCACCATCCTTTGTTTGCTGATAGGGCAGGCAATATTTTCCATTCACACTTCTATTCTCCTTTGATTATAAAGGGAAACATTTTGAAGTTTTATGATAACAATTTATATGGATAATTTTCAAAATGTCTACCTCTATAATATCTGGTTTCATTTTATGATAATAATTATGACATTCTCTTACTAAAACTTCCAGAAAATCCAACCTGTAGGCAAATAATTTATTTTAGAACTTTGTTAGTGTCTCAGTCATGTTCGAGTCTTTGTAACCCCATAGACTGTAGGCTGCCAGGCTCCTCTGTCCATGGAATTTACCAGGAAAGAATACTGGAGTGGGTTGTCATTCCCTTCTCCAGGCATTTTCCAGACACAGGGATTGAACTGGGGTCTCCTGCATTACAGGCAGATTCTCTACCATCTGAGTCAAAGGGGATGCCCTAGAACTTTGAACACTCGAATTTAAATACTAAACTTTAGCTAAGACTACTCCAACTAAAAAGCGTAAGCTTTATCCTACAGAAAACCATTGCAAATATTTTGAAAAGAGAATCACACTCTATTTCAGAGCATTGCATATATTAAAAAGAAACAAATGCTGCAGGCAAATGCAAACTCCTTCTGTTCTAGGAGACCCCTGCTTTTTCTGAACTCTTCCTCACAGCCTGAGGACTTTGCAGAAAAGAAGACTATCGCTATCTTTCCTAAAACTCAGACTGTCTTGATCTCTTCAAAGCACTTGTACATACATTATTTAATTTTTACTTCAGCATAGTTTTCCAAGAATGACTCAGAGGCCAATAATAGGCTACAAAGAGCTAGAAAGCTAGCCTCTAAGAAAATATATGGATTTTACCCCTCATTTGAGCACACTCTTTTTTTAAAAAGCCAAAACTTTGAGAAAGTTTCTACTTTAGAAAATACTAAATTTCTGATACGGTTTCCTGTAATTTATTTGTATGTACAAGGTTAAGAATATTGTCACTGAGATTCTGTGCATGCTGGTGAGTCCTGGTTGGACTGGAGCTGGGAGAGATTCTTTCTTGGAGGGACAGCTGTTCTTGAGACTATTGTGAGGAGTTCACTGTCAAAGCTGGGTGCTTCCCTCCCACCCCCCGTTGTGGTGATTAACAAACTTCATTTGCATGTGTCTTGATGTCTGGCTGTCCTATCTTTCCTTGATTTACAATTGTGGATTAATAGGATACTGGAGTGTGTGGGTTTCTTCTTATGAATTAAAAATTCAGTTCAGTTCAGTTGGTCAGTTGTGTCCGACTCTTTGTGACCCCATGGACTGCAGCACGCCAGGCTTCCCTGTCCATCACCAACTCCTGGAGCTTGCTCAAACTCTTGTCTATCGAGTCAGTGATGCCATCCAACCATCTTATCCTCTGTCATCCCCTTCTCCTCCTGCCTTCAATGTTTCCCAGCATCAGGGTCTTTTCATATGAGTCAGTTCTTCACATCAGGTGGCCAAAGGATTGGAGTTTCAGCTTCAGCATCAGTCCTTCCAATGAATATTCAGGATTGATTTCCTTTAGGATGGACTGGTTGGATCTCCTTGCAGTCTGAGGGCTTCTCAAGAGTCTTCTCCAGCACCACAGTTCAAAAGCATCAATTCTTTAGCACTCAGCTTTCTTCATAGTCCAACTCTCATATCCATACATGACTACTGAACAAACCACAACTTTGACTAGATGGACCTTTCACTACGGGATGAAAAGTATCTCCTGCCCTATCAGTAAGCAAAGGATGTTACAGCCATTGAGCCATCATGTTGCAGCCCCTTCGCTGGTGAACCCTGAGGGAACTCAGGATAGAGACAAAGAATGCCCGCCATCTGGCAGTCAGTTGCTACAGCCACCCCCAAGGGTGCACCCTGAGGAGACCCAGGATGAGAAAGCACAGGATACTGGCCCCAGATAGCTGGGGTGCCTTTCAAAGGAATGGATTCAATCAGCCTAGACTGTGTCTTCTCGTGTATAGAAAAGTAATGCTAGTTTCATTAATTTGAGATGTCTGGTTTTCTTTAGTTAACAGCAATCTTCTGATATTTCGACTGCCTGGTCATAGTTGCAATAACTCCTATATACCCTGGCTCCTTCCCACCTCTTGTCTCTTCAAAACAGTCTCTCAGCTTTATCTGAGATGTGTGACCCAGGCTTGAAGTCCTCAGAATGTCTGCTGAATACAACATAATTCTCAACCTTTATACTGTGCAATTTTTTTTCAGTCAACATTCTTACTGCTATTGCCTTCTTCATCCACCCAGTGACCTTCAGAACATTTTATAGGCTGATACTCTGTGCGTATGTGTAGGGGAGAAGTTAATCCTGTTTGAAACGCATGAATTCTGAGTTGGAAATGTATAAATAAATCATAGAAAAAATGTGATATAAATAGGCAGTCTGAATTGCATCAGTTCAGTCGCTCAGTTATGCTCAACTCTTTGTGACCCATGGACTGCAGCACACCAGGCTTCCCTGATCAGCACCAACTCCCAGAGAGTGCTCAAACTCATGTCCATTGAGTCGGTGATGCCATCCAACTATCTCAACCTCTGTCGTCTCCTTCTCCTCCTGCCTTCAATCTTTCCCAACATCAGGGTCTTTTCAAATGAGTCAGTTCTTCACATCAGGTGGACAAAGTATTGGAGTTTCAGCTTCAACATCAGTCCTTCCAATGAACACCCAGGACTGATCTCCTTTAGGATGGATTGGTTGGATCTCTTTGCAGTCCAAGGGACTCTCAAGAGTCTTCTCCAACATCACAGTTCAGAAGCATCAATTCTTTGGTGCTCAGCTTTCTTTATGGTCCAACTCTCACATTCATACATGACTACTGGAAAAACCATAGCTTTGGATGGACCTTTGTCGGCCAAGTAATGTCTCTGCTTTTTAATATGCTGTCTAAGTTGGTCATAGCTTTTCTTTCAGGGAGCAAGTCTCTTTTAATTTCATGGCTACAGTCACCATCTGCAGTGATTTTAGAGCCCAGGGAAATAAATTCTGTCACTGCTTCAATTGTTTCCCCATCTATTTGCCATGAAGTGATGGGACAAGATACCACGATCTTAGTTTTTTGACTTTTGAGTTTTAAGACAGCTTTTTCACTCTCCTCTTTCACTTTCATCAAGAGGCTCTTTAGTTTCTCTTCACTTTCTACCATAAGCGTTGTGTCATTTGCATATCTGAGGTTATTGATATTTCTCCCATCAATATTGATTTCAGCTTGTGTTTCATCCAGCCCAGCATTTTGCATGAAGTAGTCTGCATATAAGTTAAATAAACAGGGTGACAATATACTTTGGCCACCAGATGCGAAGAACTGACTCATTGAAAAAGACCCCAATGCTGGGAAAGATTGAAGGCAGGAGGAGAAGGGGACAACAGAGATGGTTGGATGGCATCACCAACTTGATGGACATGAGTTTGAGCAAGCTCCAGGAGTTGGTGATAGACAGAGAAGCCTGGGGTACTGCAGTCCATTGGGTCCCAAAGAGTTGGACACGACTGAGCAACTGAACTGAACTGAACTGACAATATACAGCCTTGATGTACTCCTTTCCCAATCTGGAACCAGTCCATCGTTCAGTTCTAACTGTTGCTTTTTGACCTGCATACAGATTTCTCAGGAGGCAGGTAAGGTGATCTGGTATTCCCATCTCTTGAAGAATTTTCCGCACTTTGTTGTGATCCTCACAATCAAAGGATTTGGGGTAGTCAATAAAGCATGCGTAACTTACTCCAAATATCTCCCTCTGTCTACCTGTCAAGATTCTGCCAATATTAAGGTGTTCAAAAATCCCTTGCTGAAACATGAATACCTTTTGGGGAGGAAAGATTTAAGGAGGTGGTGGTGAGGTTAAGGCCCAGTTTGCTATTTGCTCCAGTTTAGAATCTTAGAAACTTCTAGGAGAATGATATATAAGAGGTCAGCCTGCACAAGCTTTCGCTTAGGAACAACATGTCTTACAGTTGCTGAAATTATTCATCCATCTTCAATACAGACAAAGCAAAGACCTAGTAATTCACCACTGAAAGAAGTAATTCCTTCCATAATTACACATAATAATGTGTAATTATTATCACTTATCTTAGTAAGTGTTGGGCCATACAGTTTTCAGCACTCTTTTATACCTTTATTATCTCATTCATTTAATGTCGTTATATCAAGACAACTTCTGAGTGTTGAACTATAATCTACCTGCATACAGCTTCCATCCTGTGATCTCATCTGCCCAGAACAGCACATAAAATATGGTTTCCATGAATACTCTTCATATTAAAGATCATTCTGAAGACTTTGTAAGACAATCTGGAGAAAGAAGAGAAAACACCAAGGGAAAAGAATTGTTGACCCACCAACATCAGTAAGTGCTTAGAGAAAAACATGAAAAATTATACATGTATAATATGTATATATGTATAAGGTTGCTTCTTGAAATTCAAATAGAAAAGAAATCACCAGTTACTAACCCTGGGAGATTAGAAAATTACAGTGTGTGTATATCATATGATATGATGTAGCTATTGACAATGATTATCTCATGATACATTTTGACTAGGAAAGCTATTCATGGCATACTGAGTGAAAAAAAGATGCTTATAGAAAATATATATGATCCCATTTCACAAAATTATAAACATATATACTTCTAAATATGCATGATGAAATAGCAAATGAATGGTTAATAGTGGTTGTATTTAGATGGTGGTATCTGAAAGATTTTTAAGATTTTTGTTCTTCAGATTTTTCAACAGGGACCCTTTATCATTTTCTCCCCCAAATCAATATTTCAATATAAAATAAGAATAAATGGCTGGCTGGTAAATAAATTGGTATTCAGTATGTTTCTTTTTTGCTTTGTGCCATGCATTCTATTTTATTTATTGTGGTAAAAGTCACATAATATAAAACTACTTTAACCATATTTAAAGGTAGAGTAAGTGCCACTAAGTACAGTCACATTGTTGTTCAATTCTTACTATAATCCATTTCTTGAATTTTTACCTTTCCAGATTGAAACTCTGCACCCACAAAACACTAAGCCCCCTTCCCTCCTCCACATTCCCCATCCCTGACATCTACTAGTGTACTTTCTGACTCTATGAATTTGACTATTCTGGATACTTCCTATAAGCAGAATAAATATTTGTCTGCTTCCGTGCATGCTCAGTTACTTTAATCCTGTCTGACTCCTTGCAACGCTATGGACTTAGCCAGCCAGGCTCCTCTGTCCATGGGATCCAGGCAAGAACACTGGAGTGAGTTGCCATGCCCTCCTCGAGGGGAACTTCCAAACCCAGGAACTGAACCCACGCTTCCTACGTCTGCTGCACTGTAGGAGAATTCTTTACCCACTGAGCCACCTGGGAAGCCCCATATTTGTCTGTGCCTAATATATATTGGAATGACATTTTAAAGTTAACTTAATATGTAGTACATTTTTTTGAGTTGAGACTTGAAGGTATAAATGAAACATTGCCTAAGTCTTTTAAAATCAGAGGGAGAGAAAGAGCAAAAGAGAGAAGCATGTGTGTGTATGTGTAGGTCAAGACAGAAAATAAAGAAAAATATGTTCTGGGTGGTCTAAAAGAAGCAATAAATTAGGTAATAAAAATAAAAAACAAATTAAAAAAAATGTCAAAGCTGAATTTAAAGAAGTAGAATTCCCAATGAGAGATACATTGGATGGCGAACCAGAACCACAAGGGAAGTGGCAGGAGTCATTACTTGACTCATGTTAGAAAAACACACACAACCCAAACCCACTCTTTTGTCTTTTCCAGTTTCTAAATATGTTGACCTTTCAGGGACCCATCTCCATTTCTTCTTTTTGTTATGAGAAAGTTGAAAAGGGCTATAATTTCATGTTGGATTTCTCCTAGGTGACTGAAGCTTTCAGGTGAAACATCTCCGCGTTGAAGAGGGACCACTTATTACTCAGCAGTTCTCACAGAGCATGATTTGTTCTTTGTAAAATTCTAGCCTGGAGCCTTTGCAGCTGGCTGAGCCCCTACCCTGTGGATACATCACAGAAAAAGAGGGCCTGCATTAGTGACACGTGGGCTGTATTTAAACACTATGTTATGGCCTCCTGCCTGTGTGTAGGTTTTGAGAAGGTTACAACACATCTGGTTTTAGTCTGTCCCCACAGTTTGAGCAGGAAGTAAGTAGGCTCTGAAGATGCTGGATTCCAGCCAGTTCAAAGGGGGATGTGAGGCTGCTTTTCATAATGAAACTGAGTCCAAAGAGTAGCTGAGCCTCTCTTCTTTCTCCCTCTTGTTAATGTGAAACACATCCTTAAAACTCGTCATTTCAAGCCACAAGCATAAAATCAAAAATCAGGTTACAGTAGTAGACCCATTACAAGGTCCATCATGGCACCTTAGGCTACTGTATTTCAAAATAGGTAGCCTCTCAACTCCAGGTTTCAAAGCTTTCCGGAGCCCTAGGAATTCTGAGTCCTAAAATAAACACTTTCAGGCTCCCCGTAGCGGCAGTCTCCTTCGTACCCTGCAGTTTCTCCCTTTTTCCTTACCTCCTCCCAGTCCACCTTCAACTGGTGTGTGTGTGTGTGTGTGTGTTTAACTGCTATATTTTGACTTCCACTCTAACCATTCCACTGACTGCTCCATCCAAGGTGACCAATTCTCAAATTTCATGTCCTTGACATTGGTAAAACGTTTGGCTCTGGTATCCATCTCCTCCTACCCGACTTGTATCCATAGAATCGCACCATTCTGCTTCTTTCCTGCCTCTCTTCCTTTGCCTTCCTTCTGCTTTCATGACACATTTTTTTTTCTTCCATTCAAGGCCTTTCTAATCCCCTCTGGTCTTCTCTCTCATTCTAATTTCCCTGGAGAATTAACCACTGTTGATATTATTATGTAGTTGACTAGCATACTCCTCACATAGTCCACTAAATACAACCAGCTAGATATGCTACAGTCATCACAAACTCCACATTCCCAAGGCAAATCGGTCTTCCTGGCCTAAATCTAAATGCAAGTTACAAATATTTCCAAAGAGCTTGCTCTGTCCATCATCTGAGTTTTGAAGGCAGGAAGCTTTGCAGTTATGCGCTTCTCTTCCGTCTCCTGATATGTCTGTATTTCTACCAAAGTCTTCCTCTTCCTTTTAAAGCTTGAATTACTGTTCAAGTTTATCTCCCTGTCTATTCCTCCTCCTAATTACACAGTCTGTTATTGCTGTACTTGTTGCTGCTGTTGTTGTTTAGTCTGTAAGTCACATCCAACTCTTTGTGACCCCATGGACTTTAGCCCATGAGGCTCCTCTGTCCATGAGATTTCTCAGGCAATAATACTGGAGTAGGCTGCCATGTGCTTCTCCAGAGGATCTCTCCAACCCAGGGATTGAATCCCAGTCCCCTGCATTGGCAAGAAGACTCTGCCACTGAGCCACTGAGTATGTAAGCCTGCTGCACTTCTGCTTAATCCAAATTTTGTCCTCTTTGTACCCACCTCAACCTTGTACCCCATTATCAAGCTAATTATCTCAAAATGCTGCAGGTATTGGATTATTTCATTTACTATTGATGATTTCATTTACTAAGGGATGATTTACTATTGATAAATGAAAAGCAGTAACTTTTCAGTCTAGTTTTCAAGGCTCTCCAAAATCCAAGCCTGTCTTACTGTTCCCACTTTTTAACCTATCACCTCACCACAAAAATCAAATAAGACCATCTACTGGGTTTCTGGTCTAGTCATTCTAGCCAATATCTTATATTCTCTTTTGCCTTAGAGACTCCAAACCTTCTGCCTAAGCATCTCTGGTGGTCAGATGGGACTGAGTCCAAGTAGAGAGCACCCCTTCCATGATGTTTTCAAAACTCTAAGTGACTTTAAACTCAAAAACCACAGTGAGAAGGAATTTTACTTATGAACTGTGGAAAAGAATTCCAAATGGGCAATGAAGTACTTTCATCTTACTTATTGCCTGAAGCACCCAAGTATAAATCACTGCTGAGATTTCATATGAATAAAGTATTTTCTTCCTCACATCTGAATTCACATTGACTTTAAACTGGAACTAACAGCTATAAATGTGAGTTTTTTGGAGAAAAGAACCCAATTCAAAGAGATTTAATAATAAGGTCTCTACTCATTTATATTCTCAGTAAGAAATGAGTATAAAACGAGTCTAATAAATACATTTCTGTTTTTATCCTTGAAACTATTCCCCACTACAGGTCAATCTCAAGGGATCTTTTTTCACATAAGTCAGGGAAACTTTCTGATTAGAAAATAAATAGAATGCCAAACTTCATCCACTTTGGGTTTTTATAAGCAGTCTACATTGTTTCTAGAACAAAGAATAATTTCAAATGTTCCTTGCTTTTGAAAGCAAGGGAGATGAAAATATGTTAAGTATTCTCAAGCTAGATATCTTAAGGTTATTTTACAAGTTGGCAATAGTTTACAAGTTGCAAATAGTTTTGCATTCATTGAACTATAAAATTTCCTGTTAGTGATTAAGGACTCTTTTAAGAAGATAATAATTACTTATTAAAAACACTCTTGGCTCACTAATTGATTTGAGATAGCAAATAAGGATGTTTTGCAAAATGAAAAACCACAATCTGGGCAATCTTCCCCAATATTTTTTTTTCTGGCTACATTATTTCCTAGAATATTGTTAGCTAATTTACACCACTTTTCCACACTCCTGACAATATCTGAAATAAAGGATGAATCTTTCTATCTCATAATCCTAGTCTGAAGAGTATATAACAGAGAGTTCATGGTAAAATAATGAGTTAGTAAAAAAATTCTGCAGAAACAAATCTTTCCAAACAGGGGGCTATCAGGGACACTCTATTTCTACTACAAAGACAACCAATCGCATTCCTTGTGGTTGAACGTTACCTTATCTTCCCCTCTACCCAGAAATGGGAACATTCTGGTGCTTTTGTCCTTTTTGAATCTGTCTCTGTCCTTGGACCCAACTTCTTTCTACAGTCTTTCCTTCAAGGAAAAAAAAAAAAAAAGAAAGAAAATAATTTCTTCTGGAGTTCCATAGTAACCAAACAGTCCCTTGGATGGTTTATGGTTCTGACACATTGCATTAACAAAGAATTTCCAACAACACAGAAGGGCCAGTTCCTCTTAAAACCTGAAGACAGTCATCAAAATAAATCACGCTAATCGGACACCAGCAACTTAACAAGCCAAGAGTCTACTTAAATGTGATGCAAAATTGGAAAGTTGAAATGCGTAAAACAACCATTTTCTTTTGGAGAAATCATGGCTTCCTAATAGTCTCTTAACCGTCTCTATCACTTACACTTTGATATCGAGTGGATGGATTGTTGAGAAATATTTTAAACTCATGGACTTTGGAGCTTGGATTTTTTTTTTTTTAATTGAGGTATAGCTGATTTATGACGTTGTGCTGGTTTCCAGTGTACAGCAAAGTGATATAGATACATATGTATATGTCTCCGGGCTTCCCAGGTGGCTCACTGGTAAACAGTCTGCCTGCCAAGCAGGAGACCCAGAAGATGCAGGTTTGATCCCTGGGTTGATCCCCTGGAGAAGGAAATAGCAGCCCACTCCAGTATTCTTGCCTGGGAAACCCCATGGACAGAGGTGACTAGTGGGTTACAGTTCATGGGTCACAGGTCACAAAAGGTTAGACACAACTTAGCAACTAAACAGCAGCAACAGCAAATTGTATATGTATCTGATTGTTTTCCATTTTATATTTTTACAAAATAATGAGTGTAGTTTTCTGTGCTATACAGCAAGACCTAATTAACTTGTTTTTGTAGTATTCTAATTTAAACAAGACCTACCATAGAGTTGTGATCAAATACCTAGCTTTTGGCCCCAGTTGTCTCAAATGTAAAATGTTACTGAATGAGCTGACTGTCTGAAGAAGGAGGCTGGACAAGAGATTCCCTTCAGATCACTTCTCAAAACCCTGTGAAAGTGACCCTCTGGTCTGCCTTCTTCTGTGATGAAGCAAGTCTCGTTTCTAGTATGGCTCATTTGCTCAGAGTCCAGCTGGGGTAAGTAAACCAGGAGACTCTTTACATCTTATAACTGTAGCAGACACTTTTTAAATATCTTTATTTCTCTTTAATAGGATACAAAGCCATGATCCAGCCCACAGTTACAAAGGTATAAAAATGCTAATGTAATCTTTATAAGCCTGTTATTGCTTCTTTGGGAGTAATACAAGGTAAATCAAACCTATAGTGATACAGCAAAATCCAAGGCATTTTGACAGAAGTTCATTTTCCTTGGTTGCCACCAACAATAATAGTTGTAAACAGCATATGGCAAACAGCTGCGTCTTATGTTTGGAGGGTCTGGCCTATCTTTCGTCTCTATTTTTGATTCCAAAAACGAGTTTATCAGCTTTCCCAGAGAAGTTACCTTTTAATTGTTCTTAAACATAAGTAGCACAGAATTCAACTACCCGTTTTTTTTTTAATTTGACTTAATTTATAGAAAGATGATATATTTTTACACTTTTGCTTCCAAATCTGAGAATTGAAAATGTGTGAAGTGCCTGGCTTTCTTTACTTTTTAAAAAGTGCTTGGTTCCCAAAGGGGCTTAGAAATTTCATCTTGAATTGAATATACCCTCCCATCTGTACTGTTTTCTCATCTTTGAATATCAGAGTATGGAAAACTCTCCTTAGCTTACAAAGTTATTATGATACTCAGTGGAATAATAAAGTTAACCAAAAGTAGCTAAATTTATTGAACCCTGTTGTTTAATTAAAATTAGCTAAATTTATTGAACCTTGTTGGATAATAAAGAATTTGACTAGTATTTGTCCCCGGTTATACTTTGGCCACCTCATGCGAAGAGCTGAATCATTTGAAAAGACCCAGATGCTGGGAAAGATTGGGGGCAGGAGAAGGGGATGACAGAGGATGAGATGGTTGGATGGGATCACCAACTCAATGGACATGGGTTTGGGTGGACTCCAGGAGTTGGTAATGGACACGGAGGCCTGTCATGCTGTGGTTCGTGAGGTCACAAAGAGTCGGACACGACTGAGCAACTGAACTGAGCTGTCCCCGGTTTCTGGGAGGGAGACTCTAAATCCTTGGACATTTTCAAGTGATAAGAACGTGTTTGTTATTCGTGGTAGAACCCCTGGGATCAAACATGAGTGACTCGTGAGGACCCTCTAGTAAGTTTCATGGTCTATCCATCCTGGGGGCTGGACATGAGGGAAAGATCAACCTTGAGATTATGAGCCAGGTGAGGTCAGGCCAACCTCCCAACCTCAGAGAAGTAAAGGGGAGCAGAGATTCAGTTGAATCGTATGGTCAGTGATTCAATCAATTGTGTCTGTAGAATTGCAACAGAGCAAGGGCCTGCATGTCAGAAGTCAGAAAGTCAAACTCTGACAACAGGGGTTTGTAGCAAAGTCAGGGTACCAAGAAAATAGAAGAATCAACTTGTGCTCAAAAGACCTGAACCCCCCAGTGATTTTCAAGCAAAGGATTTTAAAGACAGTGTTCAGGGGGAGGATTGTAGGATGGATGATCAGTTTATGGGCCTTCTACCCATTGGTTGGTGGTGAGGTAACAAGGTGATGTTTCAGGAACCTCAAACTTCTCGTCCTAAAGAGTCTGGGGTCTCTTTGCTTATGGTCCTCATGTCGCCACCATCCTCCACCTGGGTGTGTGTGGGGGTGGGGAATTAGTTTTTACTGAAAAACAACTCAAAGATATGCAATAGATTGCTATTTATCTCTCTTAGGAGGAACTAGGAGTCATGTCTGCTTTCCTGGTGGCTCAGATGATAAAGAATCTGGCTGCAATGCAGGAGACCTGGGTTTGATTCCTGGGTCAGGAAGATCCCCTGGAGAAGGGAATTGCAACTCGCTTGAGTATTCTTGCCTGAAAAATTCCATGGACAGAGGAACCTGGTGGGATACAGTCCATGGGGTCGAAAAGAGTCAGACACGACTGAGCAACTAACACTTTTGCTTTCAGGAGTTCTGTGGTTCCATTGTCCTAATCTATAACTGCTTGAGTCTGCTCTTTGGAACTTGGGGAAAGCCCAGGAGACTAAAGCCTTTTATTCTGGTGACAAGAAATGGGGAACACAGAGGGACTTTTGTACCCGGGGAGGCCCCTCAGGGTCTTGCCTGGTTTCCAGATAAAACCCAGTAAAATTTTGAACACTGAAACTCCCAGGTTTTCCTGATGGGTGAACAAATCAGAATACATAGTAAACTACAACAGAGAGATTGTTGTTCTAATTCAAAAGGATAAAAAGACATATTGAAAAGTTGGAAAGAAGCTGTATTTTTTTTTCTAGCAGTGAAGAAGTCATTCTTATCTGTGTTTCCAAGACCATTTTTTACTGAGCTGAAACCCACTCATTCTTAACATTGGCAATTCAAACCATGTCCATCAGACAGCTTTAATGACAACAAAACTTTTTCATCTTAAAACTGACTTTGATGTGAGAACAAGACTCTGTGATATATAAATTATATGCAAATTACAAAGTTGAAATATGCAAGTTGAAAAATTTCAAAACTAAAAGTTCACACACAGCCGAAACTTTCTCTAAATTAAGAATGAAATCACCATTTCTTTTCCCATTCAAGAAAATTAATATCCGAAGATTTGACCAGGTTATTCCTCAGATGAGCGGGTCTTACATTTTAGATCCTTGAGGAAAAGTATTTTGTACAGTAATAGAGAATATAATTGAAAATTATTGTACTTGAGTCTGTTGGCCTTTGCTTTGCATGCCAGGAATTCTGACAGCCCCGAGTGGCAATCAAAGGACCCAACAGACAGATACTGGAAGATTTTATAATATTAAATTTTTCTCAAAGTGACAGAGAGACAGATTTCACATAGGAGGAGCATCATGGGAAATAACCAAGATACCAAAGAAGGAAGATTAACTCCTCAGATTTCATAGGATTTAAAGGATAAATCATTGAAGCTGAAGAAATAAGCAATAGTACACTTAACAAAAACGAACTGGGGAGACACAACAAAGTCCTTCTTTAGAGCACAGAGAACTATATTCAACACCCTGTGATAACCCATAACAGAAAACAAATGCAAGAAAGAACACATATGTATAATTGAATCACTTTTCTGTACAGTAGAAACTAACTCAACATTTATATGTCAATACAAAATATAAAAGAATTAGGTGAAAGGAATAACAATATCAAAATAAACTGGGCAGAGAGAGAAACAGCTTAAAATGTATTCAAAGTTATCAAATAACTGAACTGGGGACAAAAGTCACCGCCAAGTTCAAATTGTTTGGAGCAGCTGAATTGGCAAACAAGTAATGCAACGGGCATAGCAACAAGCTCAGTTTATTTTACATGGACCTTTTCATGACGTCCCTGTACGTACATCTTTGTCAACCAGCAGTAATCTAGGGCATGAACCAGAGTTTGTTTACTCTAACTCACTAATTTAGAACTAGTGGAAAGTACCTTTATTGTTGTTGTTGTTTAAGTGCTGAGTTGTGTCAATCTCTTTGCGACCCCACTGACTATAGCCCGCCGGGCTCCTCTGTCCATGGGATTTCCCAGGCAAGAATACTGGAATGGATTTCCAGGTGATCTTTCCAACCCAGAGATTGAACCCTTGTCTCCTGCATTGGCAGGCAGATTCTTTACCACTGAGCAACGAGGAGAGCCTAGTGGAAGGTACCTAGTTTAAGTTTAAATGACATAATGATGTTTTAAAAAATTAAATTGTTTGACCTGCATCAGGCTGTCTTTGCCATCATGCTTTTTTTTTTTAAGATGAGAAGAATAGCTTAAAGGAAATTCTTCATCAGAAATATTAGAGGATTACAATAAATAATTTATCTTTTTGTTCTACCAGTTTCATCATTCTGTAATGTAGGCAGAACATCTTATTTGTCTGAAAATAGATTCTTTAATGTAAGTAAATCACTTATCCTAAAGTAATTTTAAACATTCCTACTTTAAATTTTAATTTGATGATTCGTTTGCTTTGTAAGCATGATATTAATAATGAATGAACACTTGCTAAGTTTCTCTTATTAAACATTGTTTTACCTTGTCTCTGAGCATCTCTAAGAGTTTCCCTGTTCCCTAGTGGATGGAGCCCAACACTTTCCATAATGTAGCCTCACTCAAAGGATTTAAAATGCTATTAGTTCTCTTTTATTGCAAGACTTTTATATACTGTTCTCTGCCAACATGCATTCAATTTTGATTCCAAGCTTTTCATACCCTGTTTCTTGCTGGAATTGATTTTGTTTTCCCTCCTACTTTAAAACTACCTAAACTTTAACCCCTCAAGTCCCTCAACCTTCTTGGTGAATTCCTCCCTGGCTATAATCCATGCAGACTGAGAAATTAGGTAAGCTCCCTGATGGCTGAGATGGTTAAGAATCTGTCTGCAGTGTGGGAGACCTGAGTTTGACCCCTGGGTCAGGCAGATCCCCTGGAGAAGGGAATGCAACCCACTCCAGTCTTCTTTCCTGGAGAATCCCATGGACAGAGGAGCTTGGCGGGCTATAGTCTATGAGATCACAAAGAGTTGGATACAACTGAGTGACTAAGACACACACACACACACACACAAGCCAGATTATCCTCTAGTTGGTTGTCTTATGTTTTCCATCCATTTAAGGCAGACCTCATGTCAGAAACTTTTCTGATTTCTTTCCTGTACATTAATGAATACAGCACTGGAAGCATCATATTGCAAAAGATTGGCAATTTAATGAGTGCTTCCTGTATATGAGGAAATACATCATGTAATCGATGCAGAGTTTTCCTAATATGATAGAAAGACTGGAAGCAACTCTACTTGAGAATGGCAGGTGAACAGGGCAGGAGGTTCCCAGGAAGACCTGGCTGAAATGTCCCAGGTCAGTAGAGAGATGTACACGTGCCTGAACACACAATTCTACCCAGTATCCAAACAACAGAAGAATAAAAATTTATGTCCCCAAGTTCCAATGACATGATTTACAGAGGCCACCTGAAACTTGGCACACGCCTGTCTGGAAGAATGACACCAAGGCTCCAGCAGAACAATAAAGCGCCTGCCTCTCTTAAGCAAGATTAAATCGAAAGCCCCAGAGAGGGAAATACAGGATTTCCCCTGGCCGACAGGAGGGTGAGTCAGCGTCGCCTGCCCTAAACAATGGATGGAGACACAGTTACTTGGAGACCTTACATCCTTATCCTTTTTTAGCAAAGCCTGTGCCCTATTTTCATAGGTAGGACGCCTGACGCCTTGCCCACTGCCCCTCTTCACTATCTTTTATTAAACAGGAAATCAGGAAGCATTCTTTTCAGGAATGGGGAGGGGTCTGCTGTCAAACAAAATGAAGGCAAAGAGGCAAAACATTTTAACTCAGTTTGAGTGACATCCTGGATCACTGAGATTTCTGATAGGCTATTTTAGACAAGATTACCAAAAAGTAAAGGTATGACTCTAAAACCTAGAAACCCACCTCCTGATAAGAAATATGTGTGGCCAATTTTCAGCCAGGATTGTTCTATTTTAAACCTAGCACGTGAAAGAAAAGAATGTTGTTGCTTAAACTCGTGCTTTTATTGATGCAATGCCATTACCCATTAGGACCCCATAAGCACATACACCCACACCTCAGAGCAGAATAAAACCCACATTCCATGCTGTAACCTGTCACCTTCATTTCTAAGGAAAGGTCGAAAGTCTTGAGCACTTTCCACTCTGGGACATACTGGACAGTCCTAGTACCCAAGAGGACCTTCCACGGGTCGCCAGTTAGCAACTGCATTTGGCTACTAGCAAGAAAAATTCCAAACTCAGTGGCTTAAACAACGCAGGGGTTACTTATTTTTTCTATTGAAAGTAGACAGTCCAGAGTTGGTATGGGGGCTTCTCAACTCCAGCCAGGAGTCAGTCTCCTCTGACCTTTATGCTTCTCCATCCTTAGGGTGTGACCTTGTCCTCAGATTCTCAAAACCTCCTCAAGAGCCATCGTGTAGGGCAAGAGGGAAGGAAACCAGTATGCTAACTGTGCTAGTCCCCTTTAAAGAGTTTCCTGGGAAGTCCCACTCAGTTCAGGGCTCCGTCACTTTGGCCACGTTTTGCTGTTGGCAAAGCTTGGAGTGTGTATTTTATCCAAGCTCTGTTAGAAAGGAAAAGATGGAGAAGGGATATTGTACAGGTAACAGTCTCCACTACAGCAGAGAAGCCGTGGCTATTCCTGGTCAGAAGCCTGCCAAGCAAACAGCCTCAAGAGACCCTCTGTCTCCCCATCAATTCATGCTTAGCTCACAAGCAGAGTGAAAATATGAGTAATTGCCATGAATTAGACATGACATGCATTACTTTCTGTGTCCTAATCTTAACTTTTGTGATACTTCTTCATTTCTACAACACCTCTAACAACCCTCAAAACAACAAAATCCTTTTAGTATCAAATGGAGATAAAAACACCAGCATCACAGAGTGTTTCTATGCTGTATTACGTTCATTGCTTAGATTTTAGCACTGCTGTTTACAATCTGCTTGGCCTAGCTCCGAGGAATTCTTTCAGATAAAGTTCTGCACTGAGACTTATTAGGACTCTTTAAGAACTCAACCTAGGGACAGTTCTATTTCTCTGGAGTTTGGATTTTTTTTTTTTTTTTTTGGCCTTATCCAAAAGCAGAATCCAGATTTCTTGTGGTTTTGCCCAATTAGAGGATCATCACCTCACCTTCAGAAACAGTGTCCAGTTTTCACACCAAGCAAGGGACACCTCCAACATCATGAAAGTAACACTTCCCTAGAGGAACTTGCTTGCCCTGTTCACATGTCAAGTCGGCATTTTATATTCTCCATTTATGCCACTGGGTGAAAACATTCTAGGCAATTTTAGAAAGCATTCTCATTGCTATGTGAAACAGGCCTTAGGAACCATCTCTTTCTGCTTCCTCCTGATACAGAATAGTCACGATTGTAAACGTGGGACCAAGAATTAGATTCAACTTAAGGCATCTCAATTTGCCCACTAATGTATATACAGTTAACCTCCTTATTCATGGATTCTGTATTGTCAGTTCATGAACTCACTAAAATTGATCTGTAACCCCAAATCAATATGCAAGGCACTTTCACAGTCATTTGCAGACTGCAAGGGCCAAAAAAAAAAAAAAAAAAATTTGCATAGCTAGCTCAACACACGTGCCCATCTGAGGTTGAACAAGAAGATTCTGTGCCTTTTTGTTGCAATGCTCAGACTATAAACAAGCATCTTTTGGGGGGCACTCCTTGGTGACACATGTTTGTGCTTTTTATTGGTGATTTTTCTATTTTAAAATAGCTACCATATGTAGTGCTAAGTGCTGTCCAGTGTGATCTCCATTAGAGAGAAAACATACGCTAAATAACCTTCCTTTGCACATGAGCTGGAATGTTGTTGGCTGTGAGTTCAATGTTAATTAATCTACAATGCATGTTAAATGCTGTTAAGCAGATATGCACCATAAAGTCAGGTATATGTTGATTGACTGATTGATAAAAGTGTGGCCTGAGGCTCTCAGGAACATAACAGGATATTTCCTCTAGAAGCAGTGATTCAGTATTCTCTCACTGGGTGTCCACGGGGACTTCATAGACCATAATGGCAGAGAATAATGAGAATCAATTGTATTCTGTTCCAATTAACCCCTAGAGTAGATCTTTCTTTGCACAATCGAACCAGAGTATTTAGGTGTTTATTATCCTTGATTTTCTGTCTCTGTGGTTTAACTGCCTTTATTGTTGAACCTGAAAAGTTACTCTTTGCTTTAGGGAGATGAGAGGGGAAAAAAGTTTTCAAATCTCTTTTATGAATCAGAAAAAAAAAAAAAAATGAGAGTACGTAATTTTGTGCTCTACAATTCAGTCTTGGAATCTGCATTTAATTGCTTTAATTTTCCAGCTATTATCTACGTGGAGCTAATTTTCAGAGACAAACCAACTCATTTCCTAAAAGCAGGCATAGATGCACCGCAGCGGTCAAAGACAGCCAGTGGTTCTAGCTGATGATATCTCTTGAAGCAGTAAAGTGTTGTGAAAGTGTTTGTCGTTCAGTCATGTCCTACTCTTTGCAATCCAATGGACTGTAGCCTGCCAGGCTCCACAGTCCATGGAATTCTCCAGGCAAGAATACTGAAGTGGATAGCAATTCCCTTCTCCAGGGATCTTCCTGACCTAGGGATCAAACCCAGATCTCCTGCACTGCAAGAGCATTCTTTACCATCTGAGCCACAAGGGAAGACCATTCATTTGTCTCCCACTATGATAAATTTCATGGTGTCTGCTTCAATAAATTTTCTCTTCTCTCTCCTTCTCCCCGCCCCGCCCTACACACACACACCACTCACAGAAATACACAAGGTTTTGGATGCTTAAGACAATTTCAATTCGATATCATTCATTCCTTTAATGACCTTGTATCTAGCGTCTGTGTTGGACTATGGAAATCATTCTGGGAGATGAATGAATGGTTGAGATCCTGATGAGGTTCTCAGGGAACTCCAGATCTAGTGAAGCAGTAACTAAGAGAAATTGGGGAATACTGAAAGAAAAATAAGGAGGGAAGGCAGTGGTGTGTGCTTATTTCCAACCCCCTTGACATTACTGTGACTTGGCTAGATGAAGCTGGATGCCTGGAAGCAGAAATGTGTGCAAAGTGATAGTAGAGAGGCTGGGTATGTTTGCATCTGCGTTTTTGTGTGTGTGTGTGTGTGTGTGTGTGTGTGTCTCCTCAGCTTCCCATTTCTGTGGCTGCTACAGTATTATCCCTTGGACTGCAAGGAGATCCAACCAGACCATCCTAAAGGAAATCAGTCCTGAATATTCACTGGAAGAACTGATGCTGAAGCTGAAACTCCAATACTTTGGTCACCTGATGCAAAGAACTGACTCATTTGAAAAGACCCTGATGCTGGGAAAGATTGAAGGCAGGAGGAAAAGGGGATGACAGAAGATGAGAAGGTTGGATGGCATCACTGACTCAATGGACATGAGTTTGAGTGAGCTCCAGGAGTTGGTGAGGGACAGCAAGGCCTGGCGTGATGCAGTCCATGGGGTCGCAAAGAGTCGGACACGACTGAACGACTGAACTGAACTGAACAATATTATTTTAGGCAAGGAGATCTTTTAAAAAAAAACATGAAGCAAGACCCATGTGTAGGTCCACAGCTGCCCCTTTATTCCTCTTTGATTTGGAGTTCTTTCATGAGACATCATGGACACTTTTTAAATGTCACAACTTTCAGCTATGTTTTTCAAGATGGGCAAAACTCTGTAATTTACATAAAGTTACTAGCAATGTATCTTGTCCTCTTCTGCAGTGTCAGGAAATCCAACGATGACTCGGACTTTATGGGAAGTACCAGAATTTTAAGCCTCAATGAGAATCTAACATTTATCATATTCCTTCTTCCTGGCTTTGCATAATGTGATTAACTTACGCTTGTATAACATAAACTAAAGACTGGTTGACATATCCAAAACTTCTGCCTTGTGATGTCTCTGGAAGAGCCATGCTTCTTCTGGGATCTTTTAGTATTTTCCTCACTGTATGTAAAACTATGTTGAGTGAAAATAAGCCCTTAGACCTTGTCCCCTTGAAAAATCATATAATAACATCTGAATTTAGTCCAAATTCTCCTGCTTCATTCTAAGAAGTAAGATGTGCACACAAGAAAAAAGAAAGAGAGAGAGAGAAGAGAGAAATGGAGAAAGACAGCCTCCCAAAGAGAGACAGAGAAAAGAAACAAAAGGTTTGCAGCAGCTGTACAATGATCACAATAATACCTTCTATTTACATGCAACCTACTTTTAGGAGTTATTTGAGATGGCCTACAAAATTAAATATTAAATAATTAAAATAATGAGCAACTTTTTTAAAATAAGAAACAATAATTAAGGGGAGGTAGTTATGAAGCCAAAGAACACTGAGCAAAGGTAATTATAAAAACTGAACATCACAGTTTAACTCTGAGCTTCGTGCAACTAAAGCAAAAGTTGAAAATCCATAAGAACAAATCCTTCACCATCCTCTTTATGGAGAAAAAACCATTGCACTAGGAGATCCTACTTCCTCTTGAAGTTTGGTGTCCTAATAAAAAGTGCATTGTGTGAAAACACACACGCAAGACAGCAACAGACCCCCAGACATAGAGAACAGATTTGTGGTTGCCAAGGGGGAGGAGGGAAAGGAGAGAGAAGGATTGGGAGTTTGGGTTTAGCAGATGCAAGCTATTAGAGAGTGGAAAAACAACAAGGTTCTAATGTATAGCACAAAGAACTATATCCAGTCTCCTGGGATAAACAATAATGGAAAAGAATGTGTTAAAAATAAACATATATATGTACATAACCGAGTCACTTTACTGTACAGCAGAAACTGGCACAACATTATTAATCAACTGCGCTGCTGTTGCTGCTCTTTAATTATTAAGTTGTGTCCAGCTCTTTGTGACCCCATGGACTGTAGCTCACAGGCTCTTCTGTGCGTAGGATTCATTCTCCAGGCAAGAACACAAGAGTGGATTTCCTTTTCCTTCTCCAGGGAATCTTCCTGCCCCAGGGATTGAACCCACGTCTCCTGTATTGCAAGTGGATTCTTTACCATCTGAGCCAGGGAAGCAAATCAACCATACTTCAATTAAAAAAAAAAAAAAAAGAGTTTTTAAAAAGTGAATCATGTGAATCATTACAGGAGCCAGATTTAAATCCACGTGTGTCGCCGTACTACCTTCGGCTATATGAACAAGGCACAATCGCCTTCCCTCCAAGCATTATTTTATTAGAAGGTGGAAGGACCACAGTGGCTCTGACTCTCCAAAGGCATGGGGTGCCACGTGAGATGGTGTCTCACACACCCCACCTCTGGCTGAGGACTTAGCTCATGAGCCGGGGAAACAGCTGTGTCTGCTGCTCCACCAGCTCCTTCAGCTTCCACTGGACCTTGTTTTTCAGCTTTGAGTCCTAATTGGAGTGTGTGTGTCTGTGTGTGTCTGTGTCTGTGTGTGTGTAGCTCCATGGCAAAGGACAATAATTTCAATCCCAGATCACTGGTATCATCAAAGTCAGAAGAGGTGGGTTGGAGTTTATAGTCTGTATTTGTCCCCAGAGCTTCTCTCCCCTGGTTCACTTCTGGTTTTATTTCCTGTCTACGGGTCTTAATGACCCTATGGGATCATTTTATTCCCACTGCTAGAATCATAGACTTCTTCACATGCTTTTATAAATAAATAAAGTCTACTTCCCATAATAAATCCCTTAGTCCATATCATTCTTAGTTCTGTTTTGCTTGATCAAAATTTACCTGATACATGTCTCATGCCTGGAATTGGGGTACTGCCAAAATGGAAGCCTTAAACATGTGGCATTCTCTTCTATACTATATGGTGAGCAAAATCTAGGATGTTCTTGATGACTAATAAGCCTTAAAGACTGAGAACATTTCTATTGGCTACTAAAGAAAAAGTAATTTGTGTTACATAGTGGCAGAAATTTTGACAGCCCTATGGTCTTTAATGAGCTTCCTTGGTAAAAACCCACCCACCCATGCAGGAGACACAGAAGATGCGGGTTTGATCCTTGGATAGGGAAGACGCCCTGGAGAAGGAGATGGCAGTGCACTCCAGTACTCTTGCCTGGAGAATCTCATGGACAAAGGAGCCTGGCAGGTTATAACCCATGGTGTTACAAAAGAAGCAGACACGGCTTAGCGACCAAACAACAATGCTCTTTAATGATGTGGAAAATAGAAAAGATACCTAATGAAGTAGAGTGGTTGGCTAAGGAAATTTCTAGGAAGAACTTTGAAAATGCCAATTAATATCTTTTGGTCACATATGATAAGATATCCGTGGATACATAAGCTAAAATAAAGTAGATACGTTTGCAAGCAGAATTTTGAAGCAATAAAAGAGTCAGGTCTTGCTGGATCTGAAAATAAAACTAGGTCTTATTTCCAGCTTCTCTAGATGGCAAAATATTCTCAAAGTAAAAAATAGCTTCAGCACAAAGAACAAATCCAGGACTGTGGCTGTAAGGCCCTTTGTTAAAACTTCAAAATGATTTAAGGGTATGTCTCGTAAACTCTCTCAACTAGACCCAAAGGATTTCAACCAACAGAAGGGTGTTGTCTCACAGAATCAGACTCTCAGTCCAAGCTGGAGAATTGTGGGTATAGACTTTGTTTAATGTAATAAATGCTAGTAAGATTCATAGCAAATCTATAAAATGTTTTAATATAATTACACTAGCAGAAGCTTTGTATACTTGGATTAAAGCAACAGAGACAGGGCTTCAGGAAGCAGGATGAGAACACTACTAAACTGGAAAAAGTGAGTCATGTCTTATGGCAAAGGAAGTATGTTCCAGAGTGAAGAGCTTACAGTTCTGAGAGCAGAGCTGAGATGGGCAAAAAAATCATACTCAGGGAGACTCTAATTAAGAAACTGTTCTATGTGCCCAGGTAGATTTCAGCATTTCTGTGGACCAGTGTGTGCTGTGCACCTCCCCTTCCTGTTCTTATTAAATGAGAATGTCTATTTCAGTCCTTCTTGTATTCCTTTAACAGCATGTCATAACAAACTATCACCCAATGGGTGGCTTAAGCCACAGAAACTTATTGCCTCATGATGCTGGAAGTCCAAGATAAAGATAACAGCAGGATAGTTCTTCCCTGAAAACTGGGGCAAGGATTTGTTGCAGGGAAATCTTCTGGGCTTGTAGCTGGCTGTTCTTCGCTCCCTTCCCTTTGTATTACCTTCCCTCTCTGCATGCTGTGTGTTACATTAGTCGTGTCCCACTATTTGCTACCCAACCCAGGGTCTCTTCTATCTCCTGCACTGGCAGGAGGGTTCTTTACCACTAGCGCCACTGGGGAAGCCCTCCTCCCTGTATGCCTCCCTCTCTGCATGACTGTGTTCCAAATCCCACACTTCCTTTTTAATAAAGTCTTGTAAGAACAGTTAGCTCTTGACTTACTTATTTTTAAATTTTTGGCAGCTTTGCCTGACATGTAGGATCTTAACTCCCTGACCAGGGATCAAACCTGTGCCTCCTGCAATGGAAGTGTGATGTCTTAACCACTGGGCAGCCAGGGAAGCCCCTTGCCCTTTTTTTATAAGTTATATTGAATTAAAGACTTACCCTCCTGCTGGGAGCCAGCGTGAGGAACTCCGCCCGTGGCAAAGGTCATGAGGAAGGAGGCTCGGCATACGCAAAGGCGGGATCGAGCCTCAGGAGTCCCCCTGGAAATGCTCGAGCATCTACCCCCAAAACCAGAGTCTGCCTACTTTCTGCTTTGTGCTCTCACCTACACCTCCGACTTTACAGGGGTCTGTCCCCCACCATCTCTCTCTTTGAAAAAAGAGTTAACTTACAGCTCCAGTTAATAAAGTTCCTGGGTGTGATAGTGTTTTAACCTACAAACTCCTTTGGAAGTCCTCTAGCCTGCCTGAATAGGTTTTTCAAGCCACATGTGATTGTTCAGAGCCTCCCAACTGTGAGAGGCATGAGATGTTCTAAACTGTCTAAATACAGATTCCTTTGAGTAGTTAAAAGATTGATTAGAAATTGTATTAGTGAAGGGTTTTTCACTTGTTGGGCCAATGTTTGCTGCTAAGTTTCCATATCCCTTACCTGCTGTGTCCCTGGCAGTGTATTGATTAACATAATTCGTGTAAGTAGTAGCTTTAATGTTTGTAACCTTGGACCCTTGAGTTAATTCTTTTTCTTGTTATAGCCCACCACACCTTTGCCCTATAGGAATGCAACTTTATCTAATGCTTTTGGAGGGTGGCGCCTGACTAATCACCTTTAGAGAAAAATAAGTTTTCTGAAGAAAGGGTCTTAAAATGTTTACAGGCCTCTGGGCCAGAAGATGATGCAAATCACCTAAACTTTTGCATATTATAAGTTTGCAAGAAGAAAGCCTGGCTCACTGCATGACTCTACCCCTTCCCCCATTATCCTCTATGCATAACTTAAGGTGTAAAAACTACTTTGGAAAATAAAGTGCGGGCCTTGTTCACCAAAGCTTGGTCTTCCCATGTAGTTCTTTCTCTCACCTTCTGGTTGAATTATTCAGCCTCTTTTCTCCACTCAATTTCCTCAGTGAGCTATCCTTATTTAACCAGTCTTTATATCCTTAATTAACATTTAATTAAGCAATTGTTTCCTGATCCTCGCCGACGCCGTCCCTGCTTCGAATTCCCTGGATCCACCCGGGCTGGACCCCGGCAGCCCTCCTCTTATATGACCTCATCTTAATCAATCTTATATGAAATGGTCTTGTTTCTAAGCAAGGTCCCATCCTGAGATACTGGGGGTTATCTCACCATGAGAATTTGCAGGAGGTAGGCTTCAGCCCATTACAGTTCTATCCCTGTATCACCATTGTAAAATAATGTAAAACTTTCTTTATTCAAAAAATGAAAATCATGGTATCTGGTCCCATCACTTCATGGCAAATAGATGGGGAGACAATGGAAACAGTGACAGACTTTATTTTCTTGGGCTCCAAAGTCACTGCAGACTGTGACTATAGCTGTGAAATTAAAAGGTCCTTGCTCCTTTTAAGAAAAACTATGACAAACCTAGACAGCATATTAAAAAGCAGAGACATTACTTTGCCAACAAAGGTCTGCCTAGCCTAAGCTATGGTTTTTTCCAATAGTCATGTATGGATGTGTGAGTTGGACCATAAAGAAGGCTGAATGCCAAAGAATTGATGCTTTTGAACTGTGGTGTTGGAGAAGACTCTTGTGAGAGTCTCTTAGACTGCAAGGAGATCCAACCAGTCAATCCTAAAGGAAATCAGTCCTGAATATTCATTAGAAGGACTGATGCTGAAGCTGAAGCTCTAATACTTTGGCCACCTGATTCGAAGAACTGACTCATCGGAAAAGACCCTGATGCTGGGAATGATTGAGGGCAGGAGGAGAAGGGGACAACAGAAAATGAGATAGTTGGATGGCATCGCTGACTCAATGGACATGAGTTTGAGCGAACTCCAGGAGACGGTGAAGGACAGAGAAGCCTGGTACGGTTCAGCCTTTGACCACAAAAAGCTGGACACGACTGAGTGACTGAACAACAACAGCAACCACCACTGCACATCAAGTGTGTACACTGGCAATGGGGAAGCGAACTAACATGTTTATAAGTTCACAAATTGAGAGGGAATGTTCTTGAGTTATTGCACCCACGTAACCTCCTCTGCACCTATATGTGGTTTGGATGGAGAGAGACCAGACTTCATGATGATACTGTAAGTGCGTCACATTTTCGGGATCGTGAAGGAAGTGTGCGTGTAATTTGTATATGACTGACTGTGACCTAGAGCAGCCATGATCGTATCTCTCATCCCAGACGGTCTTCTGGAACCTGACCTTGCCATTCCTCCATCAAAAGATGGAACAAAGGTGGGGATAAGAAGCAATTTCACTTTCACATCCAGCAAGACCTGACTTCTCTATGTCTTTCCATAATCCTGTTTAAATACAGACATTCAACTTTATTTCAGCTCCTCACATTCTTCAATTCTCCTTCCCCTGAATCTGTGCTTTTTGTAATGACTAAGCCAGGAGAAAGTGAGAAAAATGACACTTGAACTCACAAGCAGCCTTGTCGTTTCAGTCTGGATCCCTTAGAGCATTAGAGCTCTCTCTTGGAAAACAGTTGCCATGGTGGGAAAAATTCATGGAAAGACCATGTTCCAAAGCGATAGACACAAAAATTTATAGACGACAATATTTACTGAAACATCATTTATAAATTAGCAATAGGCTACACTTTCAACCCAGAGAAGGCAATGGCACCCCACTCCAGTACTTTTGCCTGGAAAATCCCATGGATGGAGGAGCCTGGTAGGCTGAAGTCCATGGGGTCGCTAAGAGTCAGACACGACTGAGTGACTTCGCTTTCACTTTTCACTTTCATGCATTGGAGAAGGAAACGGCAACCCACTCCAGTGTTCTTGCCTGGAGAATCCCAGGGACAGGGGAGCCTGGTGGCTGCCGTCTATGGGGTCCCACAGAGTCGGACACGACTGAAGTGAATTATCGTAGTATAGCATACACTTTCAACAATAGACTGCTGATTTATACGGTATTCATGTCATTAAATATTGGGCAAACTTTTAATGTCATATTCACACATTAAAAAATTCACATAGACTGTGAATAAAATAAATCAATATTTATATAACCACCAATGAAGGTAAAATACGAAAGCTATATATTGTATGCCATATGTTCTTAATTTTATGAGAAACACATCCATATTTCCATGTTCATATTTTTTAAAATATGTAGACACAAAACCAACTGGAAGAAAATAAACTAACATGTTAATAGCTGTTATTTAAAGCTGGTAAGACTGGAACTGATTTATATTTTTGGTGTTCTATTTTTTAAATTTTCTATATTGTTGTTATAAACCTCTATTACTTTGATGATGATTTTTAAAAGAAAACAAATGCCATGAAAAACAATATGTCATGCTCAGAAAATTAGGGTTATTTACCCATGATTATGTGGTACATTGTGATTGAAATCAGAGGGTTTTGAGTCTTGAAGCCTAAACTTTGCCAAAGGGAACAAACTTGATTTTTCTATGTTAAGACTCATCTATTGATATGATATTCAATACATCTGCAAGGCTTTTTACTTAGGAAACAAAAGTGACGTCAGAAGAAATTTAATTAAGCACACATGAAGAATCAGAGCACAAACTGCCATACTCATTTTAGCCAAACTCAAACTCAGATTCAAAAAGAACTTATTTTTGCCATTTCATAGGAAAACTCATATCTGTTTGGGCCTGTCCTGTCTGAGTTCTTAAAACTGGAGACCGTTAAAAGTAAATTAATCATATTTTCACACTTGATACATGTAACTCAATTTGGTTTTTCAATTTTTTATGAATTATTTTTATTCATAAGGTCAAATTCAGACCTTTGCTGTAGGATTCACATCGAAACATATTATATATCCCTCAGTGGATACAAAATCTTATATTTATAACACTCTGCATCTCTCTGGGAGCTTAAGTAAATGGAACAAAATTAGGATTATTAAATGACGCATTGGAACAGTACTCAGTTCCATGTTCACAGAATTAGATTTATCAAAAGAAGCATTGGAACAATATTTTGCATTCAGATAGCCTAGCTTTCAGTGAGGAAAGAGCTTTACAATAAAGGCTTTTGTTGAGAGATTATCTGAGCACAGTTCTATAACTGTACTCGCAGTTTACCCAATCTTTCAACAAATATTGATATAATGTTATTGAACACAGATAATTTCCTAGGTGTTCAGGGAACCAGATAGATACATTTTGTGCTTTGAAATATTCACATAATAAACATACAAACAGATACAAACAACATAAACATTAGTAGTATATGGGTATAAATATTGTTAATGTATTAATTGCATATAAAATGAAATAATGGTAATTTCACAGCATGATAAATGCTATGGAAAAAATACAATTGCGCTATGGGCCAGAGAATTAGTTGGGGTGATCTTTTGATTGAATTCTGTATTCATTTCCAGGATTGCTATACCAATTATCACAAAATGAGTCAGATAAAACAATAGAAATTTATTCTCCCATGGGTCTGGAAGCTAGAAGTCTGAAATCAAGGTGTAGGAGGATTCACGCTGTCTCTAGACTCCAGAGTGGGAATCTTTCCCCACCGCCTGTAGCTTTTGAAAGGTTCTAGCAACACCTGGCATTCTTGTCTCTCTTGGTGCATCACTCAGATCTCTGCCTCAGTCCTCACACAGCCTCCTTCCCTGTGTGCCTCTGTCCAAACGCTCCCTTTGCTTATAAGGACGGCATCAGTGGATCAGATCAGACCAGATGAGTCGCTCAGTCATGTCCGACTCTTTGCGACCCCATGAACCGCAGCATGCCAGGCCTCCCTGTCCATCACCAACTCCCGGAGTTCACTCAGACTCTCGTCCATCGAATCGGTGATGCCATCCAGCCATCTCATCCTCTGTCGTCCCCTTCTCCTCTTGCCCCCAATCCCTCCCAGCATCAGAGTCTTTTCCAATGAGTCAGCTCTTCGCATGAGGTGGCCAAAGTACTGGAGTTTCAGCTTTAACATCATTCCTTCCAAAGAAATCCCAGGGCTGATCTCCTTCAGAATGGACTGGTTGGATCTCCTTGCAGTCCAAGGGACTCTCAAGAGTCTTCTCCAACACCACAGTTCAAAAGCATCAATTCTTCGGCGCTCAGCCTTCTTCACAGTCCAACTCTCACATCCATACATGAGACAGGTGGAGGGAAGAAGAGCCCTGGGGTGGATCCTACTATAGTTGCCTGAGAGAAGATGGACATGGACAGAAGTAAGTTTGTGGAGCGGAGGTCGAATTTAGCTTTTTTTCCTGTGCTGTCTTCTCCACTGGTACATATTCTTGAGTGGAGAAACTGCGGGGCAGTAATATGGAGAAAGAATGCGAACAGCATTTGAAATGGGTGTTCTCCATCTCCTTAAACCTTATCAGATGGTCCATCTGAGGCACAATTCTCCTTCCCTCTTTATTCCACTTATGTCTTAACACAGCACCCTGCCCTCTATGCTCTCTTGGGTTTAGTGCAGCTGCCAAATGATTGACATGTGTTACCTGCTCTTTCAAATGTCAGAACCAACGCAGTGGGAAAAGGCAGGCACTAGAGTCACACAGCAGAGAAGGCAATGGCACCCCACTCCAGTACTCTTGGCTGGAAAATCCCATGGACGGAGGAGCCTGGTAGGCTGCAGTCCATGGGGTCGCTGAGGGTCAGACACGACTGAGCGACTTCACTTTCACTTTTCACTTTCATTCATTGGAGAAGGAAATGGCCCCACTCCAGTGTTCTTGCCTGGAGAATCCCAGGGATGGGGGAGCCTGGTGGGCTGCCGTCTATTGGGTTGCACAGAGTCGGACATGACTGAAATGACTTAGCAGCAGCAGAGTCACACAGAGCTGGGACTGCCATCCCAGCTCAGCTGCCCAGTGTTCTGTGTAATACTTGCTTCCTGAAGACTTAGTCCTCATGGGTTCAACAAGTTATTGGGAAGGTGATTCCAGATTTCATACTTAGAGATTGATAGATGATAAAGAGAGAGAGAGATGATAGCTCCTCTGTCCATGGGATTCTCCAGGCAGGAACACAGGAGTGGGTTCACCTTCTCTTCTCCAGGGGATCTTCCTGACCCAGGGATCAAAACTGGGTCTCCTGCATTGCAGGCAGATTCTCTACTGTCTGCACCACCAGGGAAGCCCTGATATAAATACAGGTATACACACAGATAGGCTACCCAGGTGGCGTTAGTGGTAAAGAAACTGCCTGCCAGGACAGGAAAAGTAAGAGATGTGGGTTTGATCCCTGGGTAAAGAAGATATCCTGGAGGAGGGCACAGCAACCCACTCTAGTATTCTTGCCTGGAGAATCCCATGGAAGAGGAGCTTGGCAGGCTGCAGTCCATAGCGTCACACAGAGTTGGACATGACTGAAACATCTTAGCATGCATGGTGGCTCAATGAAAAGAATCCTCCTGCAAAACGGGAGACCCAGGTTCAGTCCGTGGGTCAGAAAGATCCCTTGAAGAAAGAAATGGCAACCCATACCAGTATTCTTGCTGGGAAAATCCCACAGACAGAGGAGCCTAGAGTCCATGGGGTCGCAAAGACTTAGCGACTAAACAACAACAATAATACATATGGATATTTTAGTGACTAAACGGTAGCAACAATACACAGAATATAGACATAAATATGGTAAAGCCTACCATGAATGTAGGCTTATGAGAAAAGTAGAGGAAGAAACAAAAGCCAGGACCAAAGCCACATGGTGGATGTAGTAGTTTCATGCACAGGATCTCTGTGGTTTTGGATTCAGATAGATCCAAATAAGAAACAAGACTCTGTGCATGCAATTATTAAATTAACCTCACTTTCCACAAATAGCCAAGTCCCAATTTTACAGGACTCCATTGATTTGTAAAGAGTAGGGGAGTTGCTTGGAATGGGAGGGGCCTCTGGAACACGACTTCCCTTCCCTCCTCACTCTGCCCAGAGCCCTGCCTACCAGAACCCTGACTAGCTCTGGTCATCATCTGGTGCTGCATTTCACATAGTAATTTTTCAGACTTTAACCTTTCTCCAAATTTTTCTAAAAGAGAAATGAATGTGCCTTCTCCCACCTCTCTCATCAAAATACAAAATAAGCGATAAGACAACACAGAAGCACTGCCCAGGCACGTGGGGACAAAGTCAGGAGGAGGTCCAGCTTCCTGTTTGCAGTGGTGACAGAGGACCCTGAACCAGGCGCCGCACACAGCTGGTCAGGTGTCTCGTGACCCCCTGTGGTCCAGGGAGTCTCTGAAAAACTGAGTCCTGGGCCCACTACAGCCTTGCAGGGCTCCAAGAACTTAGCAAGCTTTGCAGACATAGAGTGAATTGAACCCGAGGGCCAGGAATCTGCCTTGCATCTCTTTTCTGATAGACTGCAGCCCCTCTCAGCTCTAAAATGCAATGACATATTTGGCTTTAAGTGTTAGGCGTTCCATGACAAAGCCATTCTCAAAATCCTGTTACATAGACAATGCACTGATGCCTTTCGCATTGATGCCTTTCACAGTGTTCATGGCTTCTAGCCCAGATGGTAAAGAATTGGCCAGCAATGCTGGAGACCTGGGTTGGACCCCTGGGTGGGGCAGATCCCCTGGAGAAGGGAATGGCAACCCACTCCAGTACCCTTGCCTGGAGAATCCCATGGACAGAGGAGCCTGGTGGGCTACAGTCCAGGGGTCTCAAAGTGTTGGTCACGACTGTGTGACTAACACTAAAACAAGCTGAACATTAAACTAAATTCAAGTTTTAGGCAGCATTCCATGATTCTTTTAATTTTTTTAAGTGGCATCATGTGTCAGTGACTTCCTGCCAGGAGTGCAAAGAGGAAGGAAGGTGAGGAAGCCAAAACAGCAGGATTCCTTTTTGCACAGTATGAACCTTTCTGATGGACCCCAGGGGTTTGGGAGTCAGAGGGTAGCACAAAGGGCCAGTGAACCACAACCTCACAGCTGCTGGGGCTGCAGCCTCTGGCCATGCTTCCCAGCTGCTTCCTTCTGGGTTAGAAGCCGGTGGACACACCAGCCAAGAGCTGAAGTCCCCTCTGGGATGTGGAGCCAGATTGGACCAGAGGAAAATCCGGGAACACAGTGTCCTGAAGTGCTTTAAGGTTAGACAAACAGAAGGCTGGAGAGAGCTGGAATTGGAGACAGAAGCCCCATAATTTGAACGTGTGTAGCTCATCCTGGGGCTTTGCATCTTTTCTATTAAAAGTAAAAAAAAAAAAAAAAAATCAGTGGACATCATGGCTAGACACTTAGCATGATATACTTTGTGATTTATTGATAACCATCACTGCTCAGATGTGTAATTCTATATGGATACTAACCAAGCAGCTGAGTAGAAACTGACCAGGAAGGAGAACTGACTGTGTGTTTCATTGACACGTTGACTCCAGGAAGGTCTACATGACATCGGGAGGGAAACAAGGTGTAAATGCAAATACCTCTCTCTAAAAAGTACACAGAAAGTTATTCTTTATCGCTTTGGTGTATAAAGTGCTGATTCTCAACCCTGTTGGAGAGTAGCTTTGATGGAAGGGGAGGCATTTGTAACCTGGAAAGAAACAGGAAGGAGCATCTGAAATAGTCAAGACAAATCTGTCCACAACTCCAATTTCAGATCACCCATTGGTTTGTTTTAACCTTTGCTGGGCCACCAAAAAGAGCTTATATCCCTCAGAGAGTTGCCCCCCTCCCTGGAACCCCATCTGTGAAATAGGCGAGGTGCTGTCATTCTGGCCACAAAATCTGTAAGATAGAACAGAGGACATGGCTCTGACAGCACATCAGTTCAACTCATTTTTATCACGAGAAGATTTCTTTAATGCACATGAGAACTTAGAACATAATTAACTAGAAACAAAGCTTGACAAGATTTGAGAGCTCATGTAGAACCCTGTGCCTTGGAAAGAAAAAGACAGCATGGTACCATGATGCCAGTTTGTTTTTCTAAAAGGCTGATTATAGGAAAGTTAATACAGTCTAAAGGGCTCAGTAAACATGCAGTCAGTCTTTTCCAAAGACTGTGGACCAATTCTTCAAAGTTCCAAACAGAAATTGACAAAGTTCAGGGACCATGATCTGTTTTCCTCTGTATTGGAGTCATAAAATCCACCGTAAATTCTGAGTCCACACGATCCTAAAACTCATGTGAATACATTCAATACTGCTTTCCCTCCCTTTCCGGGCTGTCTGAAAACTTAGATTTGACCTGCTTGAGTAGAAAGGTCAATTAATCTAGAGAGACAGGAGCTTGGATTGTATAGCAGCTGGGCAATTTTTCCAGTATTTTAGAAACTCTCATATTCAAGTGTCAACAAGCAGGAAATTAATAAAGGGTCAGTTTTTCACTTCATGCATTTGAAAATGCACTTCAGGTGAAATCTACTTTGTTAATTTTCACTCAAGGCTATTCTCTCTCTCTCTCTCTCTTTTTTTTTTTTTTACATTTTTATTGGAATATACTTGATTTACAATGTTTGTTAGTTTCTGTTGTACAGCAAAGTGAGTCAGTTATGTTGTTTAGTCCCTAAGTTATGTTCAACTCTTTGCGGCCCCATGGACTGTAGTCTGCCAGGCTCCTCTATCCATGGAACTTGCCAGGCAAGAATACTGGAGTGGATTGTCATTTCCTCTCCAGGGGATCTTCCTGACCCAAGGATCAAACCTGTGTCTCCTGAATTTGCAGATGGATTCTTTACCACTGAGCCACCTGGGAAGCCTGAGTTATACATATACATATATCCACGCTTTTTTAGTCTTTTCTCATATAGGTCATTCACAGAGTATTGAATAGAGTTCCTTGTGCCATGCAGTAGGTCCTTATTAGTTACTATAGCTACACACACACACACACACATACACACACACACAGTGTTTTGTAACATCTTATGGAAAAACTTGAACGAACATTTTGACCAAGCCCACAGTAGTGCGTATACGTCAACCCCAATCTCCAAGTTTATGTCTCTTCCACTCAAGGCTATTCTTGACCTCTACCCTACACCCAGCAGCACCATCCTTATCCTGTATCATGGCTCCCTTTTAAAATGCTTGGTCCTCCAGTTTCTGTGTTATTATCCCTGTAAAATGGAAGGGGGAACACTTTGGTATGTTTGCAGGCAACAGGACTAATAAGCAAATATAGTATTTGTTTGTTTAGGACATGGCAAAATGGACAGGAGGCTTTTGAAATAAAACAAACGTATGTTGCATTAAATGAACAAAGAAATGAATGCATGATTGCCCTTGGGGTCTAAACTATGATACATTTTTATGTGATTTGATTCTATTACCTAGTCCTGCTGCTAAGTCACTTAAGTCGTGTCCGACTCTGTGGGACCCCATAGACGGCAGCCCACCAGGCTCCCCCGTCCCTGGGGTTCTCCAGGCAAGAACACTGGAGTGGGTTGCCATATCCTTCTCCTAGTTCTAGAGACATTAAAAAAAATATTCCCCAAATAATTCTAGTGATGGCAACTGTACTGGACTGTCTACCATTTCAGGGATCTTATGCTGAAATCTTTCCCATAGGCATATTTCAAAAACAATAGCACAGCCACAAAGAAATGACTAGATATGTACAAGTTTATTGAACCAGAGGTCACAATCTCTTCTGCTTAGCATCACAAGAGTCATTAAAATTGTCTAGTCTAATGGTTTTCAAACTGTAACTGGTGACATTAGTGAATTTGAAGTCAACTTAAGGGATTGTAACCAGCTATTTTTTAAAGAACAGATACAATAGAATGAAAAATTGTTATGAAACTGTACACTATAGTTTATTGTAAACACCGTGGTAATGTATACACAAGGTTTTGTTTCCTCTTGTGGTTGTATTTAGTTTATGATAAACTTTTCACTATGTGATATTTATTCTTCTAAATCACTATGCAAATCTGATATTAAAATATACATTGTTAAAAAATGTGTTTCAGGGGTATATGTACATTACTTATATATACATGAAACATATACATTTCTTATATATAATTGAAACAAAAAATTTTTCACACTTTTGTATGTGTAGGTAACTTGGTAACACAAGCTATAGATCATATAGAATAAATAGAATAAATATAAAAACAAGCACTGGTCTGTTCTCACTACTTTGAGTCCTTTACAATATACCTACCAAGTGGTCATCCTGACTGTACTTGAATTACATTATTTAATGTAAAGGCATTAAATAAATACCTTTAATTACACTGAGTCAAAATCTGTCTTCCTGGAACTTGTCTATTGCATTGACCGTATTTCTACTGGTAGGCACTTTTCAGATAAGCCTGCTTTTTTTTACACTTAATAACCTTTCAATATCTAAAACGAGATATGTTGTCCCTGCTAAGGGATCTTTGCTTCACCTTATGAAGAATTTCAAGGGCCCAGTTGTCCTTCAGTGGCCTTGAGAAGTATTATGGCCAGATTTCTCTATATCCTTCATGGGTTTGGACTGCATATAGTTCTCAGAAAGTCAGACAGAATTAGGTTAGTCCGGGAAGAGGGGAGCCTGGTGTGACTGTATCCTTCTCAGGAAATGAAAGTCGAGAAGGGCCTTTAGGAGTGGCCATATATAATCCTTTGCTACGCTACTTATAAAAACCTGAGAAGCACATGCCAGGAGTTCTCCTTTCTCTGTGGAGCTCCATTTAGAGAAAACCCGAAATCCACCAGTGTCTCAACTCTAACCAGAAGCACGCACCGAAGGGGAGGGAGCAGCAAGTGGGAGGAGATGGTTGGTAAAGACTTATTTTAGCTTTAGTCATAGATTACAGCAACACACGCTACTATAAATACATATAAATATCTCATGCTCACTTCCTGAGAAAAACATTTTAGTTTATGTTCACAACTGTTTCCTTTTGAAAGAAGCTATTAATACCAGGAGCTCAGTATCTGAATCTGAACAGCTAATTAAAACGTTAAAGAAGAAAAGCTTATCTTCAGTTCCTTTTTTTAGGAGACTGTGCAAATATAGACAGTGGCTTAAGTAAAGACAGCTGTTTCATTTCACATGCAAAGGCACCCTTTAAAAAGCAGCACTTTTAAAAACTGGTCTTGGCAGTCGTTCTTTGCAATAAAGTTGTGGATTTTTCCCCCCACGTTTCAACTGAAAGGTTTTGGGAAAGCATTTGTCTATTTTGCTTGGATTTTTTTCTTTCTTGAAATTTTTATTGCTTCAGAATGCTTAATATGTTCCTCTGTATAATGGAAAGGAAATGTCAGAATCAAAGTTTCTTAAAAAAAAAAAAAAGTCATTCTTTCTCATCAACAATAATTAAAGATTGAAAATACATTTAATAGAGTTTACGGAAATAAAAAGTGTCTCCTGATTAATTTTTAAAGGGATTAACCACAATTACAGAAGAAATGGAAATCTAGTATAGGTTTTATGCAACCATATGTAATACAATAGGGCTTCCCAGGTGGCTCAATGGTTAAGAATCCACCTGCCAATGCAGGAGACTCGGGTTTAATCCCTGGGTCAGGAAGATCCCCTGGAGAAGGAAATGGCAACCCACTCCAGTATTTCTGTTTGGGAAATTCCATGGAAAGAGGACCTACATGGGCTACAGTCCATGGGGTCACAAAGAGTCAGTTGGACATGACAGAGTGCACTCGTGCACACACACACACAGAATAAAATAAAGGCCCTCAAGGCAATTACTGAAGAGAATGACCATTTCAGTTGTCAAGTATAGAAAAATGAAGGGAATTTCAGTGTCCGATGAAAAGAAGTCACGCACGTGACCATTGACCATTAACCATTGTTTTCACATGTTATTCACCCTCTCTGGGGCTCAGTAATTTTCCTTATGCAAAATAATTCTAAAACTATTTATATGAATTTTACTTTGTGCCAGACATTGTTCTAGATTCTGGATTCATGCATAAATAGGATAAAGAAAGCTGCAAGCAATGCTGATTTCTTAACAGTTATTACTGAGAAAAAATTAAAAAGTTACATCTCAGACCTCTCCTCTGAGCTCTAGATTCATATACTCAACTATCTTCTTGGCTTTTTCCCCAGGCATTTCAGATTTACTATATACAGAACTGAATTTGTTTTTTTCTTCCAACAACTGCACTTTCACCTTCTCCACCTCAACCATCCCCATCAAGGAGCCCAAGACTTAATCTGGGAGTAGCCCTTGATTCTTAGTCTATCCCCTGTTCAACTCCTCACCAAGTCCCTTTGAGTTTATTTCCAAAATACATTTAGAAAAATCTGTTTAACTATCTGAAACCATAATTGTTCTCTTTAGTTGTCTCTGATGGCCCAAAAAGTAATTCAAAAAGTTAGATTACAAAAACCCAGCTGTTTCCCTTCCGGTGCGTATAATCTTTTAAAGACTGCCCATTGCACTTCGGATAAAATTTTAAATCTTCAACCTGGTCATCAGCCTTCTGCATCATTTGTCCCACCTACCAGTGTTGCATCGCTATCCTCTCCTGGCCTTGCTGGTTTCTATCTCCCACCTGCATTGTCTCTAGTGTCTGTTTTCCTGTCCTTCAAACTCATTCCCACCCCAGGGCCTTTGCACAGGATTCCCTCTGCATACAAAGCTCCCCACTATGCCCTCTCCTTGTTCATTTCAACATTCACTTCAAGTCTCAGCTCAAACATTTCTTCTTCAAAAAGACTTCTTATGACTCAAACAATTTAAATGAAGCCCCACCTTGATTCCTCCTTTATATCGCCTGAGGCTTTTCATTTTCTAGCACTTATACAATCTTCTCCACATACTGGTATATTTACTTATCCATCTAAAGTATCTTTTCTTTTCTAGGCCTCATGTTCCACACATACAGGGGCCATGTCCATTTTCCCCAGCCTACTTATTCCTCAAGCTCATGGCACACAGTCAGCGTTCAATAATGTGGGTGTGACTGAATCTATAAATCAATGAATAAAGGCATAAAAAGACATGCAGCACTGTTTACAATAGCCAGGGCCTGGAAGCAACCTCAGTGTCCATTGGCAGATGCATGGATAAAGATAGGGTACACATACACAATGGAATACTACTCCGCCATAAGAAGGAATGAAATTGGGTCATTTGCAAGATGCAGATGGATCTAGAGTCTGGCATACAAAGTGACTTCAGTCAGAAAGGGAAAACCAAATGTCATATATTAACACATGTGTGTGGGCTCTAGAAAAATGGTACAGATTAACTTATTTTCAGGACAAGACTAGAGATGCAGATGTAGGGAATGGAAGTGTGGACATGGGGGACAGATAGGGGAATGAACTGGGAGACTGGGATGGACAGATACTATGTGTCAAGTAGCTAGCCAGTGGGAACCTGCTGGAGAGCACAGGGGGCTCACCTTGGTGCCCTGTGATGACCTAGATGGGTGGGATGCGGGGAGGTGGAAGGGAGGTCCAAGAAGGAGGGAATATATGCATACATAGAGTTGGTTCACTTTGTTGTACAGCAGAAACTAATATAACATTGTAAAGCAACTATATCCTAATCAAAAAAGAAAGAAAGAAAGTTGAGAAAAAATTTCAGGCGGTGCTCCAACTGACTGGGGAAATGTCAGCTGCTTGACTGGGGTCGGGGTTTCCTTTCTCGGGAGCCCCCATTTAAAAAAAAAAATTTTTCAAACTATAATAAATAAATAAATAATGAGCAGTAATTAGGAAACCATACAATGGTAGGAAAAAAAAAAAACACATAAGATTTAAAGATTAAAAAAAAAAAATGAGAGTTCCAGGGCTGACTCTGTCGTTTAATTAGCTCCAAGATTTGGGGAAACCTACTTAACTTCTGTTATACTCAGTTTTTCTCCTCTGCAAAATAGGGATGATAATGCTAGGGATGTTGTGAAAGTCAAATGAAGTAATACATGTGAAAGTACCTGGTAAATTATAAGGCAGTATGAAATATTTGTTGTTAAAATGTCCAGGGGTAATTCAATGCAAGTGTAAGGTACACATTCTAGTTTCTCGCTTCTATACTCTTCATTTTCAGGAGATTGCCAGGGAGAAAAGTTGGAAGACAAAACAGAATTGAGGTAAATTCTGTATGCTTATTTTCATTCAATTCTTCATGTAATAATTCAATAAGTATCCATTAGATACTTTCTCTGTACCAATCAGTATACTGAATATCTTTGGCCCTTTAAAAATATAATTAAAGGGATTCTCTGGTTGTCCAGCGGTTAAGACTTCACCTTCCAATGCACACAATGAGGGTTCCATCCCTGGTCAGGAAACTAAGATCCCGTATGCCTTGTGGTCAAAACACTAAAGCATAAAACAGAAGCAATATTGTAACATATTCAACAAAGACTTTAAAAATGGTCCACATCAAATAAACTTTTTAAAAGTTATAAATAAAATAATTTATAACATTTTTTATCTGAAAAGGTAAGTGTAGAGTCTTGTTGAAGCAAACAATAGTGGCAAGCAGCCCAGAAAAAGGTCAGGAAAACCTTCCCCCGAAGAGATTTTGAGGATAAGAAAAAAAAAATCTGGAAATGAATTCCGTCTTTACCATTTACTTTGGACAGATTGTTTAGCCCAATTCTTTGTGTGTGGTGAAAATGGAGGTCAGTAACAAGTACTTCCAGTATTGTTATGAAGAATAATTTAGATATATGAAGAAAACTAGGTAGGCAGTGGTGGGTTAGTTGCTACGTCGCATATGACTCTTTTGTGACCCCGTGGACTGTATCCTGCCAGGCTCCTACATCCATGCGATTTCCCAGGCAAGAATACTGGAATGGGTTGCCATTTCCATCTCCAGAGGATCTTCCCAAACCAGGACTCGAACTCACATCACATGTCACTTAATACATTTTCTTCTTTCCCTTTGTTTGCCCAAATCTTTCCATTATATACAAAACTAACCAAGCATACTGTTCACTGGCAAACAGATCCCTTTGTGTGATGGGAAAAAAAAAAATACTGGAAAACTGGTGCTTGGAAGAACATACACTAGCCTAGAACCTGCTTCTTTTAAACAGCCCTCCTTATGTCCAGTCTTGACTACAGGAAGTGAAAATTCTGGAAGGTACCTACCTATAGGGTAGCATCCCATCCACATGCAACTTGTGGATCACTGCCAATCATTTTTTAGTCTGTTGTCTACATCATCCACTGCAAATATTTATACAAAGAAGGGAAAGAACAGAGTGACAGCAGAAAAAGTCTTTCCAAGCACATATGGAAAGACCTTCGACGAAGAGCATCAGCAAATCACAATCTAAAGGCTTGTGTCACACGTCTGGGAAACAGAAACTGACCTTGTTTCCCTGTGGATGGTCTTGTTTCTAAACAATTCTGAAGTGCCTTAATCTCTCAGATTCATATGAATGCTCTTAGGCAGTCCTCAAGGAGACCTGCTCAGTGTCATGTGGGAACATTACTCAGTTTTGTTTTGTTTTGTTTTGTTTTGAAGAGAGAGCTTGCAGTTGATCTGACAGCAATTCCAGTAGAGAGTTTAACATCGTGGGCTCTGGAGTCAGATAGCCCTGGGTTCAAGCCATCTCATCATGGCTGAGGGATCTGCAGGGTGAATTCATTTCCTATGGCCACTGTACCGAACTGCCACAAATTTAGTGGCTTAAAACAATACTGTCTTACAGTTCAAGAGATCCCAAGTCTAAAATGGGTCTACGGTAATGTGCTTCTTTTTAGAATCTACAGAAGAACCTATCTCTTTGGCTTTTCCAGTTTCTAGGGGCTGCCTGTCTTCCTTGGCTCATGGCCCCATCCCTCCATCCTCAAAGTCTCTCACATCTTCTCTGCCCTCTGACTTCTATCCTCCCTCTTATAAGGACTTTTATGATTACACGGGCCAACCACATAATAATCAAGATAACCTCCACATCTGGAGATCTTCAATCTACCTACACCTACAAAGTTCCTTTTGCTGTTTAAATCCCTTTTTCAATAAAAAGTTGCTTTTAGCCTGTACTTGTAGGTTCTAGGGTTTAGAACATGGACTTTTTTGGAGGGAGAGTAAGATATTCAGCCTATCACAGGGAGCAAAGTACCATTGCCTCACTTGTTTTACTGGCCCCAAGAGGATTCCAATAGTTCCTACCCCACAGGGCTGGTACGAAAATTAAATAGAGTCACACATATTGTTATTTAACACTACTATGGAAACACATTAAGTGATCCAGGAGCTTCAAGCACATCAAAGAGATGGATGGATCTGATCCCTGCTCTTGGTTGTTTTTGTCGTTCAGTTCCTCAGTCATTTCTGACTCTTTGCGACCCCATGGACTGCAGCACACCAGGCTTCTCTGTCCTTCACCATCTCCCAGAGTTTGCCCAAACTCATATCTATTGAGTTAATGATGCCATCCAACCATCTCATCCTCCATCGTCTCCTTCTCCTCTTGCCCTCAATCTTTCCCAGCATCAAGGTCTATTCCAGTGAGTCACCTTTTTGCATCAGGTGGCCAAAGTATTGGAGCTTCAACATCAGTCCTTCCAATGAATTCAAGGTTGATTTCTTTTAGGATTAACTGGATTGATCTCCTTGCAATCCAAGGGACTCTCAAGAGTCTTCTCCAGCACAATAGTTCGAAGGCATCAGTTCTTTGGTGTTCAGCCTTCCCTATGGTCTAACTCTCACATCCGTATATGACTACTGGAAAAACAATAGCTTGGATTATGCAGACCTTTGTCAGCAAAGTGATGTCTCTGCTTCTGAATATGTTGTCTATGTTTGTCATAGCTTTCCTCCCAAGGAGCCAAGTGTCTTTTAATTGCATGGCTGCAGTCATTGTCTACAGTGATTTTAGAGCCCCTCAAAATAAAATCTACCACTATTCCCACGTTTCCTCCATCTATTTGTCATGAAGTAATTATGCAGTTAACTAACTGAGTAAATGAGTCTATACTTCAAAGGACAGTGGCATGTTGGGAATCAAAATTTGTGATTAATTAATAAGAAGGATAAACATCACAAGCCTACATGAGTCACTTCAACAAAGGGCAGAGCATGAAAAGGTTTATGAAGCCTTGAGCGATGACAATTAACATGGGTAATGTCAATTTCTTGGTGCTCTGCATGCCACAAAATAAAAAGTCAGTAAAAATACTATTGCTGTAGTAATAACTATTTTTATTTTTTAATGACATGTAATTGATTTACAATGTTTTGTTAGTTTCAAGTGTATAGCAAAGGGATTCAGTTGTACATATACATATATCCATTCTTTTTTAAGATTATTTTCCTGCATAGATTATTACAGAATATTGAACAGTACTATATAGCAGGTCCTTATTGGTTGTCTATTTTATATATAGTAGTGTGTCCATGACTAACTTCTAATGTACCCCTCCCCCCTAATTTTCCCCTTTGGTCACCATAAGTTTGTTTTTGAAATCTGTGACTCTGTTTCTGTTTTGTAAATAAGTTCATTTAGATCATTAAAAAATTAGATTCTACATAAGAATAATATTATATGCTGTGTCTTTATCTGACCTACTTCAATTACTATAATCTTGAGGTCCATCCATGTTATTGTAAATGACATTATTTCTTTCTTTTTCGTCACTGAGTAGTATTTATTGTATTTACATATATAAACTTCTTTATCAATTCATCTGTCAATGGACATTTAGGTTGTGTCCACGTCCTGACTATCATAAATAGTGCTGCAGTAAACACGGTTTCATGTGTTCTTTTGATCTATGGTTTTCTCTGGATATATGCCCAGGAATGGGATTGCTAGATCATATGGTAGTCCTATTTTTAGTTCTTTGAGGACCCTCCATACTGTTTTCCATAGTAGCTTCACCAATTTAGATTCCCACCAATAGTGTAGGAGAGTTCCCTTTACTCCACACTCTCTCCATTGCTTATTGTTTATAGACTTTTTGACAATGGAATAACCACCATTTTTATATTAGTGAAGCTGCCACAAAGATGTGCTGGATATGCCACTAAATCCCTAGTCATGGGCAGCAGAACATATGCTTCTTCTTTGAAAAACCCAAAACAAGCATCAGCTTCCATGGTTGGGGAGTTGAATACAGCTGGCCTAGAAATATCTCTCAAGGAAGCTCAGTTGAAAGAATGCACCTACAACACAGGAGACTCGGGTTCAATCCCTGGGTGGGGAAGATCCTCTGGAGAAGGAAACAGTGACCAACTCCAGTATCCTTGCCTGGAGAATTCTATGGACACAGGAGCTTAGCGGGCTACAGTCCATGGGGTGGCAAAGGTCAGACACAACTTAGCGACTCAACCACCACCACCGATGTTTTACAAAGTAAAAAGGAAATTTCATGAGAAAGCCTGCAGGGGTGTACTCTGCCAGCCCCGCCCTCCTCCCCCTGCCTTCTCACCTCAAGTCACCTTCTCACTCTTCTCTGTTAGTTCTGCCCTAGCCACACTGACCTCCTGGCTGTCTTTCTTCATTCCACTCCTGCTCTTATCTTCAGGCCTCGCCACTTGCTGTTCCTCTGCCTATAACACCCTTCCTCCAGGTGTCTGCACTGCCTACTCCCTCAGGTTTTTGCACAAGGTCACACTGAGAAGCTTTCCCTGAACTTCCTAACCAAATTCCAACCCTCCCCTACGTCTCCTGTACAACCTGCTTCATGCATTACCTTCTGATGTCACCTAGACTACAAATGCACATTTTCCTATTGTCTGTTCCCCAGAAGAATGCAAACTCCATGAAGGTAAGTTAGGGAAGTTTTGTTTTTTACTTGATCTAGTGTGATTCCCTGTTATATTTCCAAAGTCTAGAAAGGTTCTAGCTAGAAGTCACGTGTGCTAAGTTGCTTCGGTCATGTCCGACTCTTTACAACCGTATGGACTGTAACCTGCCAGGTTCCTCTGTCCATGGAATTCTCCAGGCAAGAATACTGGAGTGGGTAGCCATGCCCTCCTCCAGGGGGATCTTCCTGATGTCGGGATTGAACTTGCAGTTCCTGTCATTCCTGCATTGCAGGTGGATTCTTCACCACGGAGCCATGGGGGAGGCCCAGCTGAAAGTCAACCTTGAATATACATTGTTTAAATAAATGAGTGAATGAGTGAAAACACGAAAAGTGCCCCTAATTCAGTTTTCTAGGAAGGTATCTTCTCCACACTCTTTCCCTTTGTGAATTTTTTTTTTAAGTTTGTACTATGTGGCTTGCAGGATCTTAGTTCCCCACCCAGGGATCAAATATGTACCCACTGCATTGGGAGTGCAGAGTCTTAACCACAAGAACACCAGGGAAGTCCATGTGCATTTTTCTAGGTGACTAGGTGGGATGAAAATGAAGGCCAGCTCTGTATTTGAGAATGCTAGGACCTGGCAGAAGGTCCCTGAAGAAGAGTCTCTGGGGCACTTTGAAGCTGACACTGAACTCTGGGCAGACTGTAAGTGTTCTATACGTCACTGGGGACTGGCTGGCTGAATGTGGTGGAATGTGGAAAGCACAGCTTTAAAAACTTGCAAAGAATGTATTGCTTTGACTGTGTCTGACTGATGCCAAAATAAATATGAAAAAAGTCGATTCATCCCTTTTGAGTGCTGTGTACATAAAGCGCCTTTTAACTCTTCCTCCTGGCTTTTTTGACCTTGCTGTTGATATATATGTACACAAGCCTAAGAAGAAATTGCCTATTGTCATTATGTTTATTAAATTACAGCTTTATCCAGTAATTGCAGATTAGCTCTTAGACGCAGTCTCTGAATGGTCACTGACTCAGGCTGTGTCATGTCAGCATTCTGTAGTGTCTGAGCCCCAGTCCTCCGTCAGACTCCAAATCAACGTCTTTGATTGTTAAGCTTTCTCTCAATAGCTCCGGGGTTGCCCTGCCTAGGGAAGTCCAGAGGGCGCTGATGTGGGTTGGCAAATGTTTGGATTATACTTTTATAACTTCTCTGGGAATTAAAACTTTTCGGTGGCTGGCAGAACCTTTCGTTTTGGTTGTTTGGGAAGATTTTCAGAAGCTAAAAGATTTCACCATGTGTGTTTCTTCGCTTTGCGCTGTTCTGGTTTAAGCTCTTTTTTTTTTTTCCCTACAGAGGAGCCCAAACCTGTAATTCTATTGCCACAGATGCGTTAAAAAGAACCCCCCTCCTCATTTCTGCCCCGTCATTGAACACAGCTTTCAGTAACCCTGAGCACAAGAACAGGAAGGACATTGGCAACTCAACTGTTAAACTGGTCTGTGATTATGTTTCCTTGAGATCACTCTGATGTCATCAGTGTAATCTGAGCCTGGAGCTTTTGTTCACACTTTAAATAGCAGTCCCGGAATGATTTTGCTACAGACTCTCTGGAGAGCCTGGGAGCTGAATTCCCGAAGAATCCCCCATCCATGAAAGCTAAGCCAAGCCACCCGGCCTTCAGCATGTCCACCTCGCTGCGAGTCAGCCCGTCCATCCACGGCTACCACTTCGACACAGCCTCACGTAAGAAAGCTGTGGGCAACATCTTCGAAAACATAGACCAAGAAGCATTACAGAGGCTCTTCAGAAACTCCGGGGACAAGAAAGCAGAGGAGCGAGCAAAGATCATCTTTGCCATAGATCAAGACCTAGAGGAGAAGACACGAGCCCTGATGGCTCTGAAGAAGAGAACGAAAGACAAGCTTTTCCAGTTTCTGAAACTGCGGAAATATTCCATCAAAGTTCACTGAGGACCAGAGGATGGATAAGGACATTATCCAAGAACGGACATTTAAAGACCAAGTGAGTCTGTAAGACCCTGACACGCACAGCATCTTGCTGTTGCCTCGTACGTTTCTCTTCTGTCAGGACTCCGGGACTCGGGGCAGGAGAGGAACAGAATGAACTGGTGACAAGGACTCCAACCAATTTCATGCCTGTGCTGTTCCAGTGGAGAAGTGCTTTCGGCAAGGATTGGAAAACTCTCCCTGCAGGAGAAAGACTGGCGCTGATGTCAGGAGGAGAGTCTGAACGGACATAATGAGAAGATGACAGATGGCTGAGAAAGACTGGCAGCCAGGGTCTCCTGGTCAGGCCCTAGGACTGAAATTCAACCTGAACTTTTTTTTCCTTAAACAAATTGAGCAGGGAGGAGGGAGAATGGAGAGGGGGGTTAAGAGAGAGAATTCCATGCTGCAATCGTTTACTGAGTTTTTTATTTGAATGTTCCAAGTGTTGCCAAGATTCAATGTTGTCTATTGGTAGATTTTTTTTCTTTTTAAAGATCAGTAATTGATTATTTATTTGCATTTGTGACAATGCCTTAAAAAGTGCACCGTATGATCTAAGAACAAATTCAAGAAACTGCAGTATTTTCAGCATCTTGGTGAAACTGTACGCCACCTTCTGGTCTGTAAGGAGTTTTTAATGCATTTCAAACTGGTTACCCAAAAGTTAAAATAATGGGGTCCTTTATAATTCCAAAGTACTGTGAACAAATTTTATAGTTTTTTTTAATCTTCTGACTAATGCTAAAACATAATCTTAATTTCTTACAGTTACTGCAGTAAGCATTAGGAAGCGAATATGAGACACTTAATAGTTTATAAAGATGCTATGGTTTCTATAATTTATTATTCATGACAAATGATATGCAACCTTAATAAATTAATATAAACTTAGCTGCTCTTGGTGTTGGTGATTGATCTCAAAGGAAAACTAAGATGGTGATTTTTATTATAAAGTTTTATGAACTTTTCTAAGGATTTTACTCTAAGAGTAAGAGGTGCTTTTATATTGCTTGCCACATTTATTCAAAGAGAATTCTTGCCTCGAGTATATAGGAAGTTTCTCTGTCCCAACTTTAAACTATAAAATACGGACATAGAAATGCATAGATTGGCTCATCAATATTGTTGTTTATGTACCATAGGAAGTAAGTTGTAAAAGGCTGTTCTTTCCATATTTTTGAAAATTTTCCTCTGTGGCTATAGAGTTGTGTACATTTATTTCTCCCAAAGCAATATATTTGAGGATCAGAGTCTGAATTATGATCAAGATTTTGTGGCTTATCAATGTTTATTTATTACAAACCAACATGGGAATAATACTACAGTATCTTTGCTTATTCCCTCATAGAATTATAATAAAATATTTCTAAGAAGGCATATAGCAATGCCTGCTGTGCTTTCCTAGCAGAAAGAAATTAAAAAATTCTCTAGGAACTAAGTGTTTCAAAAAAACACCTTAAAAGGTTTTTGAAACTGCTGATCATGGTAAAAACAAAAGTGAAAAATCTGAAATCTTTTGGGACAGTTATATGCCAGGTTTTTAAATAGTACATTTTATAAAAAGAAATTAAGTAGTTAAGCCTTTTAAAATATTAATTGATTTGTTTACTACAGATAAATCACTCCATGAAAAAGGAATTTTTTACATGACAGCATCCATAAAAACCACAAATCAATATGCAGAATTCTGTGCATGCATGTGTGCGCATTTTTCCTGGAGGAGTATTTATCATTTCTATCTGGTTTGCAAAGATATCCATGAAACCAAAATAAGAATAAAAAAGAAACAGTTTTGACCAGTGGGAGGCTTGGTTAGTGACGGTATTTGGAGATTATCAAAGTGAAAGCTCTGGAAATGAGTAAGTCTCCTATCTCTGATAGGGCCTGTCAGTGACACATTTTCTCTGTTCATCCAGGATCCCCCAAAGACACTGATGAACTGCTTGAGAAAAAAAAAATTTAGTAACTTAACTCCTCCAGAGAAGGTATCCTATTTCACGGTCCCAATGAAAGTATTCAACTTATTTTCTACTCAAGGGGTTTAAACACATCTCAGATGCTGAACAGTTGTTCAAAGGTTGCATTTATTACACATACTGTACTCATAACTATATTCTCTGCCTCTGTTGTTTTCAATAGAGGGCATGCGTATCTCACCACTTTTCACATAAGCATACACGAACTCAGTTATCTCACAGGATACTGCCATTATTTTCTGATTGCAAGACCATAACATGGAGGGGGCTGCAAATTAAAAAGCAATTGGATATGATCACGATCTATGATGGTGTAGAGAAGAATTCCTCTTCCTGTGGATTAGAATTCAAACGCTCTGTCTTCCTTCATGGAGAACAGAAGTTGGCATCAATGCACAAGGATGATTTTTAACTTCATGGTATTTTTTATTACTTCATATGAGGTGAAGGGATCCATCACTAGAACAGGTGGGATTAGTTCAGTTCAGAAATCCTTCTATGGAGCAGGAATGACCAACTGTATCTCAAGATAGCTCATTGTAACTGAAGAAATCAAAGCTGCAAGATGAAATTGTTCCTTAATACTTTTGTATCATTAGATCATAATAATAACAACTAAATTTCACTGAATGTTTACTATTCAGCCGACAATTTTCTAAGTGTTTTTTTTTTTTTTGGTGTGTGTGTCTGTGTGTGAGTTAAATTGCTTCTTTAGTACTGTGGTATAAAAGTATGTTTGTGCATATGTGTGTCTATGTATGTGTAGTCATGAAAGTGAAGCATCAGGAAGTCCAGTGAATTGATCAGTGACACAGTGAGTGAGGGTAGGAAGCAAATCCAGGGAGCCTTCCTTCCTAACCACTAAGTTAGACTGCTTCTCCACGAGGAGCTAAAATTCTCTTTCATCCTTTGAAGTGGCAAGTACTTATATGTTATTAATAGTAAGAAAGACAGGAAAGAAGCAAGGCCTCTGAGAAGTCTGACCTGTGTCTGTTTGTCTATTTATTGGGCGCTTGAACTCCATGAGGAATGCTTCTCAATCATTTTAATTGTTAAAGATTTCTCAGATGTAGCCTTTCAAATCTACAGTTACAGTAGCACCTGGTTAGCATCTCGGAACATAAGGTCACATCTGTGTTCTCTTCTGAGCTGACAGTCAAAGCCCTGGGTCTAGATTAGCTTGTTGGGGGAAATCAGAAACTAGGGCTTCATGGTTTTACTCTCTCAGTGTAGACCTCCTCAGCCACCCAGTCCCAGCCCACAGCAAAGGAGGGTTTGTATCTACAGGAGTCTCCGACAGATGAAGTTCACTGAGAAAGGGCCCAGGATATGTGCCTGCCTGGTATTTTTTTCCCTTTGTCCGAAGGCAGTCGGAGAATGTGACTGCTGTTCCCTTGGAGAGTCTTCCTAACAAACAGATGATTAAGCTGTGGTCTAGGAATCATGTCGGCTTTCAGAATGCCTAAATCTGCCCCTCTGAACCCCACATGAGGGCTCCCCAGAAGAGCTTGTAACTCAGTTGACTCCCTTTCCCACACTCAGGGAGCTCTAGAGTGGAATGAGGGTTTCTACCTTCTCCATTTGTGCAACAAAAATGTAGTAAGCACCAGTGTGGGGATCACCATGGTCAGAAAGCATCTCTAGTCTCCTTGTCAGAGAGCCAGAAAGCATTTTACAATGAATACAGTGAGATACACGATAGCAGTTTCAACAGGAAGCAATGGGAGCATCCGTGTCTGCGTGTGTGTGTGTGTGTGTGTGTGTGTGTCTGGAGAGTAGCAAAAACATTGAAGAAAACCTATCCCAACCTGAGGAGATCCCAGAAGATTCCATAGAGAAGTTTCACAGTAGAAGTTAGGAGGGTGGAGGGAAAAATGTCATTCTGGCATTTAGGTATAGTATTCGCAAAGGCAAGGAAGTGGGGAGACGGTGAATTGTATGAGAATTTCTGGGCAGTTTCTGGTTAGGGGGCATAAGCATTTGAAGCCATCATTTGAGAGGCAGTTGTGTCTTAAATGCAAGCCTGAGTGTTAATTTTACTCCAAAAGGAGAAGGAATCATGAAGGACTTTCAATAGAAGAGTAAGACTTACTGCCTGACCATGGATGGGTAACTATGTATGGGGCCTCATGAAAGATACAGTGAACATTTCCAAAAGTAATGCGTACCCTGACAGCCGAACACATGGAGTCTATAGTGATTTTTGTTTTCCAGACTTGTCTCACAGTGGGTCTACTCAGGTGAAAAGCCCTACATGACTTTTCACAACTCAACGATAAATAAGTAAGTATGTGGAAGCTGAAGATGAAACAGACTTTAGAAAAAAAGTGTTGGAGACAAGATTGAGGGGACCACAGACTAATTCCTATTAAATTTGTAAGAAATTGTGTCTATGTTTGAATCTTAGAATGTGTCTAAGAATCCTAACACATATTAGAATGCTATGCCATGCTATGCTAAGTCACTTCAGTCGTGTCCGACTCTGTGCGACCCCATAGACGGCAGCCCACCAGGTTCCGCCATCCCTGGGAATCTCCAGGCAAGAACACTGGAGTGGGTTGACATTTCCTTCTCCAGTGCATGAAAGTGAAAAATGAAAGTGAAGTCACTCAGTCGTGTCTGACTCCTAGCGACCCCATGGACTGCAGCCTACCAGGCTCCTCCGTCCATGGGATTTTCCAGGCAAGAGTCCTGGAGTGGGGTGCCAATGCCTTCTCTGACATATTAGAATATCATTCAACAAATATTATAGATTAATGGCTACTAAGCTCTCTCTCCCTTTGAATAACTCTTCTTCAAACAAAGTTTCTGGATATTCTCAGTGATCATTACAGACACACAAATGTGTCCTGGTTTAATGTATCCACACATTGATAGTGGATTTGGTTCAGTCATGTACTGACAAAACTACCTTATAGAATTTGGGAAATAAAAATCCTGTCCCAATAAGGTGCAGCAGTGCTTTTAAAAAAAGTGGATAAGTAGTTGGAAGACTTTTGTTGTGGGCACCTTCTTCCTCCATCTGTCTTACACACACACACACACACACACACACACACACAACATACAGAGTCCCAGGAGGAACACAGAAGTTTGATTCCTGTACCTTTATTTCCTGCTCCGTGAGCAGCAGCATAGTATTGAACAAACACTACCAGAGTGAGTCTGATGTTCTGGGGTTTTTCCCAACTCTGCCTGAAGCAAATTCCTTTTTTTAATCTCTGGATTTCATCTGTAAGGGGAAAAAAAAATAGATCTGACTGGATGATGGCTGTGACTCTTAGATCTCAACTTCTACATACAAGGGAAATAACAGCTGTACCTACCATCTTACATGATAGGATTTCTTTCTGGATCTGTTTGTATTCCACATATGAAAAGGATTTCTCTTCACTAAACCAGAAGTCTAATTTAAAAGTTTTGGTCCTTACTAGTGGTCGCTGAAGGCAGAATGTGAGGGAAGTAACTTTGTGTGGATTCTTCTTTTTGTTAAGACTTATTTTATTATGTAAGTTTCAGGTGTACAGCATCATAATCTGACATCAGTATCCACTACAAAATGATCATCACCGGCAAGTCTAGTTACCATCTATCACCACGCAGGCGACCCCCGTTACCCGTTTCACCCACTCTCAACTCTCTTCCCTTCCTAGATCCCTCATTAGTCTGTTCTCTGTGAGTTTGTCTTTATTTAATTGTGAATGTTCATTTGTTTTGCTTTTTTCACAGCCACATGAGTGAAATCATACCATTTTTTCCCTGTTGACTTATTTCACTTAGCATAATACATCCAAGGTTGATCCACAATGTTGCAAATGTCAGCATTTCATTCTTCTTTGTGGCTGCATAGTATTCCACTGTGAGTGTGTGTGTGTGTGTGTGTGTGTGTGTGTGTCTTCCTTTAGTATATGACTAAAAAGGATATGATTTGATGGCATTGGTCAGAGAGTTTCTTAGCACATTAATTCTGTCCCTAATTGAAAAACAGACCCCAAAAGGGATATATTTTGAGGGGAGTTTAATTTCTCTTGGATTTTAATAATTGTAGTGTGTGTAGACTAAAGCTTCTGCTACTTTTCTGAGATTTCTTGGAATTTCCTTGAATTTCAGTCTGATATTTCTCTGCTTTGATACATACATATTTTATTAGGAGAAAAACATCTGCTCCCTACGTTTTCTTTTTATTCTCCTGCAGTTTTTCCACATTTATTATTCAAGCTCAGGTTTTACCATCTGAAAGATTTTGGAGAATCCTGCTGATCCTGGAGTCATAGGAGCCACAGCATCTGAAGTGCTATTACCAGAGCATCTTCTCCAACCAGTTTTGTGGGATACCTCCAGGAGGGCACTCATTTCCAAATCTACTGTTTTCAGCATCTCCTGGGGGGAATTTTAAAATCCACGTCCTTGAATTTAACGATTCAGAATTTCTAGAGCTGGTCACCTGTTATCGCTGTTCTTAAATCACTCCCCAGGTGATGTTGTTGCAAAGTCTGAACCAGAATCACTAACCCAGATTAAAGTCCCCAACTGTGCACAGTGAGGCTGGGGCTCATTTCAGTTCACTCATGTCTCCCCAGGTACATTGCAGTCCTCCATACAGTTTTGACTAATCCCACTGTTGACCCAACGTGTGCCTGTTACCTCATTCTGGAATTACGTGATGCCTCCGACCTCCTATTCAAATAATACCATTCTTCTGACTTTGCTCATAAATTCTACACTCCAAGAAATCTTACTTGATCATCATTAGCTGAACTCCCTTAAGGCATACAGTCTTAGCAGTGCAAATACACGTTTTTCAAGTGGATGGAAGGCCTTTCTTCTCCTAAATATATTTCCCACTTGCCTGCTATCCTGATGAATTCATTCCTTAAACTGGACAAGTCAGTCTTTTCAAAAAGAAGGTCTGGCGCTAATCACTGACAATCACTTATATAATCTAGCATCCTAACATGTGATAAAATGCTTTTGTCCTAAAAACAAGTATCCTCTGCTGAGAAGATGCGGTTTTCATGTTAAGGGGAGAATGGGCAGGGAGGAAGATTGAAACCAGGGATAAGAGAGCATCTGAACTGGGGAAGAACACACAAGTTAGTGGTGACCTGGAGACCTTTGATCTGGACTTCCTCAGCACTGGTCTTGCCTGTTAGAATGCTGATAGACAGATGTGCTATGTGGTGAACGGCGGGAAGATAAACAGTGCTTCAGGCGTAAGAACTGTCTTCTAATCCAGCCTTGGCCATTCAGAACTAAGTGTAAATTCTGAGTGAATTATTTAATCTCTTTTCCTTTATCATCTATAGACTATGGATTATAATACCTCCCATATTAGTTTCCTAGGCCTTCCCCAGTAGCTGAGACAGTAAAGCATCCACCTGCAATGCAGGAGACCTGGGTTCAATCCCTGGGTGGGGAAGATCCCCTGGAGAAGGAAATGGCAATCCATTCCAGTATTCTTACTTGGAGAATCCCATGGACAGAGGAGCCTGGCGGGTCACAGTTCATGGGGTCACAAAGAGTCAGACATGACTGAGCAATGAAGCATGTACACCCACATATATTAGTATACTAGGATGGTCATGATAAAGTATCACAGGTTGGGTGGCTTAACAATTGATCTCCTCGCGATTCTAGAGGCCAGACGTTCAACTTGTCAGCAGGGCTGATTTCCTCTGAGGCTTATCACCTTGCCATCTTTTGTCTTGTCCTTCGTGTCTCTGAAGTGTCCCTGAAGTGTCCCAGCACCGTATGGAATCTTAGTCCCCTGACCAGGGATCAAACGCACAGCCCCTGCTTTGGAAGCACAGAGTCTTAACCACTGGCTGGCCAGGGGAGTCCCCATACTTATTCTTTTGACTATTATAAGCATGGAATAAATGATTGGGAGTTAAATATCTATAAGGTCAAGATCCTTGGGGACACGTGTGGCACTATGCCTGTGGTTGAACAATGAAAAAGTTTCCAGCACAGAGCCTAACATGGAGAGAGAGTTAATAACATACACACAGCACGTAAGCACACGATATTTGATTTATCATCTGATTAATCTCTGAAATCAACACGCACTCCCCTGCATCCTTTTTATCTCCATTTCATCTCCCCTATGCCTCAAAGAGGGGTTCAGCTGGAAGGAGTCCACTGGAGTTGAGTCACTGAGCCATGGCCTGGGCCATGATTGTGTTGAAAGAGTTGGGAGGGGAAGGGGTTTCTGCCACTAAGCACTTTCTCTGCTTTTCCTCACACGTGAATGGTTTCAAAATGTTCAGTGGCAATGAACACGTTCTCTGAACATCTGTGAACAGAGTTTGCTGATGGCATCTAATTCTGTTGTTCTGGACAAAATTTGGGGGCCTCTGGTTATGGGTATAAGGCTGAAAAGTGTTGTTTTTCCATGACTCCTTCCAGCCTCAGGCTGGAAGACTCATGTACCATGAGTCACTGCCAGGTCATGGCCATCTCATCTGGGCAAGTTTGAAGAAGGGAGGGGATGAGAAGGTCGAGGTTTGAACACCCCAAAAAATAGACACACTGAAGAAACACCATGCTGATCTCCAAAGTGATTCTCTACCTTGTACCGTGTACGGCAAGAATTTCAGAAAGATGGCACAGATTTTAGAGGGTTTTCTAATCTGGAGAAGCATGGGAACCTTTGTGGAAAAAAGCCCTGTGGGATGTTTTTAGAAATGGAATGCCACAGGTTATTGTCTGGTTTCAGTTGGGAAGCTGAGGGGAGAAAAAAACCTAAATGTATTATCATACCGACAGCTAACATTATATTAGTGCAACATTAAGCAAGCTTTTCAAGACATGATTTGGCTAAAATAAGTCACCCCAGTGCGTGGGAAAATATGGAGACAAAATAGCAATCCGGGTGTCTGGTTTTTAAGTTCATCAGGATCACACTATACAGGCGGGGACAATTATTATCTTTTCCTTTTTGTTTATTTGGCTGCACAGGGTCTTAGTTGAGGCAAGTGGGATCTAGTTCCCTGAACAGGGATCGAACCTGGGCCCCCTGCTTTGGGAGCTTGAAGTCTCAGCCAGTGGACCACCAGGGAAGCCCCATCTTTTCATTCTACATACCTTTGGATGTTGAAGATGTCAACATCTCCACACTTCTGATGGGGTCAAAGGGCATATGGATTCTCCATCATCCTCAAAAGATGTCAAGACCAGATCCTGTATTAGCTTGATTGGCTTTCACACCTGTTCCAGTGAACCTTTACTCTTTAACAGAAGCCACGGTGGCTCAGATGGTGAAGGATCCTCCTGCAACGTGGGAGACCCAGGTTCGATTCCTGAGTTGGGAAGATAGCCTGGGGAAGGGAACGGCAACCTGGAGAATCCCATGGAGAGAGGAGCCTGGTGAGCTACAGTTCATGGAATTGTAGAGTTAGACACGACTGAAGTGACTAACACTAACTTACTTTTTTATAACTTTGTATTATTATTTTGAAGCTGATGTAAGAAACAGATTCATTTTCCAAGTCTAAAAATTCAACATCACTGTTAGGGAGGCTTGTAACCATTCAAGAACATGGGACAGAGCTGGTTGCTTGGACAGGACAGGGACAAGCTGGTTGTATTACTGCTCAGAACTCTGCTTCTCAGCTAAGAAAGGTCAGAAGCTCAGTGGTGGGGGCACCAGGGTTGAAAGACAGACTCGGTCACCTTAATCAAACTCACCACCTGTGTGTGAACAAAATCACTCATTTATTCCCTCATGGGAGAAACTGAACTGCCAAGCAGGAGGGCAAACGGTAAATGAAAGCAAAAGGGAGAATCAGTGTCTGGAGGGCATGTGTCAGCTTGGCTTTGATAAGATTTGAAGAACTAACCTCGTAGCAGAAATCTCTTCTCTGCTGATCACTGCAACATGAAGCTTTTGCTGTGTAACAAACCTTCCCAAGACTTATGGCTCAAAACGACAAGCGCTCAATTTAGCTCAGAATCCTATGGGGCAGCCTGGGGATTCTCCTGGCCTGAGATGACCTAGCCATCCTTGACTGGGTCCTCTCCTTTGTCTGTGGTCAGCTGGCAGATCAGCTGGCGGCTGAACAATGTGGGATGGCCTCATTCACACGCCTGTTGATGGGCAGGCTGTTGACCGACGCATCCACCAGAGAAGTGGGTTACCCTCCACTACTTTTTTTGCAATATAGCTCTCAGCGGCTCTCACCATGAAAGTTCTAGAGAAGAAATTGTCAAATTCTGCTTTTCTGTCCCTCCTATTTGTACACACAGTGCCCAGGATCCATCTTCTTTTGAAACCCAGTATAAGAATTTTTTTTTTAACCTTATTTCTGGCAATCACTCTGCAGGCTCACTTTCCAGTGATCAAATCCAGACTAGTTCACAAAACTCAGTCACTTATTTAAAAAGGCTTTTTTCAGCTCTTTCTGTTGCTAGTTAATTTCGTTCACATAAAACTAAGACATTCATTTAGAACTTTGGTTCACAATATTCATTCATTCATTTAGAAAAAAAAATTTTTAAGGACTCCTATGGCTAGCTCATGGGCTTCCCAGGAGGCTCAGTGGTAAAGGATGAGGGAGAAGTAGGAGACGTGGGTTCGATTCCTGAGTGGGGAAGATCCCCTGGAGGAGGGCACGACAACCCACTCCAGTATTCTTGCCTGGAAAATTCCATGGTGGACTACAGTCCACGGGGTCACAAAGAGTTGGACACGACTGAGCAACTGAGCACAACATGGCTAGCTCATTCACTCCTTAGGTGTGAATTTTACCAATGTCCTACGCAGCGCGTATTCATTGCTGGCTTTCTGTAACCCCTTCGTGAGTCAAGAAGGATAGAGACTTTACTCTTATCCCCATGGACCCCATGGCAGGGCCAGAGCAGTTGATAGGTGTAAGCAGAATACAGAAAAGCCCTGTCTGCTTGAACCATACTCTTTCATTCTTTATTAAATAAATAAGTGCATTGTCCCTGAAGAACTAAGCCAGTTCCCCTCCTGAAAACCACAGTGTTTGGAAAGGGTATAAAATTAACTGCTAAAAATGCCTGTCCTGTTCTCTGGGACAGTGGACCACGAGCCCGAGGGAGACAGACTGACTCAGGGCGAAGAATTAATGGAAGCTCGTGGCTCCTGCAGGCAGGAAGTGCTTTGATAGGCCCTTTCCTCTTTTTGTTACCAGGAGGGCCTGGACAATAGTCTCCACCTTGGAGCAGCTGTCCACTCCCCGTGTGATGATCGCAGCACATTTTCCTTGTCAGACTTGCAGTCGGCACCCGGGAGGGCGCAGGAAGAGACACACACAATGTTGGGGATCTGCCCTTGAGACTTGGAGCAGCATGATGGGTGGAGACGTCACCCCTAAGACACACAGCCGGCCCTTTGGCACACGTTTCCGGAAGGCCATCTGCTTCTGTGGTTCCTCTGACCTTTTGTTAGAACGCACCCGAAATTGGAAAGAAAGAACCAGGATAAAACTAAGCCGAAGGCAGTCCATTGCTTGTGAAAGCAAGTCAAACCAACAAGTCTTGGTTTAGCACCTAACGTGACCCCACTATTAGGGCTTCCCTGGTGGTGCAGTGGTAAAGAATCCACCTGCCAATGCAGGAGAGGCCGGTTGGATCCCTGGATGGAAAAGATTCCCTGGAGGAGGAAATGGCAACCCATTCCAGGATTCTTGCCTGGAAAATCCCATGGACAGAAGAGCCGGGCAAGCTACAGTCCATGGGGTCACACAGAATCAGACATGATTGAGTCACTGAATAGCATCAGTGATGAGTCCACTGTTAGGCCACATCTTGGCTGATGGAGGGAAAATGAATATGTTTTCAATGTCTACACAACTCAGGCACTTGTAGGATGCTGGCTAATGTCATGTAATCTTGTCAGTAGCTTTGTAAGGCAGGTTTTAGTGTCATCGTTTTATAAATGAGGGAACTAAAGCTTTGTGAGGTTCATCAACTTTTCCAAGGAGGCTCCAACCTCTAAAGAACACAGGAAAAGACAATGTAAGAATTCTGCCTTGACCTCATGTTTGGTTTGATTTGATCCCCAATGTGTTCCTTACTCTGATGCTTAACAGTTATTATTTCCCACTCTTGTATTCAGTGTCCAAGAGGCTCCATGAAACATGGAATCAGGAGACCTGGTTCTAGTCCCCTTCTGATAGATGCCGTAGGGTGAGTCACTTACTTGCTGGGTTTCCACCTCCTGATAATATAAGGGACCGGGACTAAGTGAGATCATTACCTTTCTAAATTCTAAATTTAAGCCTTCCCTGGTGGCTCAGTGGTAAAGAATCCACCTACCAACGCAAGAGACCATTGATCAATAAAAAAGGAAGTTAAAAAACATGGTCTGGATTTTTTTTTTTTTTTACAAAACATAAGGGTATTCCTTTTCTTGAATGTGAGCTTCATTCAATTTCCTAATTATTTTCAGGGACTTGCCAAATATTACTGATTTACAGATCTAAACTCCCTTGTAATACAAGCCACCGTGCACAGGAGTAGAAGCCATTTTGACAAAGGATGGAGAAGATAGAGTTTCAAAGAACGGGACTAATTCACAGCTAGATTTTGTGTTGGGAAAAGCATGGGTTGTCCAAGAAAATGAGGAGGAGTTGGTGTTGCTGGAGCCCAAAGAGTAAGGGTGAGAACAGCCTGTGCTGGAGACGAGGCAGGGCTGTCACCGAGGACCAGTGTCACGGTGACAGAGTTTTCATTGTGTCATGTGGAAGCAGAGACGTTGACCAAGCTCACACCAGAGAAGGCGCTGCTCTGGCTTGTGTTCTCAAAAGGTCAGCCTGGCAGCATTTAGTGGCAAGGGCCAGGGGGTAGCAATAGCTTGAAAGGGTATATGTATGTCTTTTAGGTGGCGATTGTCATTGTACATAAGACGTGGGATGGAGAGAAGTAGTTAGATGTTAGAGGTAATTGCAGCTGAGCCATCAACAGGACTTCAAGGCGCATTGGCTTTATCCTTTGTGCTATTTCTCTAACCACTCATTTTCTCCCAGCACCACGGTCACCCCACCCTGGGGTCTGTCACCGTCTACCGGAGCATGGCTGTTATTGATGGAGTTCATTGCCTTGAGCTCTTACCCTTGATGGTGTCCTTGACATCATAGCCAGACTTACCTTTCTAAAATGTCACTTCACACACAACTTGCCAGCTCAAAAATTTCAGTGTCTGCCCACCGCCTCCAGCAGCAAGTCCCACCTCCTTAGCCCGAAAAACAAAATACTTTGTCTTTCTTAAAGTACCTATTTAATGTACCTTAACAGGGACTCAGTAAAAATTATTTATTCAGCACCTATTACAGGCCGGATTAACTACCTCCAGCAACTTGTTATAAAGCATGTCTCTCGCTTACACTTGTACTCATCCTGTCTTCTGAAAATGCCCTCACCCTTTTCACTGCTTATGGAAATGCTCCTCTTCCTCAACCTTGATCAGAACTCATGTCTAAGGAAGCTTCTCGTGAGCCTTTAACTCAGACTAAGCACAGCTAGCCATTGTCTCCACACCCCAGGGCGTCTGCATGCCCTGCCTAATTGTTAGTAACCTTTAACGTGTCAGTGGAAGCATAAACCTTATTTTCGATTGAGAAGGTGCAGAGCTTGTTGCTGATGACATGATCAATAATGACATGCTTTGTTCAGAGCAGTAAGTTAGGCTTAGGGGCTTCAGATGCTGACAGGCAGTAGAAGGGGAAAACATCCACGCCAGAAGGGACGGTAGAAAATGCCTGGCATTCAGTAATTATTGAATAAATAAATAAGCAGATGATTGGCAGCCCCATCCAGCTGCAATATTGAACTGTAAGTAATTTGGCTCAAGCCAGCACCTTTTTTTTTTTTTTCCTTTTGTTGGACCGCACTGGGTCTTTGTTGCAGCTTGGGGACGTCTCTAGTTGCAGCTGAAGAGCTTACTGCCCTGTGGCATGTGGAATCTTACTTCCCTGACCAGGGATGGAACCCACGTGCCCTACATTGCAAGGTGGATTCCACCAGGAAGTCCCCAGTGCCTCACTGTTAATGACTGCATAACTACAACTTAGATAGTTCTTTCCAATCATTTCTTAAGTACTTTGTTCAGGAGATGCAAAGACAAATATTAGTGGTGAATTTGGGGGAAGGTGGGAAGTGGGCAAACCTCAAAACAAACATCATAAGGCAGTAAGTAAGAAAAACACACACAATAGCAATATATCAGAAAAGAAAGTGGTAAACCTCCTGGGGAAATACAGATAGACTAGAATTTGCTCACATCCCAGTTTGATTGAAGGTAGTCCTGATTCTGCTGCAACCTTTCTCACTCCTTGTGCACCCTGTCTGCCATCCATACTCTCTGGACTCCAGACACTTTGGTCAAGGTTACTGTCTTCAAATAGGCCCACAGCTTACCTGGGAATCTTGTTAAAATTCAGGAGGCTTAGGAGGTCTGTGGCGAGGCCTGAGGTTCTGATTTACCAAAAAGCTTCCAGATGACATCAAGGCTGCTGGTCTGTGGACCGGACTCAGAGTAACAAGATTTCTGTAGTCTCCCTGAATACATCTTCCCCCATTTAAGTCTTCTACAGTTTTATGGGCTAAGTCAAATGTCTGCCCTATGAAGGTAGTTACTAAAATTTAGGACTGTGCTTCAGTGCTTTTTTTTTTTTTCCTGTACTCCCTGGCAGGTATTTCTCTCCAAGTCTTGTCTCCCAGTTTCTCCCCAAGGCATTAACTTCTTAAGGGAAGGACTTGGTCTAATTCATCCAGACTTGATCTAATGCACCCAAACTCCATGATGGTATCTGTTACAGAACTGGGGCTTCATGGATATTTGCTCAGTTGAATTTGAATTGAACTTAAATTATGACTGTGCTTGAAATAAATGTGCACATGTTCCTGAGTATACCCTATTCAATGTAGGAAAGTGTTAGTGGCTAAGTTGTGTCTGACTCTTTGTGACCCCATGGACTGTAGCCTGCCAGGCTCCTCTGTCCAGGAAATTCTCCAGGCAAGAATACTGGAGTGGGTTGCCATTCCCATCTCCAGGAGATCTTCCCAATCCAGGGCTCAAACCCAGGTCTTCTGCATTGCAGGCAGATTCTTTACTGTCTGAGCCACCAGGGAAGACTAACCTCATCAACATAGGAAGACCAGATCTAAGTACATAGAAGAACCAAGTCATTTTAATATTGTATCACTGTGAATTATAATGAAACATGAATTCTAGTTATCAGAGTGGGCGCAGTCACCCAGAAAATAAACTTAATGAAAGCAAGACTTTTTTTTTTTCATGTAAGTCACTAGGTCCTCAAAGGCTAAGCCTGGGCCTTGCACCTAGTAAATAATAAGTATCTGTTGAATGCTCAGTGAATGGAGAAAGAGGATATTAAATCAATTTCATGAATAATCATAATGTCAGTCCCTAGAAAATGAAATAAGTGAAGCCCTATTAAGATCTTCATGTTTCTGAAATAAAGTAAAACCAAACAATATTTAGGACATTTCCACTCAAGAGAAGAAAGGCCAAAAATAATTTGAAAATCTTCCCCTATAGTGAATACACATTAAGTAATAAGATTTTTTTCACTAAGTGTATCTGCATACATAGCAGCAAAACAAAATCTAAGACATTTTTCCATTTGAATTATCTTTTCCCTAAAATACCAAATTGTTTTAGATCAACAAAAGGCTTTGTTTTTTTTCACTATTAAATATCAAGAGACCCACTTAATTGCAAACATAAACACTTTTTCCTTGCCTCTCCCTTCAATTTTGCTGATGAGGAAGATTTTGCAGCCTTACTCAGTACCAAAATAGCTCTGTTTTGCTGACCATTATCATCTTCACAGGGCAGAGCAATGGTAATGAACTTAAGACACAGGAAGTTTACCATCTCACAGGATAAAAATAGAATTTCTTGTAACCAAGATACCTCTCCCACAAAGGAAAAGCGACTAGAAATTTTTTTCTTTTTTTATTAATTGACAGAGAGTTGATTTCCAATATTATATTAGTTTCAGGTATACACCATAGTAATTCAGTATTTTTACAGCTTATATTGCATTAAAGTTTCTTACAAGATAAAAGTTATAATTTCCTGTGCTATGTAAGGTGTCTTTACAACTAGAATTTTTATTTTCTTTAACTTGTTCACATTATTATTCTGTATTCTTATATTAAGGTATTCATGTAATTAATACTTGGTGCATATTTTTATTCTAATGATGATTTTTTTTAATTCAAAAATTTTCGTTGCCTATTAAGCATTTTAGTCAACATGGCTTAGCTGAAGCCATCGTTACAAACAACAAACATTTTAGGACTCCATGTTTCCTCTAAAAATTAGATAGTAACAATTATTCTTATATGGTAATCCTTTCTACTGTCATATTTTACTTTCACTTTTTATTTTATTAAAAAAAGCTTAATTTTACTGGAGTATAGTTGATTTATAGGGTGGTAGCTTCAGGTGTACAGCAAAGTGACTCAGTTACATATATACATGTATTCATTCCTTTATAGATTATTTTCTCATATAGTTTATCATGGAATATTGGGTAGAGTTCTCTGATCTATGCAGTAGGTCCTTGTTGGTTATCTGTCTTATGTATAGTAATGTCCATGTGTTCATTCCAAGCTCATGATTTATCCCTCCAGCAATCCCACTCTAAGCAAGCATATAACCAGAGAAAACCATAATCCAAAAGGATACAGGCACCTTAATATTCATTGCAGCACTGTTTACAGTAGCCAAGAAATGGAAGCAATCTAAATGTCCATCAACAGAGGAATAGATAAAGATGTGGTACATTTATGCAATGGAGTGCTACTCGGCTATAAAAAAAGGAATGAAATAATGCTTTCACTTTTCAAATGGTAATTTAAGAGTAGGGGTATGAGTCTGGAATAACATTTGCTGAGTACCTAGTGTAAGAGTGTATGATAAGTCGCTTCAGTCATGTCCTACTCTTTGTGACCCTAGACTGCAGAGCCTGCAAGGCTCTTCTGACCATGGGATTCTCCAGGCAAGAATACTGGAGTGGGTTGCCATGTCCTTCTCCAATGGGTCTTCCTGACCCAGGGATCAAACTCAATTCTCTTATGTCTCCTGCTATTGGTAGACATATTCTTTATCACTAATGTTACCTGAGAAGCCCAGGGTAAGAGTGGTCCATTCCATCTTCAAAGCTGTTCCCTTTCTGTCTCAGAAATGAGAAAACTCAAGACCAGAGCGGGTAAGTCACCTGCCCTGCAGTTGGGAAAATCTGACTTTTCCCGACTCCAAAGTCCAAGATGCACCAAGATGTCTTTAGAAAGCTACCTTCTATTTTATTAAAATGGTATATCTTTGCATAAAAAGTGTAGCAAGCTGGGATGTCTGTAGCTTTGGTAATATAATTTGGCTCATTCCTTCAATAAACATTTACTGGATTTCTACCGTGTAATTGCCAATAGGCTAAGCGCTAAAAATAGAGATAAAATATTGTGGTGTCAGGAGAGACAGACCATTCAAAGACAAATGCAATTTGAAACTGCCAACACTTAGCCGCTTTGAGTTATAAAAATGTCCATTTCAAATGACTTATACTAAAACTCATTATCCAATAAAGAGACTAGCACACTTTATTCTAATTATTCTGACTTAATATTTGGAAACAAAAACAATTACATGTTATTTCTCAACATTTTGACGGTGTTGGCTGTATACTGGATAAGTAAATAAGCCGTGTGTGTGTGTGTGTGTGTGTTCTGGTTAATTGAAAACCTGGATTTCCCTGAGAACATTGCACTCGAAGCGGAGACAGGACCTGAAGGAGCCCTCTCAGTGAGTTTCTGTCCCAGTTCTGTGACACTGGGCAAGTCATTTAACTTCTCAGCTTCATTTTCCTGATTCAAATAATGGAGAAAACTTCCCCTATTTCAGAGGTTCATTCTTTAATTAATGAGCTGGTGAATACTTACCCAATAATTTGTATTCTTCCCTGCTCCCAATCCCTTCCTCCTGACTTAAATGCGAAGACATTGCAACAGAAACAAGCAACCTTTCAGGTTCCAAGTACTTCAACTGTTGTATTTTATTATCTTTCAGATCCTTCTGAATGAATTTGCTCCGTAATTTTGCCATGGCTTAGTGAGGGAGAAAAAAAAGACAGTTTATCACCAGGCAAATTATTTTTTCAGAGGATCTCTCTGTGGCAGGGAGTTTTAGTCAGCCTGGAGCTGACTCACCAAATCCAGACCCTGGGGCTTCCCTGAGAAATGCACTTGGATCATGGAGGTTCTCTTCTTAGGGCAGGACTGACGTGCTGGAGCCAAATCACCCTGCCCAAGATGGTCTGCACTCAAGGCGTCTCCAGAGCTGACAGGAAATGATTCAAGCCCAAGGTTGGTCAGAACAAGTGTGACCATTTCCTCTGTGCATGAGATGACAAAGAACTTGCATCAGGGACCTTTCCTGAATAGCCTACTGATTTAAAGGGTTCCAAGTAGTATGAGATAAGGCACATCTTTTACGTGGCATACTTTTGTCTTCTCTACTTGAGGACAAGCAGTACCTTGGACTGTAAATACACCACTTTCTACACCACCCCCACCACGCTTAAAAGTGATGAGGCAAATTCACTCTAACTGGTGAGTGTGTAGCTCCTACACAGTAACATGCATGTAACTATGTTCAGTTCAGTTCAGTCGCTTAGTCGTGTCCGACTCTGTGTGACCCCATAGATGGAAGCCCACCAGGCTCCCCCATCCCTGGGACTCTCCAGGCAAGAACACTGGAGTGGGTTGCCATTTCCTTCTCCAATGCATGAAAGTGAAAAGTGAAAGTGAAGTCTCTCAGTCGTGTCCGACTCTTAGCGACCCCACGGACTGCAGCCTACCAGGCTCCTCCTTCCATGGGATTTTCCAGCCAAGAGTACTGGAGTGGGGTGCTATTGCCTTCTCCGTATGAAAAATTATACATATTATAAAATCTAATTACATATGATTAAAAAATAGGACTAGATTATTCTTAAAGAACTACTATAGTTGCAATCAATTTTGCAAATATATACAGTTATATCCAAAAGTTTTACAAAAACAGCTTAAATCCAGAGTCTCCATTTCACAGCTTCACTAACGAGTGTGTGTTTTACTCCTCGTTTAGATGTTGTGTCTCAGAGTTATCTGCATAGATGGAGATGCTGGAAGACCATGGAGCGCAGCTTCCCACAGAAAATCATCAGTTCCTCTGGTCCGGAGGTTCTCTGGAACAATCCTCTTCAGTCTCTTCAGTCTCCTCTGAGCAGGACAAGTTTAGTGCGCTCATCACGGGGTGCACCCAGGACGTAATCTGTGTTATGTGATTGATGAAGTACTCGATTCCACCTGCTGTGTAAGCTTCCTCCCACCCATAAGGTAGACAATCCGTATCAAGTATGGCACAGACAGATTTAACAAGTTCCTTAGACCCAAGTGCCAGTGTTGCTGGGATGTTGTGTCCATTCTTTCCCAACGGCATGACTTAAATTTGACCAAGGTGCAGAATTATCAGAAAATACATCTTGAATAGCCTCTACAAAATGGAGAAGCTTTTCAGTGGATGCCTCAAAAGTTTTCCAAGCCATTTCTGATTTTCGCAATTGGCAGTCCAGTACTGTGATTCTCTTTCTTAACTCCTGAACACTGTTTATTTTGGTCAGAAAAACCAGCAAGCTGAGCCTTCAGCTCTGTAATCTCAGCCTCTAACAGACGGATCACTTCCTTGTAATCCATTTCCATTCCTTGTGCCTGTCTCTGTGCAGCTTCGGCAAGATGAAGCCGGCTTCGCAGGGCTCTTGTTTCTTCGACCACAGCTTTGGCTTCTTGTTTAACATTCTGGAGTTCTTCTGTCAATTGCTTCCTCTGCCTTTCCGATTCAAAAATTTTTCCTTAAGTGTCTTCACTTCTTCCAAAGTGTTATTTCTTTCATGCTTAAACTTTTCCATTTCATCTGTTTCTAAGGAATCACCTGTCTCCTGAGAAATCTGTGAATTTAATATACTGGAAATTTCATGTGCACCAACGTTGGCTTCATCCAATTGCAAGTAAAACAAGTTTCTGGCAACATGGACAAAATCTCCAAAAGACACCATCCCCTTTGGGTCTACTTGTACTTGCTGTCTCAGAGCTTGGTGGTATTCTTTTGTGGGCTGAATTCCAAGATAATTTAGAGTCATTTCCAGTTTCCCTACCTTAACGCAAACAGACGGATTTAGGGAAACCTTTCCTTGTGGCCCATAGTTATCAGTCCAAGCAGGGGCAATATCTGTATTAGACATATCTGTAGGGCTGTTGTCTGAAGAAGTAACTGGAATCTGTTCTGTTTTCTTGTATCCAGTTTTTATCTGATTCCTCCTAAAAGAAGGTAAAATGGCATCTGTATTCTGGGAGTGGATGAGGTCTTTGGAATTAGTGTTTCAGGAGAAGAAATAAGGCTAAATTTTGAGGCTCGAGGTCCATATTCTCCTGTAGCTTGTAAAAGGGATGAACAAGATGGATTTTCCAAATGGCTGCTGTCGGATTTCTGTCTTATGAATGTTGTCTCCCAAAAAGATTCTGACCTCAACTTGGCTCTGGTAATTATGCTTTTTGCTTCTTCGAATGATACACCAATCATGGACTCCTTGTTTACTGAGACAAGTTGATCTCCTGGTTTCAAACATCCATCCTTATAACAGTCTCCTCCAGGAATGATTTCCTGAATATATACCAATGGACCTTCATTCCAGTTAATTCCTCCTAGGATCTTCAAACCAAGGCCTGTTTTCTTGGTAACTGTAATCACCTGAAAGGCAGGATCCTTTTCAAGTAGACTGGATGATACTACAGAAGATGTATTTTTATTCATGGTTTCACCACAACTGTAGCCTTGGATTTAACAGCTGCGTAAATGAAGATCTTGATGAAGAGTCTATAAATTCTTCTTTTTCCTATCTTGAGGGACTTCCTGCAGACATTACTCTGACTCATATTACTCCAAGAGCTTCTTAAATGCTTTCCAGCCACCCAGCCTCCGTAGCCCAACTGCAAAAGTGGCCGTGTTAGGTGCTGTGTATAAAGCAACCCAACATGGATTCCTGTCACCTTGAAGCTCAGTTTGCAGGAACGAACATGAGTCACACATGTAACTAAACGTATTGTTACAGAATACGATAGAGGATCTAAAGTGTACTTTAGACCCTGTAGGGTGGGGCTCTGAGGAAGATGGTCAGGGAACACCTGGTTTAGGTAGGGCCTTACGCTGAAAGGGACTCTCACAGTGGGCTCTAAAGGGGCCAGGAGAAGAATGGGAGGCAAGGGTAGGAGAACCTGGATGGGCAAAAGCTCTGAGATGAGGCAGGTAGCTTGGTGGCTTGGAGGAGGAAGCAGCCTGAGGTCTGGGGTGGAGCCCCTGCTCTTTGAACTTGAGCAAAGCAAAATCAGTGCAGTGTTTCAAAGAGAAGGGTGTGGAAGTGGATCCATGTTTTTCAGGACTCAGCCTGGTTGCTGTGAAAGATAAGGGGCAAGAGAGGATGTCAGGAGAGTAAGGGAGGGACTTCTCTGATGGTCCAGTGGTTAAGATTCTGCACTTCCAATGCCAGGGACGAGAGTTCTATCCCTGGGCAGTAAACTAGGCTCCCACGTGCCATGCCGTGTGGCCACGAGACAAACAAAAAAAGAAACCCCCCCCCAAAAAGAGAGAGAGATAAAGTAAGGGAAACATGGTGACTGTGAGCATTAACAGGAGCCTTAGAAGGTGGAAAGGATCTGTTGGAGTAAGGAGTTGTGCACAGTATTTGGGATAAAGCAAAAAATGTCAGTGAAGGCAGAGAGGCAGGCTCAACTGAAGCGACTTGGAGCAGGTGTGCGATCAGGGTGGAGGGGAGGGGATGAGCAGAATGGCAGTTTCTGAGCCTCAGACTGTCCATCTCTCAAGAAAATCTGGATATACCTGTGGCTAACTCATATTTATGTATGACAGAAACCAAGGCCATATTGTAAAGCAATTATCCCTCAATAAAAAGTAAATAAATGAAAAATAAAAGAATGATGAACAACAACAAAAAAATAAATAAATGGAGGACATGAGGTTGCAAATGAAAAAAGAAAAATCTGGAAGAAACTGCCTCATTCTCTTTCTTACACCACTGCCACACTGATCCAGTAGAAGTAAGGATCTTTGTCTTTTCTGGGTTTGTCCCAATCTCTTGGCAACATCTCCAGTTGAATCTTAAAAGCTCCTGGGTTTACTTTGGGAATTTTGCTCTTTAGAGAGATACTTGACAGATTTTTTTTTGCCCCTTGAACTTCTTTGATGATAATAGAAATCTTTGAAAGTCAGATACACCCTAAAAAAAAAAAAATCACTGTCCACGTCCCTGACTCCAATGAGCCATACAACATGGTCAAGCAGTAACAATCTGATGTTCTGTAGCATCCAGGTGACACCCTCTGACCGTGGGGACTTTGGAGGGTGCAGCCAGGAGTGAATAGTAGGGACCCCCAGTGTTCCCACAGCTGAATGAATATGGCCCCTAAGGTCACTGATGAAAATGGCTTTGTGACTGAAGAAAGCGTTGCCCTTTGCGTGTGATTAGTGTGTGATTAGTAAGACAGAGATGACGCTATTCTTTCAAAGTCCTCCCATGACCAAATTTGGCCTCCGGAGAACGGGGTAGAAACATTTCATATGAGTCATGCCTGTTTGCCTCATGTCTGTCATTAGTTGCTATGGAAACCACTCAGCACAGCCCATGGGTTCAGAATTCCTGCAGTGAGCCTCCAACTTAGCCCCAGTTTGTACAGCAAACAAGTTTGCTTACTTTGTTAATCTTTAGCTACTTCCTGCCTGGTTCAAATTGGAAGCTGAAGAACTCAGAACAGCCGAGAGCACAGGGTGCCTTTTCCAGGTGAATCACAATAAGGGACATGCTCTTGTGTTCTGCCCCAAGGTTGGTATAGATATTTAGAAGAATTCCAGATTACTTTCTGGGTAATCAGGTTGTTAGATCAAAGCTGCTCCCTTGTTAACATGGACACTGTACATATGTGAAAGGCATTTAGGGATTCCTCACGTTGTCTTTTCTGGGTCCGTCCCAATCTCTTGGCAACATCTCCAGTCCAGTCTTAATAGCCACTGGCTTTACTTTGGGAAATATGCATTTTAGAGAAATGCTTGACAGATTTTTGCCCCTTGAACTTCTTTGATGATACAAATCTTTGAAGCTCAGATACAAGAAAAGTTTATGTGCAGAGTGCCTCCTGGTGATTCAGAGATTGATGGGATGCTTGTAACTTATTCACCAAGGAATTTAAATCAGAAAGACCTGGACTGGGGGTAGGTGGTGGGGGAGGGATGGATTGGGAGTTTGGAATTAGCAGATGCGAACGTGTGCGTGCGTGCGTGCGTGCGTGCGTGCGTGCTAAGCTGCTTCAGTCATGTACGATTCTTTGCGATCCCATGGACTATAGCCGGCCAGGCTTCTCTGTCCATGAGATTCCCCAGGCAAGAATACTGGAGTGGGTAACCATTCTCTTCTCCAGGGGATCTTCCAGACCCAGGGATTGAACCCGGGTCTCCTGCATTGCAGGAAGTTTCTATACTGTCTGAGATAGAGTGGACAAACAACAAGGTCTTATTGTATAGCACAGGGAACTATATTCAATATCCATGATAAATCACAATGGAAAAGAATATGAAAGAGAGGGCTTCTTTCTATAGCCTCGTCTGCATAGAACACATGACCAGTCCAGAAAAGAGACAGATACTGTCTCAGATCCACCTGCTTGCTATGTGTCTCCCTGTTTCCAGCCCCAAATATCCATGAAAATAATCTCTGAAGACCTTGCCCTTTATTTACTAAACACATTCAAACATGTCAAAATATGAGTTTTATTTCATGTTAGGACCTGACACTAAGGAAAAATAGAGCTAATTTAAGTGAAAAGGACACTTTAGTTGAATAAAAATTAAGAAAATATTATTGTGAGTTGAAGAATATATGATAATTCAAGTCTTAAGAAATCATAAGAAATAGGGCCAGATTAGCAAAAACATCAAAGTCGGTGAGTTTATACTGAATCTGACAGGCCATAGAATCACTGTAGATGAAACAGAAATAGTTGAAACTCAAGTCAATTCTGTATTCCTTTTAAGTTTGATGATTTAGAATTAAATCCGAATCTACTGCATGCTATTGTCTACCTTTGTGTAAACAATGTACACTTTTAAAGCATCAGTTTGTTCTTCTGTGATGCTGGGGTAATTCTATTAGGTTGGTGTAACAGTAATTGCTGTTTTGCATTGTTGAACTCTGCCATTTGATATTGGAATACACACTTAAATAAATGTGGTTATGTTATACCTCATTTTAATGCACATTTATCACTTTATTTTTTTGCTAGTGACTTATTACTAGCTGTTTATTTTATATTTATTTTAGTCTAGGGAAATGATGTTAGAGAAAAAGCAAATATGCACAATTTTCTTATTTGGGTTCAAAATGGGTTATAAAGTAGCAGAGACAACACGCAACATCAACAATGCATTTGGCCTGGAAACTGCTAATGAACCTCCAGTGCAGTGTGGGGTCAAGAAGTTTTGCAAAGGAGACAAGAGCCTTGAGTGATGAGGAGCAGAGTGGCCAGCAATCGGCAGGTGACAACGCCCAGCTGAGAGGATCATCGAAGCTGGTCCTCTTATAACTACACAAGAAGTTGCCAAATAACACCATGTCAACCCGTGCATGGTTGTTTGGGCATGTGAAGCAAATTGGAGAGGTGAAAAAGCTCAATAAGTAGGTGCCTCATTCATGAGCAGATCAAAAATTTTAAAAATCATCGTTTTGCAGTGTCGAAGCACAGATTTTTTTTTTTATATTTTTTAATTGTATTTTATTTTTAAACTTTACATAATTGTATTAGTTTTGCCAATTTTTATGCTACAGGAACAAACTTATTTCTCATTGGCAAAAATGTGTTGATTGCAGTGGTTCCTATTATATTATAAAGATGTGTTTGAGCCTAGTTATAATGATTTAAAATTCATGATCCTAAACTGAGATGAGATTACTTTTGCACCAACCTATCAACATTGTTAAGGATTGCTGTAAGCAGTAAATCCCATGATATAAGTGAACTCAGTTGGTACAGAGCCTGGTGCATACTGAGACTTCAATAGCTGTGTCCTTTTTCTTTTTTCTTAGAAGATGATGAAGATGAACTTTTACCTTAAAAATAGCAACTTTAAAAACATCCTCTTTTAAATGGCTTTTTAAAAACTAAGTTTAAGAATTACCTATATATTTTCTTTATTCGTCCCTCAATGCCAGTGGTCCCAGCCTTTTTGGCACCAGGGACCAGTTTCATAACAGACAATTTTTCCATGGACTGGAGGGCACGGGGTTTGGGGGGCTGGTTTCAGGATGATTCAGGAGCATTACATTTATTGTGTACTTTATTTCTATTATTATTACATCAGCTCCACCTTGGATCATCAGGCACTGGGTCCCAGAGGTTGGGGACCCCTGATGTACACCATCAACAAAGATAACCGAGAGCAATTGTATGGTCAGAACTTGAGTTAAAAGGCAAAGAGGATAAAATTAGTCTTCTGACCGTAAAGTGCTTTGTTTCTTTCATCCTCTGATAAATGATACCTAAATCTAAATTAAGCTATATTATTGAAAAGCAACAAATAAAATTAGTAATAACAATATCCTGTCTTTTAATGGGTGTGATATTATTAGAAAATGAATTTATCACATTTGCTTCCTCTGACCCGTTACCATATATTTTTTTTAACTTAGTGTGTTCTGTTCTGTAATTTATACCCAAAATCAAAGATTTAAAAATACAGCAGTGTTATTGAAAAATAATTCACGTACCATGCAATTCACTGACTTAAGGTGCAAATTTAGTGGTTTTTAATATAGTCAGAGTTGTACAACCATCGCCACAATGAATTATAGAACATTTTCATCACCTTCCCAATACCTCTCATATCTTTTATCAGGCACTCCCTTTCCCCACCTCATCCCCTTCCCTCCCCTACCCTGAGCAACCATGAATCTACTTTCTGCCACCATAGATTTCCCTATTCTGGACTTTCCTATGAATGAAAATATATGAGTCTATTGTGTCTGGCTTCTTTCATTTAACTTAATGTTTCTGAGGTTCATCCATGTTGTCACAAGCATCAGTACTTTATCACCTTTTATTGATAAATAATGGGGCTTCCTTGGTGGCTCAGTGGTAAAGAATCTGTCTGTTATTGCAGGAGGTGAAGGAGACCTGGTTCAAGTCCTGGGTCAGGAAGATCCCCTAGAGGAGCAAATGGCAACCCTCTCCAGTATTCTTGCGTGGAGAACCCCATGGACAGAGGAGCCTGGCGGGCTATAGTCCATGGGATCACAAAGAGTCAGATACCACTGAGTTGCTGAGCACCAGGATTGACAAGCAATAGTCCATTGGATGCATACACCACATTTTATTTATCCATCCATCATTTAATGGACATTTGGGTTGTTTCCAGTTTTTAATTATTGTGAATAATGCTGCTATAGAATTGTAGAATTTTAAGCCCAGAAAGTAGCATATAGCTTATTTAGTCCATTCACTCTCAGTTGACAGAGATTCTAATGAAGCAGCAGAAAAGGTAGGTGAATAGGCCAAGTCACTGCTTTTCAGTTGCAAAACTTGAACTCAGGTCTTCTAAATATCCTATGAATGTTATTTCTATCTCCACCAAAACCAGGCAAAGCTTTAGGAAGAGGGCCCTGAGCTAGCTGTTGTATCAGAGGCAACAATAGGTAAGAGCCGGCCTCTGTAAATTCAGCAATGTCCAATTTAGTGAAACAATGCCTGTGTCTGATTCTATGCATCTCTGAAACACTTCTCTGAGTGCAGCCCACATAAGGAGTATATAATAGGAAACTGTGTAATTGATGCATTGAAAGATCTCATCTCATAGAGAGTAAGCGATAAGCAACTTTGTACTTGATTTTTATTTTTCCTTCAAGCCAGTTCACTGTGGTAATTTTCCCCATTCTCATAGATGAGAACGTCGATAGGTCCCAAGAAATGAAAAGACCTAGAGTTTCTTCATGTCACAAATCAGTCTCCATTCAGCATGGAGAATGCCTAAGCTGTGCACGGGTGAAATGTTCCATCTTCACTGGAAGTAGTCTGTCTCCCATCTAAGGCATCAGTCCAGCATTTGTGCAGGGAATGGGAAGAGGGCCCATGGGGAGCTGGAACATTCCAACAATGCTGTAAGGGCCACACCTGTGTTCCCTGGGGCAGGCAGGGTCTTCACACCTCTGTCTTTCATGATTGCCTTCAGAGGTTCTTTAGAGACCTTTTCTCCTGCATCATTGGGACATGGCCAATTTATACTTTTCTGGCCATCACTTTCTCCTTTCTTAGCCTCTGGGAATATAGCAACAGAAACCAGATATTCCTGCAGTTGTATCATCTGGAACAGTATGCTAAATATGTCGTATATTTAGAAGTTTTCAATGGAAGAGACAGGACCTCATCCCCCACCCAAAAAAGAATTGGCTTAAACAACAGAAACAAGTACAACCCTACATAATCCAGATGTTGGACAACTCCAGAACTTGAACTTAAGAGTTCAAAGACATGCCCAGAATCTGGGTTCTTTCCACAATTCTGTTCTGCGTCCCTGGGTTTAAGCCTAGTCTCATTGCTTTCATGATCACAAGACCGGTGCCACATTTTAGAGATCACGTCCAGATTAGACAATGCTTAGGAGAAGAAGAGCTGTTTCTCCCGTTTAAGAAAAACTTTGCCCAAATCCCCACCCCAGCAACTCAGCAAAGTGACATTCTGCAGCAAAGAAGAAAGTGGAAGACTCACTTTAGATGTGGGATGGGCAACCTTGGCCGCAGGGCTTATGCAACCTGCTTTAGATCACTGTGATGGGGTTGAAATCCAGTTTGTTCAGGTGCAAAGTGCATGCCCCTGTGAAGGCTTTAACATATGCTGTGTAGCCTCTGTATCTAGAGGGATAGGTAATTTGGGTTCTATTTCTTGTAGTTATGCAAACTTAATGGATTGTTAACTTCTCAGATCCTCAGTTCTCTCAACTATAAAATCAGAGTCGTGTTCTGGTGACGGTCTGTTTGTTTTATAATTACACTGGGACTGACAGTACTTTTTTTTTTTAAACCATCCTTTAAAAGAAGAAATATTTAAGTGCACGACTTTAGGTCTTTAACCAGACTGGTCATTGTCCTGCCAGTTAAAAAAAAAAACATTTCAGTTATAACAATTTTCTGTGTTGCTTTCAGCGATGAATCACTACATAATTTTGCCAAATAGTTCAGAGACTTTAGCCAAACAGCCAAATACCCAGAAGCTTTGTCAAAATCCAAAGAACGTGCAACACCAAGAGTGAACCCTAGTGTAAACTACGTACTTTGGGCGTTGATGTGTCAAAGTAGGTTCGTGAACTGTGGCAAAGGCACCTCATCAATCCAGATGCTGATAGCGGTGGAGGCTGTGTATATACAGAGGATGGAAGGTCTGTGGAAAGGCTATGTGCTTTCCACTTAGCTTCGCTGTGAATATAAAACTGCTCTAAAAATAGTGTCTGTTAATTATACATATAAATAGCTGTTCCTGAGTCTTTTTGTTGGTGGTGGTGGTTGTCCTCACCATGTAAACCAGATCTGTGGAATGCATAGCTTTAAGATGGCGTGGAGAAGTATGTTACTGTCAAGCCTCAGTGTCAAACCATGGCCAGCACATAGCTATGCAGGCTATACCTGCCCCACTACACGGGCACATTTCTCATAGGCTGTGATGTGATTTATCTCCTCTGGAATTTTGCACCCTGGCAGCTCTTGTTCAAATCCATCCACTTTTAGTGAACTAGCTCTATGACTTTGGTCAATACAGTTAAGCTTTTTAAACCTTTGCTATTTCACTTCCTATAAAATTGGGATGATGTATACTCCACAGAGAATATGAAAAAATCCCCCAAAGAGATCATTTCTATGTGGAGCAGAGATCTATTAAGATAAGTGATGCCCAATCTAAGCATTGCCAGAAATGTGATTCATCTATTAGGATAAATCCTCTAAGTCTTTCCCCTTAAGCTGGAATTGGAAACTTCTTGGAAAAAGAGACTCAACTCTTCTGTTTAAAAAAAGAAAAAGCTAAGCTTGGTGAGAGAATTGCATTATCAGGAATAAAGACAGAAAGTGGTATTCTAAGAACTCCAGCTACCAATCTGAAAGTATGACCTACGGACCAGGCACCAGGAGTTCTCAGCCATGCCTTGATTTCTCCACTTTTGTGACTTTTGATATTTTCTGTTGCTTTTTCTCTCAGAGAGTAACAGTTCAACCTTCACTCTGAAGTGCCTCAGTGCATGCCTAGGAGATGCTGAGAACATCCTAAGAGAACAGACCCAGAGATTATGTGATGGTAGTCTAGAAAGAGGGAAAGAGAAGCAGGTTAGGTAATAAATGGTCTGCACCTGGAGGTTCCTTGGTAGCCCTCTCAGTTCTAAGAGAGGGAAGTCACACGCATGTGAAAATGTCCAGTTCTTAATGGGGTCTCGGTAAAGTCAATTTTTTCCTCTTGGAAGACAACACTATCAGGTTTCTTAGAAAGTGCTTTTTGTCCTTCTAATTGGGCTATTCATTCTTAAATGTAAAATAAAGCTCCTTATTTTTGGTAATATTCCAAATTTGTCTTTATATAAAATGTCTTCCCATGGTTTGCCAGAATAATAAAACAGAGTAGTGGTATCGACAATTCAGAGGAAAATTTTTTTTAAACTAGTCCAATTTGATGGTATATTTAGTGACTATTTAGAGCCTAGTTCTTTTAATATAATCATCTCATGCTGGAATAAGAAGTAAATCAACACAACAAGAAAGAAAATATGTTTCCTGTTTGACTCAAATGCTGAGAATCCTCCCTAATTACAAGCTAAGGAAGTAACAGTATTGAAAGGCACTCTCTCTTCTCATTCCAATCTGAAGAAACTTACTCTATTTATTATGCACTTGTTTCTTTCCTAGGCGAGGTGACCGTTTGTTTAAAAAGACACTCTGCTAGGATAAATTCTTCTAGGACTGACTGAGGAAGAAAAAAGCAAATCCATTAATTTGATCAAGGACTTAGAGCAAAACTTGCGAAAAGCATTACCTAAAGATAGTAAAAGTGAAAAGTGAAAGTGTTAGTTGCTCAGTCGTGTCCAACTCTTTGTGACCCCACCGACTGTTTCCTGTCAGGCTCCTCTGTCCATGGAATTCTCGAGGCAAGAATACTAGAGAGGTAGCTATTCTCTTCTCCAAAGGATCTTCCTGACCCAGGGATCAAACCTGGACGTCCTACATTGCAGGCAGATTATTTACCATCTGAGCCACCAGGGAAGTCCACCCACAGGTAACCAAGAGTTAACTGTATAGGAAACACTATATTGGGAAACCTCTATATTATTCAAAAATGATTGAATGATATTGGCAACTGGGCATGGGCATCATTTAATCATTACCAATGGATGAAATCTCAACCTTTTTTAAAAAAATAAAGAAAATGGCAAACTAACCCTTGGAGAATTTAATAATCAAATCCATCAAATTTTCATTGATTCTTGGGAAATTGGAAACAGGCATGAATTTCAATATGAGACAAACAATCATCCTCAATATAAATCCTATGCTTCTTCAATCCACAAACACATTTTTTTTTTTTTTTGCTAACACATATGTTCTTAAGGACACTGATCCAATTAACATGCAGATACTGAACTCTGCTGTGCACCAATCTTGTATTTGAAACTGGGGATAGATACAGTTGTGGTTAAGACAAACTCCATCCCTTCTTGTGGAATACTTCTCTTTCTTGGGAAAAGAGACAGGAAACAAGTAAACAGACCACAAACAGTAAAACAAATACAAATCATCATCTCTGAAGTTAATAAATGAGAGGCTATGCTTACAAGTGACAGAAGGGGGAAGGTCATCCTGATGATCTGGACTTTCTCAGACCTAAATGATCAGCTGAGATTCAGAGGATCTGCTTAGGTAAGGAAAAGGATAACTTTTAAACTCATGATTTACTTTATGCAATTCTAAAAACTCTCTCTAGAGTGTCCTGTATGGTAGTAAGTCTTAAATGTTAGTACATGTCTGATCGCCTCTTACAAGGCTTGTTGAAACAGATCCCTGGGCTTCGCATTCAAAGATTCTGATTTCACAGGTCTGGAGTAGGTCTGTTCATCTGCATTGTTTGCAGATTCCCAGACGCTGCTGTCGCTGCTGGCTTTTGGACCACATTTTGTGTAGCTTCAGGTCAAATAATTTTGGCAACAAATTGAGGAGAGGTATAAGTTAACAAAATTAAGGTATTTTGTGCTTGTATTAATACTGCTTATGTATCATTTGCATATAGGTTATCTCATTTGATCTGCATACTCACCATATGAGGAAGAAAGGGTGAGAGATTTTGTCTCTGTATTATTTATTCATTTAGTCACTCATTCATTCAACACATATGTTTTGGGATGCTGCTAGACGATCAGCTGCACACAAGAGGTGCTAGAAATATGAGGTTCAGCAAAACACTTTTTGTGAACAAGTTGGAATTGTCATGTTACTGTGTAACTGACTTGCTTTAAAATGAACAATAAATTTAATAATAGTAATAAGCTCAGGAGCTCAGGACAGGTTCAGAAAGACAGGTAGATTAAACCAATTACCCCATAAACATATATTTCTGAAATAAACATATATAACGCTCACATTATATAGATGACAAGTGGCTTGAGGAAAATGTGTTAAGAGAAAAGAAACCAGAAGAAGCCCATTTTATATTATATGGCTCATAAATGCCCCTCTGAAAACTCCTGGGTTATGCAGTTAGTAGGTGAGAAAGTCAAGGCATGATCCAAATCCCAGGGCTATTTCCGATCGACACGGCTGCCTCTCAAGATGCACAAGGTCAGGAAATCACAAAGTCAGGAAAAGGATAAGGCATTCAGACCAGGAAGCGCCACTGTCTGGGGCTGAATCTAAGGAAGACCCACACCCCTGGACGGGACTTGTCGTGTGCAAGAGACCTACCGAAAGCAAGTCATCAGGTTGAGCAGTCAGAGATACGTTATCAGCGAGTTTAGGGGCTCCCACCTGATTCTCCGGAAGCACACATCCCAAATGTTATTAGAAGAGGGAGGAAATGAAAAAAAAAATGAGATGCTTTCACATATGAAGCATATTTTCTGTCATATTGCAGCTTATGGTTCCCCCATATAGTCCTCGCATTCACAGAGGTGAAGTAACTTAGCCAAGGTCACGTATCATGGCAAAATGGGGTGAACATTCATCCCTGTCTGACAGTAGAGTCAGCTCAGAGCCAAGAAGATTCAGGACTCCGAGGAAAAGACAGCAACCCCCAGGAGAATCTGACTTTGAGCTAAGCTCTGTGGTATCTGACACAAGTGTCAGATGATGACCAATCTGAGCATTTATTTCAGGGATTTTCAAGTATTTGTGGAGAGAATCACAGTAACATGCCTGAAGGAGATGCTGGGACCAATGCCTGACGAATCTGCTCCAGTAAGTCTGGGGTTTGTCTCTGAAATATACATAAACACATTCACCCACATACACATTTTAAACAGCTAGTTTCCCAGCTCATTCTAAAGCTCAGTTAGATTCTCTTCCACCAACAGGGCTGTTTTCAAGCCTGAGGGTAGAGCCAAAAAGTAGGTCATATGGTTAGAACAAGAACAGAAATAGAACATAAGGACATAGTTTAACATTTTCATGAGTAAATAGAATTATTATTAATTTATGCCATATAGTTTATTTGTTCAAAAATCCTATGCCTATCAAACTTGGAGATAACATTTCTAAGAACTTGATAGAGGGCAAGATTGCCCTAACATATCTTAATTCTCTTGTCATTCTGACTGACTAGTCTATATAAATTGATTTTTTAAATGTGTTTTTTTCTGAAACTTTTATCTCTTAAAACCTTATCATCTTCAATTTATACAGCTGAGAACTGGTCTTTAGACTGTGATCATCAAGGTGTAAAGCATAGTGGATATAAGGGCTTGATGACAATGTCAGTAAGCCCCTCCTTTTTTTATACCTAAAGCCATGAAATAGAAGAAGATGCTGAATAAAAATGACTATCAGAGAGTAGGCAAGAGTTCTCAAAAACAAAACAACTGATGGCAAAAATAAGAGAAACTTATGGAAGAATTGGAAGATAAAGTTGAGGAAATTTCTCAGGAAATATATTGAAAAATGCAGTAAAAAATAGGAAAAAAAAATGAAAAATCAACCCAGGATGTCCACTCTCTAGGCGATAGGGGTTCCATAGAACAGGCAAAATGGACAGGAGAAAAGTCTATGAAAGGAATCATTCAAGAACATTATCTAGAACTGAAGCGCATGAGTTTCTAAATGTAATCTCATGAGGCATCAAGGAAGGAATTAAAAAACAAATTAAAGAAAAAGTCACATTATTGTGAAAAGCCACTAAGGGTAGAGATCTGACAAGATTTCAGAATAATAATAGTTGTTTGAAAACAATTATGATTAACCAGATATGATATCATTTATGAAAACACATATCATTAACCAGAAGAGAAGTGAGCTCCTCAAAAGCTAGAAAATACCATCCAAACCATTTTGAAGGAACAATATTCAACCTAGAATTCTGCATAGAGCCCAAGCTGTCAGTCAAGCAGGATGATAGAAACAGACAGCTGCATACAGGCAAGGTGCCAAAAAAGTATACTCTGTGAACACCTTCTGTGGAAGGTGCCAGAAATATGTTCTTGCAATGAGAAAACTAAAAAAAAAAAAAAAAAGAGGAAGATACGGGTTTTCCCAAACAGGGAAACTTGTATGGTCACCTGCAAGACTGGAATGCAATCAACGAAGATGAACCACTTTGCCAAGGTTTATTGTATTTTTAATTCTATTTTGATGTAAAGAGTCATTGGTTAGGAGAAAATCCCTTGGAAAAAACAGTTTTACTATAGAGGCATCTTTCAAGTGATCAAGTGTCTTGAGAGAAGATGAAAAATAAATGAAGGTATTATTAATTTCTGGAAAACTTTGGTTTCTGAAAAGACATAAAAATCTGGTCAAGAAAGGAAGTGAAACTGGAGGGGTCACTTCCTAAGTAGTTTCGGATCATAATTATGTGTTTACTCTCTGGCGATTTACCTGCAACTGCGTCTTTAGGTGAATGGGGAGGGAGAACAATGGCCTGCTTATGGAGCACAGACTGTGTGCTGGAGAAGGTTCTGGATGCTTTACATAGTCTCATCCATTTAACTCACTACTACCTATTGAGAAAGGCACAGGTCTTATGTCCATTTCACACACAAGGAACATGAGGTACGGAGATAAATGGAGGAAGTTCTTGCCCCAAGATCTAAGCCCAGGACACCCGGCTCCACTGTTCTTGCTTCTAAATTCTACCCTGTGTGAGTGTGAGTGTTAAGTCGCTTCAGTCATGTCTGACTCTTTGAGACTGTATGGACTGTAGCCCACCAGGCTCCTCTGTCTATAGGATTCTTCCAGTAAGAATACTAGAGTGGATCTCCCTGTCCCCCTTCAGGGGATCTTCCTGACCCAGGGATCCAACCCATGTCTCTTATGTCTCCTGCATTGGCAGGTGGGTTCTTTACCACTAGTGCCACCTGAGAAGCCCTTAAATTCTACCCTGTATTGTCCCTCAAGTTAGTTAAGACAACCAGCAAGCATTAAATTGTTCCCATAACTGGAAATCAGGAAATTATTACATGAGCATCTCATTTAGAATTATCAAGGCAAATACCAAGAAATAGATCTACTACAGAGTCTGCCTCTGAGGATCAGGGCTGGAAGGTTTGAGAGGGTTTGTTCAGGGAAAGCTATCCTGCATTGAAAGCCTTTTCATACTTAGAAGCTTTTATGACTTTGATTAAAGTGAAAATGAATTGAAGAAAAGTTTTCAACTAGGACTTCAGATCTTCTTTCCAAGATGTAATTCCACTTATAATCACCTGTTACCTAAATTATCTGTATTTTAGTTTACCCACATAAAAAACTCTCCAAAGTGCTTTCCAGTCATGCTTATTTATCCCTGTTGTTTAGTTGCTATGTTGTGTCTGACTCTTTTGTGACCCCATGGGCTCTACCCTGCAAGGCTCCTCTGTCCATGGAATTTCCCAGGCTAGAATATTGGAGTGGATTGCCATTTCCTTCTCCAGAGGGTCTTTCTGACCCAGGGATAGAAGCTGTGTGTCCTGCATTGGCAGGAGGATTCTTTACCACTGAACCCCCTGGGAAACCCATCCTTATCTGTGATTATGCTAATAATTCATGATAGGATGAGAGCTGGTTGGGAACACATGATGGTCAGTGAAATAGGGGTAAATTCCTCCTGCGCAGTGATGTGTGATGTGGAAACATCATCTGTGCACATCCTGTGTACAGTCCAGAAACGTCATGGACTTGACAGTGGATGTTAATGATGGGTGTCATCAAGCCCTCCACCTTCCCATCCCCGCTTAATGCCATATCTCCCGCCTTGATGTTCCTTGATGTTCCTTGATGCCATGTCAGAAGCTGCACTCTGGGCAGCATAAATCCTGCAGTTCTTTAGTTCTTGACTTGAACATGCAAACTCAAATTAGACTCTGATTTAAAGTTATGCCCTTGACAACACTTTTGGGTGAAGAAATCCAGCTGAGAGAATTATTCAGATTTGAAAAATGAACAATAGAATGAATCATCTTCCAATCACTTGGGGATTGATAGTCACTTGAATGTTCAAAAAAATCTTCACAAAAATAAGAAATGTCTCTTAGATTCTTACAGTTGACTTATTTGTGCCTCTTATATAGAGCACGTCAAGCCTATTTCTAAGCATGAAAAAGATAAGCAACAAAGTAGAAAACACACATTTTGATGGTGTAGGCTGTTGAACAAATCATAAGAGAGGACACTGAAGGAGTTGTAATGATTCATGGACATTCAATTCAGAGAGATTTAAATGTCTAGGTCTAGAATAGAGCTGAAAGTGAATACGAATATTGGTCATAAGACACCAATTTTCTTTTAACTAGGGGAAAAGGGGCAATATAACAGATAATAAAAACTTTCTAAGAAAAATCCAAGAGCATCTACATTTTTTTTAAGATCAAAGAGAATTGAGCAATAACTTATAGAGATGAAGTGCTTAAAGGGACAGGTTACACTCTAACTATTTAAGGAAATGAGACACAGAGAGAAGAGCTCACTTGCCCACAGTCACCCAAGTAGTGAGTGGGAAAGCCAGAATCTAAGCTAGCTCTTCAGATGCTCATTGATCAAAGAACAAAAATGCTGCACTGGACATGTTTGCACAGAGCTGAAGATACAGAGAAGCAGGTGGGTTGCACAGCCCCTGTGGGTGTTGGGAATTGCTGAGCTGTAGGGTGTCATGGGAGAGCATAAAGAATGCTTTGTGCAATTATTTCTGGAAACCTGACTACATAGGTATTAGTAGAAAAGGACTTGAATTTGCAAGGCTCTCATTAGTGAGATTTATTTTCATGCCATAAATAAATATGTAACTTTATACCAATTTTCTTAAAGATGTTATCTGTAAAATTGAAGTCACGCCCCACAGAACCCAGATCTACTCCTACATACAGAACTTCTCTGAATGTTATTATTTTTGTTCTTACCTAATTATTATCTAAATTTATCTGAAATGTTAAAAATTAAAATGTTTATTTACATGACAAAATACCATTTTTGCTCTTTTGTAGAGGACCAGATAATAAATATTTTAAGTTTTGTGAAGTCACACAATCGGTGTCACAACCACTCAACTGTATCTTTGCAGCATGAAAGCACCATAGACAACACATAAATGAGTGAGCATGACTGTGTTCTAATAAAGCTTTATTTACAAAAACAAGCAGGGGGCCAGATTTAGCTCGCAGGCTGCAGTGTGCCACCCTCCATCTACAGTGACTTTATGGGGAGGGAGGTGGGAAGGGAGCTCAGGATGAAAGGGACACATGTATACCCATGGCCAATTTGTATTGATGTATGGCAAAGACCATTACAATATGGTAAAGCAATTATCCTCCCATTAAAACAAAAAAATTAAAAATAGGGTTACTTTAAATCAGATTTCTCCACCTCAGAACTGTGGACAAGGGACATTTTGGCCACACAATTTTTTATTGTGGGTGGCTGTCCTAAGCGTGTGGTTAGCAGCAAGTTTGATATTTTACATATCTCATCATCTCTAAAAGTCTAAGGGGTATCTGAGGAAACTTTCCTGTTGACGAATATTTTACCTGGCTTACTTTTCCCTTCAAGATGTTATAGTAATAAACTCTGTGGTGGGTGAGCGGGTAAGGCCTCAGATTCTGTAATGGTTGATCTCCTGTAAAATCCAGTTCTATGTTCTCTATAGTTCTGCACCTTTGAAAAAAAATGCAGAGCGGTCAGAATTGTCTACTGCATCAGGGGATTGTAAAAAGGGATGGGAAGAAAGCAGTCCTTGGGGCAATTTCTGTGCCCTTTCACGTGGGAAGAGCAGAGGGACAAATAAGTGCTGGACTGTCTCTGCCCAGCTTCACTGGGCCTCTGCTTCTTTGGAGAAAGGTACTCATGCTTGCCTTTCATCTTTGAAAGGCAGTGGGGGACCCATGGCAGGAGGGGTTGAAGGTGCAAAGCGCCTGGCACCATCCGGCCACTTAGACCCCACTTTCTAAATCAGGTTTAGCTTTAACTGTTCAGAGCCCACAGAAAAACAAAAAACTTTGTTCCTCCTGCTCTTAAAGATGTCCTTCCACTGTAAATCTTTCCACATTAGATTGCAAAACTCAGGGCTCTCAATTCCCTAAGTAAATAAATTAGAGATAATTCAATACTTGATTATAAGATCTGCAGTTCTGCTCCTGAGTTTTATTTATTTATTTATTTATTTTGTGGCTCAGCTGCTAAGGAATCTGCCTGCAATGTGGGAGACCTGGGTTCGATCCCTGGTTTGGGAAGATCGCCTGGAGAAGGGAAAGTCTACCCACGCCAGTATTCTGGTCTGGAGAATTACAGGGACTATACAGTCCATGGGGTCGCAAAGAGTCGGACCCGACTGAGCAATTTTCACTTCACTCCTGAGATTTTTAGGTGAATGGTTCATAATTGAGCTCAGATGAACAGATCCATTAATCCTGATCCCAGTGTCAAATGGGTCCAAAAAACACAGGGTGCTCTGGGTGGCACAGGAGAACAAGAGCCAAAGAAAGAACAATCCCTCTTGACTCACAGCCTTAGAAACGAACTCGTGGTTGCCTGGGGGATGGGATAGTTAAGGACTTTGGGAAGGTCGTGTGCGCAGTGCTATATTTAAAACAGATGACCCACAAAAGCCTATTGTATAGCACTGGGAACTCTGCTCAGTGTTATGTGCCAGCCTGGATGGGAGCGGGGTGTGGGGGAGAATGGATCCAGGGGTATGTATGGCCGAGTCCCTTCACTGTTCACCTGAAACAGCCACAACTTTGCTGATCAGCTATACCCCAATACAAAATGTTTTTGGTGTTAAAAAAATAAATAAAAACGAAAGAATAATCCCTCTTAAATCTTTAGCCCTGCTGCCTCCCTGCTGGGTTTCTCTTACCAGTTTTTATCACTAGAGGAATTGTGCCTTCCAGAATTTTCCAGTCAGCACAGCATTTGTTTCCAAGTCGGGGGCCACCTCAGTCTGATAGATACACTCTTTTGAGCTGACTACAATAATAAAGAAGAGAGGATCAGTCTACTCAGCATGGCTCCAGAAGGTTCCTCGCTTCCCTCTCCCGGGTTCCTGGGATAATACCAACATATCTTACCCAGGGCTCCACAGCTTAGTCAAGCAGCAGGGCAAAGACGACTGCGCCAGCTCTTACGCGGGACTCTGGAGACATCTGCAAAACCCTGAAGGCGCTTATTTTGCTTTCCCAGAGAGTTTTATTCCTTGGTTTGTGTGGTTACAGCTTTTGCTGACACTCGAAGCCAGAACCTTTATGACTAATCCCTCTTCCAGGGGCATGGTTTCAGATAAGCAAAAGGTGAACTCACTAAACGAGCACTGCAAGAAGAAAATGTCCTTGTTTTGTGCCTCAAGTCCTGGTAACGGGAGATCAGGTTATTTTTAGCTGTAAAAGTTACGCCTGCTTACACAACTTGCCTCTTTATAGCCATTAATATGAAAAATTCATAATTGGAGCCAGGTGCTAATGTGAGCAAAAGCAGATTTTGTGCCAAAAAAACCCACACATGCTAGAAAGGTACCTCATGGAGAAGTGTGGCCTTTAAAGAAATTTACTCTTTCTGGGTAATAGGATTGCTGGTTGGATTCTTATAAACCAGGAGTAGAGAAACACGTGGATGGTATTATAGCTCTTATTCCATGGTTCTCATTTGAAGGCACCTAGACAAAATCTCTGTTTCCCAGTGACCAGATGCCTCTGAACTTGGTGTCGTTTTTTGCCAACTCACGTATCTAGCAAACCTAGAAGAAAGTTTGACCACATGCAACCAAATTCTTCTCTATCAGAAAGTACACAACTTATATGCAACTTGGTATATATGTATACATGCATACACAGAGACATAAATGTGTACGATGTGTGCTTGGCAACTGAATTTTTCACCCAGTAAAATGCACTCCGTTGATTATTGTCTGTGTTTTTAATGACCATATTGACCACATTTGGGGCACTACCCCCATCTCCATATGATGTCTTTCTTTAGCAACTTAGAGAGTCTTCCTGTGATCAAAGAAGAAAGAAAGAAGGAAGCAAGGAAGGAGACAAAGAAAGGGGAAAAAAAGAAAGAAAGAGGGGAAAATGAATGCCTAGGAGTGTAAGTTCTAATCTCAATTTCACTGCAGACTCTTTACCTGGTTTCCCTACATGTAAAACGAAGTCTCTTTTGCCATGTCAGAGAAGATGAAAAGGGACTTTTAAAACTACAAAACACTTGCACGCTCAAGGCATAAGTATACGCCTGTGTGAAGAGTGGTGAACACATATACAACCAAAGTGAGAAAAGGCGGATGGGATGAAGCTTGCATGTGAACCCTGGGGAATGTATGAGTATTCAGTCGTGTCCGACTCTTTTGCGACCCCATGGACTGCAGCCCTCCAGGCTCCTCTGTCCATGGGCTTCTCCAGGCAAGAATACTCTAGCACTTCATTCTCCAGGGGAATCTTCCCTACCCAGGGTTCGAACCTGCGATTCCTGTGTCTCCTGCATTGGCAGGTGGATTCTTCACCTGAGGAGTCTTGGGAGAATCCTCATCAGTGCTTGCCTGGAGCCTTCCTGTGCCTATAACCCCTAATGCTTCTAAGACTTGAGCAGCACTCTCTCTAAAATGTTCATCTGACTTTCCCCACAGAACCCACTTCATCCTCAGCACACGCTGGTGAGAGTCTTCAACATGACCCGCAAAGCTTTGACCATTTAGTCCCTGACTCTGTGATTTTACCCCCACCACCTGCTCCCTTGAACTTCAGCCCCCAGCAATCCCAGCAGCTCATCATTCCCTGGACACACTGGGCTGTTGTCAGTCCTGTGCTGTTGTGAAAGTTTCCTTTTCTTCCCACACCCTTTGTCCCTTGAGCCACCTGGACAACTAGTAACTGTCGGGCACGTAACATCACTGGCTCCTCCTCTGCAAAGCTTCCATGGTTTAGACAAGCTGAATCGTGTTCCCTTGTGCTACCACTCTCTTTGGTATATGCTTATTTTTTTTCGTTCTGATCTGTTTACCTGTTTACTTTCCTGTCTAGACTCCAATACTCTTGAAACCATAGAACCACTTCAACCTTGATGCCAAGTGCCTGCCCAGTGCCTGGCATGCAGAAGATGCTCACTGCTTGTGGAGAGAATGAACGAATGAAGGGAGGAAGGAAGTTCATGGCTAAGTTTTAGGCTGGTAGTCCCCAACTTCTGAGACCTCATGCCTGATGATCTAAGGTGGACCTGATGTGATAATAATAGAAATAAAGGGCACAATAAATTCAGTGTGCTGAAATCACCCTAAAACCTCCCCCCCGACCCCTGCCATCCATGGAAAAATTATTTTCTCTGGTTCCAGATAATTCGGGGACCACAGTTTTAGACTGTCTGTTCCAAATGCCTTTTAGGCTATGCTTACATAGTCTGCTTTGCTTTCCATACGCATCTTCATCCCTTTGCCCCCCAAAGCACCAAGCCATTGCATTTTTGTTACTTCCCCCCCGCCCCCCCGCCAGAAAATAACCTTTAGAGTCTTCAATTTTCTTTTACAGTCTTTAATTTCCTCCCCAGGGTGAGTCAGGCCATTTTACGTATCAAAGATTCCTAGGATTTGTTGGAGGAATTCAGGATCCCCAGGACCCAAGAAAGAAAGAGAGCAACATGGGGCAAGACGTAGGAGGAAAAAAAAGAACGGCCCACACACAAAGGGGTGAAGATGAATAGCAAGAGCTGGCATGATGACTGCACCCACGGGCTGAGGGTGGGACGGAGGTGGGGAGTATACGTCTAACCCCTAATTGCAATAGTTATTATGCAAGTCTTTTAAACAGCATCTTCAATCTAGTGAAGCTGTATTTACTTCTCCAAACAGAGATGTTTATAAATACTGCCTAAGAAACAAAAAAAGAGTCCCAAAACAAAACTAGCCATCATAACCTCCAGCGCCCGCAAATAAAACCTTTTCCTTGAGTCAGTTAAACCAACACACTAATCACAAAGATTAAGTATTTATAGAACTAACCTAGTCACCAAAACTGAGTCACTTCAATCATATGAGTAACACTCTTGTGTAGAAAACCCACAAAAACATTTTGACCTCAAACTGTAAGTACCGCTTCTGGTTTCAAAAACATTGCATCTTCAACATAGTTTATACGTATTCAACTTAGACTGATTCCATTTCTACTGATTTCACTCTTTTAACAAGAAACCTACAAGTTAGATATTTATGGTTGATATTCCTCTCACATCTGTATGTAATATGTATCAAATACTTAATATAAAGAAACATCATAGTTCATAGATCCAAAAAACTATTTAACCTGGAAAGGACCTTGGAAACCATCTGATCCAACCCTCTGATTCTACAGACTGAAAAATGGGAGGAAAGAGTGGCTCATTGTCTTTTTAAAGTCATGTGATGGGAGAAGTGGGGTGAAATTCAGGTTTCCTGAAGCCAAGGTCAGGATAATTTCACTTACAGGGCACAGAACAAAACACAGAAAATGCTGAAGAACATGTAGAGTTTACACATATACAGATGGAAAGACAAGTATTTACTGTTAAATAATAAATTCAGCTGTTGCTTCTAGCATAAAAATAAAAGACTACAACTTTAGAATATTATTATTAGATACAATATCAATATACTTCTTCATAGCTCAATATATTTCATCATGTATATATATATACACACATATGAATAATAGCTGCTGCTGCTGCTGCTAAGTCGCTTCACTCGTGTCCGACTCTGTGTGACCCCATAGACGGCAGCCCACCAGGCTCCTCCGTCCCTGGGATTCTGACTAATAGAGGGCTTCCCAAATGGCTCAGTGGTAAAGAATCCATCTGCCAATGCAGGAGAGGCAGGTTTGATCTCTGGGTCCGAAAGATCCCGTGGAGGAGGAAATGGCAACCCACTCCAGTCTTCTTGCCTGGGAAATCTCCATGCCCAGAGGACCCTGGCGGCCTACAGTCCATGATGTCACGAGTCGGACACGACCGAGTGACTGAACACAGGCACACACACACACAAACACACATAATAATATATAGAGAGAAATATATTTCACTATATAGTGCATTTTTTCCCTTAGTTTTGAGAAAGCAAAACGTGAATACAACTGTTAGTGATGCTTCCAGAGTTCACTCCAAGTCTCTAGAACCAAGGACATATTTTTCTCTTGTAACAGAGTTGGAAAGGGCACCCTCTTGCGTTCTTTCAGTGTCATAGATTCTTCTGCCTTACAAACTGCCTCCACCTCCTTTAAGAATGCCCTCTGTTCCTCCCCAGAGAGGACATTGGAGTTTGAAACATAAAATACCCTTCTTGTCACTCATATCTGAGTGCTACATGTACCAAGGATAAATCAAACCATACATATGGATAGCGAGTCTTCATACGTATCCCTGACTTCCTTGGCTGTATTCACCCATGGTAATTCTTTCTCTCTCAGCCGTGAGAACACAGTACCACCGTCATTTAAGAAGAGAAGAGAAAACAAAAAAGTAGTTTCTTTTAGGCACAAATGAATTGCTGCTTGAATGTGTTATTTAATTGTGTTTTCCAGAGTGGTATCAGCCCAAGCTACTCTATTCCTTTGGGGATCATTAGCTATCAATTTGTTAATTTAGTTAATGCATTAATCCAGTCAATAAATCCTTTTGAAGCCTCTAATTTTCACAAAGAAACATAGGAGTAGTACGTGGAATATAAAAAAGAAGACACTACACCTGTTCTCGACAAAGATCCGTATAGTCAAAGCAATGGTTTTTCCAGTAGTTAAATCCGGAAGTGAGATCTGGACCATGAAGAAGGATGAGCGCTGAAGAACTGATGCTTTCAAATTGTGGTGCTGCAGACTGCAAGCAGATCAAACCAGTCAGTCCTAAAAGAAATCAGTCCTGAATATTCATTGGAAGGACTCATACTGAAGCTGAAACTCCAAAACTTAGGCTACCTGATGCTCACAGCGGATTCATTGGAAAAGACCCGGATGCTGGGAAAGCCTGAGGGCAGGAGGAGAAGGGGGCAGCAGAGGATGAGATGGTTCGATAGCATCACTGGCTCAATGAACATGAGTTTGAGTAAACTCTAGGAGACGGTGAAGGACAGGGATACCTGGTGCTGTAGTCCATGGGGTGGCAAAGAGTCAGACACGACATCATAACTAAACAGCAACAGCAGCTGTCCTCATGAAACTTACCATGCATTGGAAGATGAAAGATCTGATTCAACATGAAAGAGGACAACTTTCATAAAGTGACCCTCAGAAGCTGGAAGAGCTTAGAGGAAGAAAATTCCTGCTTAGCTCTGGAGAGCAGGGAAGTGTTTATCCAGAGTGTGGCTTGTCAGTAGACTTTCAGAAGTTATGTGGGGAGCTTCCTCCAGTGGTTAAGATTCTGTGTTCCCAAAGCTGGGAGGGCACATGTTTGATCCCTGGTCAGGGAACTAAAATCCTGCATTCCACTCTGCATGAATCAAAAAAAAAAAAAGAGAAAAAAAAGTGGAGCTGAAAATGGAATTGATTCTGGGCTTGTTGGAATAAGAACATGTGCAGAGAGGCCCCTGTTGGGCCAGGAGGTGGCCTAGAGTCTTTGCAAGGAGGCTGTGACAATGCAACAGAAGGCCCCGTCCATGGAGCATCCAGAGTGCACAGGAACCACACGCATGACCTTGCTTTTATTTGCAGCATTGTATTCTAATCTTTGCACTGAGGGAGCCAGAAGAATGAAGCGACAGTGACAGGCGGGTGATTCACAGATGCATGGACTGGAATGCCACGTTGTGACCTTTGAATAGAGGGGCTGACGGCTCATCTACGGATCTATCTGCCCCTAGCTCTGCTTGGGTGTTACTTTTTTTTTTTTTTTTATCAAACTACACTCAACTACACTCAAATATCGGTTCTCTGCAGTAAGGAAACAGAACTGTGGAACAGGCTGTCCAATAGTCCCTCCTCTTAGTCTTTGAAATGCGTTATGTAATGGGGATTTGAAGAAGAGAACTCTTTCCCCTGATTCATTTATTTCAGACCCATATAAAAACTGCTATGCCCTTCCTTGTGGACACCTTGGACTGTCTGGTACTAAAGATTTTCATGAACAATCTGTGGTGGAATTGATCCACTCTCACTAATGGATATCACTTGCTTACCGTCACTTTTATCTAATTGCATTATTTCGCGTTAACAAAAGGGAACATTTCTATATGAGTGCCAGGACAAGAAATGTCACCCCTTAACCTCTGGCCCAGATCCACCTGAATTCCACAGGGATGGAACTCTAGTTTCCATCTGAGCTCACTGCATCCTTGAGATGGTGTCCCTGGACAAACTCTTCAACATGTTTACTTCCGCATTCTGCTATGACTGTATTTCAGTTTCCTGATTATCAATATTTAATGTGCTTTTTTCACATTTGACAAATCCTTCTGTTCTCCACCTCCCATTTGATGACTCCTCCACACCTTGTCCTCCTAGCAGCAGGGGGCCTTTGAGAGAAGAGAGGAGTTGCTCAGTCATGTCCGACTCTTTGCGACCCCATGGACTGCAGCCTACCAGGCTCCTCAGCCCATGGGATTTTCCAGGCATGGGTACTGGAGTGGGTACTGGAGTACTGGAGAAGGAAGTGCCATTTCCTTCTCCAGGGGATCTTCTCAACCCAGGGATCGAACCCAGGTCTCCCGCATTGCAGGTAAATGCTTTACCATCTGAGCCACCAGGGAATGGCCTTTGAGAGTAGTCCTTATAAATAAAAGCTGAGGGGTGGTCTTGGGTTAACATAATTGATAAGCAAGAGGGAGGTGGGCGCTTTAAAGAAATGAACCCAAACTGATTATTTGTTTACCTTAAAGCAACAGGCTAAGTTCTTCTGCATAATACAACACAGTCATTTTTCTCCTGATCCCAGCTAGCATCACTAGCAACCTGTTTGCTCCCTGAGAAATTGCTGCAGACATAGCTGCGCCACAAGGATTCCAGCTGCCTGGCAAGGAGACAGAACACACTCTGCAACACGGCTGCCCTCTAGTGGCCGACCAGGTGCAGTGCCTGCTGGTGGAGGATTCCAGCTTCCTGATAGGAAGCTGCAGCTAAGATGCTAAAAGACGCAGCCTTAGAAATAGGTAACCAACAGGGACCTACTGTATAGCACAGGGATCCCTATTCAATAGTCTGTAATAACCTAAATGGAGAAAGAATTTGAAAAAGGGATACATATATATGTATAACTGAATCACTCTGCTGTATACCTAAAAGTAACACAACATTGTTAACCAACTATGTGAGTTGAGTGCTGTGTGCTCAGTCATTCAGTCATGCCTGACTCTTTGCAACCTCATGGACTGTAGCCCGCCAGGCTCCTGTGTCCCTGGGATTCCCCAGGCAAGAATCCTGGAGTGGGTTGCCACTTCCTCCTCCAGGGGATCTTCTTGACCCAGGGATCAAACCTGCATCTCCTGTGTCTCCGCATTGGAGGTGGATTCTTTATCACTAAGCCACATGGAAACCCATTAATCAATTATATTCCAAAATAAAACAACACTTTTTAAAAAGGACTCAGTCTCTGAGAAGCACTTTAGGTTCAATTTAAATAGTGATGGAAAGAAGTGGTGTCAGCTCCCTGATATTCATTTCAGAACCACCATCCCGGTTACCATGACCACAAAAACCATTTATCAAGACCTGCAAGGAGGTGGTGTATATTCTGGGTAGCACTAAATCTTTGTCAGTCCAGGTGAACAGACAGATATACACATACATACATACCTACGTTGTTGTTGTTCAGTCGCTCAGTCATGTTCGACTCTTTGTGACACCATGGACTGCAGCACGCCAGTCTTCCCTGTCCATCACCAACTCCTGGAGTTTACTCAAACTCATGTCCATTGAGTTGATGATGCCATCCAACCATCTCATCCTCTGTCATCTCCTTTTCCTCTTGCCTTCAATGTTTCCCAGCATCAGGGTCTTTTCTACTGAGTCAGCTCTTCGCATCAGGTGGCCAAAGTTTTGGAGCTTCAGCTTCAGCATCAGTCCTTGCAAATATTCAGTACGGATTTTCTTTAGAATGGACTAGTTTGATCTCCTTGCAGTCCAAGGAACTCTCAAGAGTCTTCTCCAACACCAAAGTTCAGAAGCATCAATTCTTCAGCACTCGGCCTTCTTTATGGACCGACACTCACACCCATATGTGACTACTGGAAAAACCATAACTTTGACTATGTGGACCTTTGTTGGCAAAGTAATGTCTTTGCTTTTTAATATGCTGCCTAGGTTTGTCATAGCTTTTTTTCCAAGGAGTTAGTGTCTTTTAATTTCATGGCTTTTCATGAAAAGGCAAAAAGAAATGATATATGTACTTAGAGGAATTTCTTTTGAATGTTCTTGGGGGGAAAATTAAACCTGGCAAGTAGGAAAATAAATGTTTATTTTATATTTAGGAAGATTTGGGATCTAATTGCTTTCTGTACTGCTGCTGCTGCTGCTTCTAAGTCACATCAGTCGTGTCCGACTCTGTGTGACCCCATAGACAGAAGCCCACCAGGCTCCCCTGTCCCTGGGATTCTCCAGGCAAGAACACTGGAGTGGGTTGCCATTTCCTTCTCTAATGCATGAAAGTGAAAAGTGAAAGTGAAGTCGCTCAGTCGTGTCCGACTCTTAGCGACCCCGTGGACTGCAGCCTACCAGGCTCCTCCGTCCATGGGATTTCCCAAGCAAGAGTGCTGGAGTGCCATTGCCTTCTCCAATTCTGTACTAATCCTTAGAATAAATAAACTATGGCTTTTTCCAAAGTCTGATTTTTCCAACAGATAATAGGATAGCAAGAGACAACGCCGATCACCAGTTCAGTCTCGTTGTCATTTGCTCTGGGTTGTTTACTGGCATCATAACTGTCAGGCCTTTATGCCCAGGTTTAACTGGAACATAACAATCAGAAAATCAATTTGCAAAACTTGGAACAGGTACTTCATTTTCCCCAAAGTCCTTTGATGTTCCAGTCACCCCCTTCTGAGTAATCCATCAGGTCCAAATCCACTTCCATTTTCTCCAGTCTTCAGAGGGGGAATTTCTCTCAGACTCCTATGTTTGTGATTCCAGCAGTTTCTGAGAGCCACTCTCATTAACTACATGTAATCTGCCTTTTTTGAAAAATGGGTAGTTTAACTGCACAATTTCATTAGGCAGGGAGAGCTGAGTGGGTTCTAATTTTATAAGTGATCAGCTTCTAAATGAATATTTTAATGTAGAACAGCTTTTCCTTCCCTTAAGAAATAAATCCCAGATAATGAATTCACAGAAATAGCAGACTTGCAGCCTCTCTAGATGGCTGATTTGACATTAGCGTGGAGACCTGGACTCCTAAGCGTTCCTTCAGCACACTGCCTTCCTCTTGTTTCATCGGAGACATCCCCAGCCCCGGTGGACACCGTGGGGATTTGGGGATAACGTCCTGATCGTTATGCTGAAGCAAAAAATGGCATGTCGGAACTTCATGGCTCAGGAAACAAGGTGTAAGATTGGGTGGAGTTAAGAATTGGTCTCATTTTCATTTGCTTTGGGGTGTTTATGGCATAATGACCATCATGCATTTATACCCCAAACAGGAGCAATCAGAGCAGCTTCCTATAGTCCCCATAATATCACCGCCATTGGCAAAAGGACAGGGGAGGAAGCAGAAGGGCCAACTCTGTTAAGACGGTACAAACCATAAGCGCCAAGGATATTATCTGAAACCAAGATTTAAAGAATGCAGGTTGCTTGCATTTTCCTTTGGGGATGAGGGGGTTTACATTTTTATCAGAACCAAAGTTGGCACAACCCAGGAGCTAAACAAAGTTCCGACCCTCTGGGATACTTTTTCATTACCTCGTTAAAAAGAACAGAAATCCTTATGCCTCCTGGTCCTGTGTGGCCTAGTCTCAGAGCAATGAAACCATCAATAAAACATGAAAAGTGCTCACGTCTTTGGCTTGCTTTTCTTCGGAAGTCTAAAGAGGATCCAGACACACTGTTCAAGGCAACCTCATAAACCTCCCTTATTCCTTCCTAGGTCTTCCATCAGCTTTGGCAGCTGCAAAGACACCCTTTTCTTAAAAGCCCCTGAACAAAATGATCCTCTGCCTCAGCCCCTAAAACTCGGCTCTGCTCTGCCTTTCATTGTTGTGTTTTTTCCTTCAGTTGATAACTTCTAAAGTCCTCCTCCTTTTCTCCTAGGGCCTCGAACTCTCTTTCATCTAGGTTCCCACTTTTTGCCTTATAAAAACTCAAGTTTGGTGGAGACCTAGAAAGAAAGGAGAGGCCTGGGAACGAGAAAGAACCAGAGGAGGCAAACCCTGAACTGACTTTGGATGAAATGGAGGGTGACTGGAAGGCTAAGTGATGGCAAACATCTTATCTAAACATATATCTGATGTGCAAAGGCAGCCAGAGTTAGTGACTAAGAATGATCGTGGTGACCCGCTGCCCTCACTCCTGGCCCAGGTGCCATAGAAGCCAGCCCTGAGGCTGCTCGGCCACACAGAAGCAGCAAATACGAACACTTAGAAGTCCTTCTCTGCTTGACTCAGCTCCACGGCCCTGTGGATGAAAGACTAGAGCTCTTAACACCCAGGACTGTAATTTCCCAAACTGTGAAAGTGTGTGGATGTACATGTGTAAAAAGACATGCTAAATGACTGATTTGACAATGTCAGGGTTGGAAAGACCCCAGTAGAGATTATTTCACTTTCATCCATTCTTACTCTTTTCAACCGTTTCCTGTGTGTACAGGCTCAGTCGCTTCAGCTGTGTTAGACTCTTTGCTTCCCAATGGACTGTAGCCCGCCAGGCTTCTCTGTCCATGGGATTCTCCAGGCAAGAATACGGGAGTGGGTTACCATGCCCTCCTCTAGGGGATCTTCCCAACCCAGGGATCAAATATGCATCTTCTGTTCAATGAACATGCATTGCAGGGGGGTTATTTACTGCTGAGCCATTGGGGAAGACCCTGTTTCCTGTACAATCACTTATTTTATTTCACTTTATATCCTAGCTATAAATCAGCTCTGCAGCAATTATGTTATTTTTAGTTTAATTTATTTGGTTGCACCACGCTGCCTGTGGGATCTTTGTTCCCCAACCTGGATCTGAGCCCATGTCTCCTGCAGCGGAAGCACAGATGCTTAACTACTGGATCACCAGCAAATTCCCTTACCCATCGTTTTAAAGGTAAGAAAGCAGAGGCCCAGAGAGATTGTTATTTGCCTACAGAAAAATTAACATTTCCTGAATTCGGATCCCTCAGCTCCTAGGACAAGCAGCTGGAATGTAAATGTGTCTCACTGGGACCATTGCAGGATGCTGACAATGGAGAGGACGCAGGCACTGATAGGCTGTGCTTGTACAGACGTCCTGTTGGCACATCTCTGGGCCTCCAAACCCTAGCCTTAGACATCCCGGAGGGTGCTGAGCATGGTTCCAGCTCGTCTCACAGAAACGTGGCTTGGCCCAAAAATTTGTTCGGATTAGCCACCACTTATGATGGAAAATTCCGAACGAACTTTTTGGCCGCCCAGTAGAGGGCCCCAGTAAGCCCTCCAGAGACACTGGCCCAGAGAACCAGCATAACCTTCCTAGTAACCTTCATCTCTGAGCACAAGGCCTGGAGAAGGAAGTGGCAACCCACTCCAGTATCCTTGCCTGGAGAATCCATGGACAGAGGAGCCTGGTGGGCTACAGTCCATGGGGTCTCAAGAATCGGACACGACTGAGCAACTCAACCACCTCCAGCTGAGCACCAGGTGAGCAGACAAAGGTGTCTCCCTTTTACAAAGGCTCCAAACTCTCCCGTGGAAGCCAGTGATTTTTGTCTCTTCTTTAAAATAGAAGAGGGAAACCTGAAATTCAAATCCGAGGCTTTACAAAAGTCTGCCACCATCCTGCAAAGGAATCTGCAGCCCACAGACACCTCCCAAACATCTTCCTTCATCCTGAGAGCAGCTGAGAGCACTGCTTTAATTTCCTGCCACTTTCTTTAACCAAATATTAAATTTCCCCCTTGAAGTGAGTGTAATAAATCACCGAAGAAAGAATTGGCAGCTCTTACAAAAAAAAAAAAAGAAAGGAAGGAAGAAGCTGGAGGTATCCAGCCCGGGGCACAGCCGTGTGGGCTTGCCGCCCCACGGAGGCTGCTCTGTGTCCTTGACTTTGAGACCCTTCAGCACTCTGGTGTCATTGTTATTGCTGCTCATGGTGGGTTATTTATCTGTTTGCTTTTGTGTTCTTGCTGTCTTGCTCTCCCAGGAACAGGTGTGGGTGCTTCAGTTTGCTTATTATTTTATGCCTCAGAATCATTTTGACTTAAGTCCGTAATGACAGCAAACAGATCCACTGTTGGCAACAATGGAGCATGTGCTTCGATGCTGTTGTTCTAGCAAAGCTTCTTTTTTTTTTAAGCTTTTCAAAACAGCCCTACTACATCCCATGTGGGTTTATTGTTATTCTGCACAACTGTATTGTACATACACTCTTAAATTTCCCCAAATCCTGCTATTTTGTAAATAAACAAACAATACAGTATTTATCTGCCTACCAACCCATTAACTTCATAGCACATGTCAGATGATTTTTGCTTCTACGATTTGGAAATATGTTTCCAGTCAGTCCCTTGGTGTAATTCTGAAGGCAGAGGAGAGAACCTGCTTTTTATTTAAGGACAAGACGCATGAGTATCTTAAGGGGATACTGTAAGATGAGCAAGGGGAATTTCTCCTTTCGCCTCCTTTTAGCATCGCAGGGGGAGAACTGGATTCAGCTGACATTTTGGGGATAAACATAAAACATTTAGGTGAGTGGCGTGGAACTTGGGAAAAGTCAAAATCAGGAGATTTATTTTCTCGGGTCACACCGTGTTTCATGAGTGCTTGTTTTTAGTGGCTGAAACTCTAAGGGAGTTTTTGCCCGTGGGATGAGGGTTTCATCTCAATGCTGCATCACAGATACTGTATTACCTGGGGTAGCAAAGTGTCGGTCACTCCTCCTGGCATTTCAGGAATCCTCATCCACGAAGGAGACAGCAACCCCCACCGATAACAAAGCTAAGGAAGTCAAACGTCGGTGTGGGATTCTGTGAAGCAGCAATGGCTGGACTCCTCGGGATGCCCCCCGTGAGTTACCTGCATTTACGGTCCTCCCCAGGGGGAGCCGGCCCCATAGGGAGGTGAAGGGAGCAGCCATCTATGGAATTTGTTAAAGAATGACTAGTACTCACTGAAAAGAAAATCAAAATTTTTTTAAAGTGCCAACTATGCAAATAACTTGAGAGACATTGCCAATGAGTAAGTAGATGGTTATTGACATGAAAGGATGACCACGAGGTAAAACTGTTCAGGGTGTGGTGGGCATCGTGTATGGAAGCTCCCTGGGTGATGCACCTGGTCTTCAGGGTTGACAGCCTCAGGTGCAGGACTTCTGGGCGCGTGATGCCAAGAGAACACGAAGCTCCTCTGTATACTCTAGCTGTTGGCTGAGAAAAACAGCACTTTTCTAAGCCCAGGTCCCCTCCCCCACCACCCACCAGCCTCTCTGCAGACAGAAGACAATACAATTAAGTAGAACAGTCTAAACCACAACATGAGTGATTTGGATTAGGTAGAGAAAGAAATTTCCAGGAAAAAGGAGGTTGGATGTTAAAGTGTATTACCTCGGGGGAATTATGCACATCACTTTCTGGAGTGTTTCCCAAGGAGGATGAATTCCTGTCTGTCTTGGGTATGTTTCTAATGGAATGCCGAGATGGTAACGGAGAGGAACACACATTGTTTATGACAGGGCTGAATGCTGCATTTATTTGTTCAAAACATATCAAGGGTTTCCCAAGTACCTTATAGTGTCCTAAAGGAGACTACTCAGTTGGATGAATTATTTGGTTGTGGAAGCTGTGTCAGGTCCAATTTGTAAAACCAGTATGGTACAGAGAGATAATACAGTATTTTGGCTAAGTATGTGTCCTCTGGAGCCAAATTGCCGTATTTCAGCTTTTCTACCTATTAGCAGACAGGCGTGTGTCCCACCGCCCATCAGGTTACCTGTAATGATGCTGATGATGGTGATGATGGTAGAACTGTCCACCAGAGTTCACTGAGTTAACATATGTAAGCACTTAGACCATGCCTAAAGCATAGTAGACACTTGTATAAATATTAGATTTTTAAATTATATTTATTTTAGGTTGCTTAGGTTGTAGAAGGCCCATTATATCCTGATCTATATTTTTCAACTGCAAATCTAACATATACATCTTTTTTTGTTGTTGTTTTTTAAGCTACTGTAAAGTACAGCTCATCCTTGGATTAGCAAAATCTTAAGCGTTTGAAGGAAATAGAGAAAATTGTGTAAAGGAATTGTTATCAAACACAGCTGCACGTTAGAATCACAGAGGGAGCTTTTAAACATGCCAATGCCCAGGCCCAATCACAGACAGTGCAATCAAATACTAGGCTCTCTCTCTTTTTTTTAAAAGCTCTACTTGTCATTCCAAAGTATAACAGATGTTGCAAGCTCTTGGGTGGGAAACATCCTGCTTGATATTCAGACACTTCTTCAACTACCTCTTTTTAATATTTCTGTTGACAGAGAACTTACAACCTCACACAAAATTGAGTATCCCCGTAAGTTTAAAGAGCGCTAAGCAGATAATTCAGACTGAATGAATTCAGAGTTTATTTTCGAATTTCTCAGCTCCTCAAATTGTTGGCAAAAGGTTTGCTCAATCAAGTGATAAATGCCAAATATAATGAAATATTTCTGTAAAGTCCCTAACCTTTTACAACTGTCACAGTCAAATGAAACAAAATGCTTTTCAAAGCAAATTGAATTCATTAGCAATATATAGCAAAACTATAATGAGTTTAAATGAAATTCATAAGATGGTATTCCTGTTTTGAAAGTTATTTGAGAATTTTCCTCCATGTGATAAATTTCACATTTTTTAAAATGATATTTATTCTTTTATTACTAGTCATTTACTAAACTGTAGTTAAGAACCAGCTTCATACACAGGCTACAAACATTAATAAATATAAAACCAAAAGTTAAGTTGAATACTTTGAATTTTCTCAATATACCATACCATTTTTTTGTCCTGAACTAGCTTGAATTAATCAATTGAAGACTATATTTGCAATTAAGCTGATATACAGTTGACCTCACTTTCCAATAGACCCAATATGAAAGAATCTTGAGCTGTAATTCAGGTCTTTTAAAGATTTGAGGGATAGGGTGAGGGTGGGTAGTCCTTTATGGAATTTTTTGAAAAAGTAACTTTTTCTAGGTTATTTAAGATGTGACTTAATTTATCAGAACGTAGTCCATATACAATTTCTAGAGACACTGACCAAGTAAAGCAAGACTTGCCAGCATTTGAGGATTCCTCTCGTGGTCACTCTTGAAATATCAGTGGGGGTTGTGTTTAGGCTGGTTTTGAGGACAGAGAAGACCAGGGCCACCAAAGGTTGGATTCCATTAATTGAACGAGAGCAGCTGATCCGTGTGAGTGTGGTACAGAGGATGGGCAGGAGCCCAGGGTTCTCATGAAGGACACCCACAAGGGCAATCTAAAGGGCACTGCAGCTCACAGGAATGCTGCCAGTGAGGTTTGTGAGAGATGACTGTTGCAATTCCTCAGCAAAAGTACTATTGAATTTTTATTTTTCATGGCAAAATATCAGTTGGCCAAGGGTCATGGGCACCAGTTATACAAGTAATGCCAGCCCTCATTCACATGTGTTGAAACACCATCCTTCTCCAGAACCTTTAAAGCACAGTTTTTGGGTTTGTTCTTTTTGCATTATTATCACTAAAGTATGTCTTAAAACAATTTTTGGATTCTAGCTCATAGTATTTCCAGCTAAACTGGCAGAGATCAAAGGAGCTGGAATTAATTCAGTGAAGCAGAATGAATGCAAGTGAGAAGGTATGTATAATAATGTTAAGTGGAAAGAAATTGACTGTGGTTGTAAATATTTCAGTGGATGTTTTTTCCTTAAATAAATCCTTACAGGATACCCATTTTCCCTTTATTATAAACTTAACTTCTCAGATCCCTTTCAGTCCAGTGCAGGAAATTCAGTCTTTATGATTATGTCTCAAAGATACTCAGGCAAACATTAGTGATGCTCATTTAGATTTTGGAGAATGCCATTCTTTGATATAATATACTCTCAGTAAGTTTCTTCCAGCACTAACATTTTATGAATCTCTACTTTGGAGTTAATTAAGATGGGCTTCCCTGGTGGTTCAGACAGTAAAACATCTGCCTGTAATGTGTGAGACCCAGGTTCCATCCCTGGGTCAGGAAGATCCCCTGGAGAAGGAAATGGCAACCCACTCCAGTAATCTTGCCTGGAGAATTCCGTGGATTGAGGAGCCTGGTAGGCTACAGTCCACAGGGTCGCAGAGAGTCGGACATGACTGAGCGACTTCACTTTGCTTTTCACTTTCAGATGGTAGCAAAGGCTTTTAATAACTCGTTCAGGGTCATCTATTTAAACAGAGATAGAGAAAGACTCAGGTCCCCTGAATCGTACTGGAAAGTGTTCTTCCTAGGCACTTTATTTTTATTTAAAAAAAAGTTTTACCATTATTATTATTAGTTTATTTCATTTTTTGAAAATATTTTATTTTTTGGCCATGTGGTATGTGGTATCTTAGCTCCCTGACCAGGAATTGAACCCATGTCCCCTGCATTGAAAGCACAGAATATTATCCATTGGACTACCAGGGAGGTACCTCTCTCTGGGAATGATTGTTTTTTATTGGGACTACACCTTGGCTTAATGGATTATTTTCTTTTACTCTTGGACTAAAGAAATCTGTTTAAAGTCACATAAATATTTGATGGTGATATTTCACTGACAACAATGTGTTTCAAGCAAATAATGAAAACCAGAGTTTTGCATTTAGTTGTGAAAATTAGAGGATTTCTACTCTGACCCACAGCCACCAACTACCCCTATAGCCCATTTTCTCTTAGATTGGTACTGTTTCCTAAAATAGTGATTCCATTTGAGCTGAAGGAGTAGGACCTGATGATTCCTAATTCTCCAAGGGTAAAGAGATCAAGCTGGAATCAAGATTGCCGGGAGAAATATCAATAACCTCAGATATGCAGATAACACACCCTTATGACAGAAAGTGAGCCTCTTGATGAAAGTGAAAGTGGAGAGTGAAAAAGTTGGCTTAAAGCTCAACATTCAGAAAACGAAGATCATGGCATCTGGTCCCATCACTCATGGGAAATAGATGGGGAAACAGTGGAAACAGTGTCAGACTTTATTTTGGGGGGCTCCAAAATCACTGCAGATGGTGATTGCAGCCATGAAATTAAAAGACGCTTACTCCTTGGAAGAAAAGTTATGAACAACCTAGATAGCATATTGAAAAGCAGAGACATTACTTTATCAACAAAGGTCCGTCTAGTCAAGGATATGGTTTTTTCCAGTGGTCATGTATGGATGTGAGAGTTGGACTGTGAAGAAAGCTGAGCACTGAAGAATTGATGCTTTTAAACTGTGGTGTTGGAGAAGACTCTTGAGAGTCCCTTGGACTGCAAGGAGATCCAACCAGTCCACTCTGAAGGAGATCAGCCCTGGGATTTCTTTGGAGGGAATGATGCTAAAGCTGAAACTCCAGTACTTTGGCCACCTCATGCGAAGAGTTGACTCATTGGAAAAGACTCATGCTGGGAGGGATTGGGGGCAGGAGGAAAAGGGGACGACAGAGGATGAGATGGCTGGATGGCATCACTGACTCGATGGACGTGAGTCTGAGTGAACTCTGGGAGTTGGTGATGGACAGGGAGGCCTGGTGTGCTGTGATTCATGGGGTCACAAAGAGTCAGACATGACTGAGTGACTGAACTGAACTGAAAGAGATCTCACCTAGATGATTAGATTGAAAATTTCTCAGAGTTGCTCTTTGTCTATTTGTAATTTTTTTTTAGCTTTAAGGTATTTTATATTATTTTCTGTGTTCACAATGTAGTGCATTTGATTTCAATGACATGAATTTTTTTCAGTATCACTTTAAAAAGTTTATTGAAATACAGTTGATTTACAATGCTGACCTGCTGTTAATTTCAGATTAGATTAGATTAACCCAAGCTTTATAGATTTCTTAAACAGTACGAAGGCTACAAGCTAATCCTTTGAAGAAGAACTGATAACAAGTGCTTGTCTTCTCCTCCCTGAGAAGGAGCCACATGAGATGCTGCTGCTGCTGCTGCTACTAAGTCGATTTGGTCATGTCCAACTCTTAGCGACCCCATGGACTGAAGCCTACCAGGCTCCTCTGTCCATGGGATTTTCTAGGTAAGAGCACTGGAGTGGGTTGTCATTGCCTTCTCCAACATGAGATGGAGCGTATCTTATTCTCCTCTTTATCTCATTACTCAGTCTACCCCATAGAGCAGACTGGTGAAATATTGGCTTCCAGTGGCCAGTGTTAAGTAGGAACTGGAGCCACTGCATTGAAATAGCAAAGGGTCCAGTTGTTGGATCTTTTGTAGATGGCTTAAATGTTCTTCTCTGTTCCTTGTCTCCCTGCAAAAAGCTCCCCACGGAAAGCTTGCTCCCTTTGGGTGTTCTCTTCCTTTTTTTCCAACTTCATTGTAGGGGTCCAGTTGAAGTGAGGCAGCAAGCCCCAAACCTTTCTCTAATTCTCCAATTGCTAGGAAATGCTTTGCTTTGAGAGCTATCGGGAGGCTATTGATAAACTAATACCATAGTTGGCTCTTGTTAGTTCCTTAACTATTTCTCAATGTGTATGTGTGCATGACAGTCACTCAGTTGTGTCTGACTCTTTGCGACCCCACGGACTGTAGCCCATCAGGCTCCTCTGTTCATGAATTCTCCAGGCAAGAATACTGGAGTGGGTTGCCATTCCCTGTTCCAGGGTATCTTCCCAACCCAGGGATTGAACCCAGGTCTCCTGCATTGCAGCCAGATTCTTTACCATCTGAGCCACCAGGGAAGCCCTATTTCTCAATGTGCCTACATACAAAAGAGAAAACGCATGTCATTAGCATCTCCAAATCAACAGAAGCTCGCAGAGCAATTAAGAATCAAATTCTACAGCTGATGACTCTAGACAGCAACAGTATCTGTTCAAGTTGGCTAGAAGTTGATGTAACAATTCCAGATTAAGGAAGCCCAGTGCATTTCTCATCTAGTCTAATTAGATTTTAACGTCTTCACACCTTGTCAATTGGTTGGAGAAAATTACACTGGGAAAGCATCTCCGCACTTCTGTCTCTAATAATTATCCTAATTTGTTTTGCTCACTTTGTGTCGTAACGTAGCAAGAGGTAGAAACAGGAGCCCAGCAGGTCAGCACGTATGACTTCACTACTCAGTACATATTTGTAGCTCATAAACATGGTTCATTAGTTCCCCAAAGACAAGAAAGTTTTCTGCAGCAGACACTTCTGGAAGCAGTAAAAATTATGTAATCATTCTTGAAGAACACATAACGTTCGTCATTGGAATAAATTTTCCATGCACATAAGCACGTGTAACAAATAGCCTAGAGTTCGAATGTTAAAAGGAGCTCTTTAACCACGCAAAGCCACATATCAATGCTTTCTTTAATTGTGATGAATTCCCTGGTCTTACCTGGGAAGGTGACATTTCATGGCAAATAAAGCTGGGAAATCACCTGGGACATGAAAAGATTTCCTGTTGTGTAACCTGTTTCCTGTAACAGCCTGCAAGTTGTGAACAAAAAGCTAACTGGCAGTACAGTTGTTCTGAGCTTTGTTAATCAGGTCAGGAAAACCTGTACTTTTGCTTGAAAAGCCAATTGAGTACTCAGGTTCTCCTGGGCATGAACCAACTCAATGAACTGGTAAAATCCAAGTGAGTTCTATATTGCTCTGAGCCTCAAGCCCCTGGATTGCTGGGTAACATAACACAGGGAGGCCGAAGGGCAGAGGATGCTGACTTAAAAATGATGCACAACACGAGAGTCGCGAGTTCAGTTTTATTTGGAGCCAATTGAGGACTGCAGCCCGGTAGACAGCATTTTAGATAGCTCTGGGAAATTCCTCCAAAGAGATGGGGAGAAAGGTCAACATATATGTGGTTTTGGTGAAGGGGGAGTTCACACAATCAAGCACATTATTTTTGCAAAAGACTTCAGCTTGTCGCAAGGAGCAGACATCACCATGAAAAAATTTAATGCAGTTCTAGATATGAGGAGATGCAAGAATTGGGCTCAGAAAATGAGCTCCTGAAAATATCTAACCATCTGAAGACCCATCCGGCTAGTTTTCCAGAGCATAGAGTGCCTCACTTTTGCTCTCCACGCTCAACTCCTTCCAGGGGGTGTTTGAAGGGCAGCAGCTGCAGCAGCACCCAATTTAATCCTTGCAGAGATAGTGGTAGTAGACAAGGACACGCACATGATGCTTACTTAGTATTTCTATGCTGCCCTCTCAACTTCTCTGTGGCCGAGCTGCCACCAATATCAGCAAAGTCACACGGATAGAGCTGGAACTAAGTGCTTTGCACTAGGGTCTCAGCTCTTGCGCAGCCCCCTCAGGACCTGCTGTCCTCCACTGTCGCCTTCTCAGTTGCTTGTCCCCTTTGAAACTATTCCTGATGCATATCTTAATAAGACACCACAAAGATGTAGGCGGCAGAAGGCAAGGGCCCTGACAGTACAAATTTATCTCAGGCAATTCAACAGAGACCATGAAGTGCAACTCTCCAAATGGTAAGAGCTAGCTTTTAAACCTGGGGAAAAGAGCACCATTTTCAGACTCTGTGGCATCATCAACTGCACTATTAGATTTGGGGATGTCTGCCAGTACCTGTCTCGGCAGAGAGGAGCATGTATCTTTGCAGTTCCAGGTCCCCAGGTGAGGCCAGCTCTGGAACTATGTGAATGATGAGTTGGTGGCTTAAAAAAAAAAGAAAGGAAAAGAAACCAAAAAAAAAAAAAGAGGCTGTCTGTTTCTCTCTGTTGGATGTTCAGAGAGAACTGTAAATACATAGATTTCTTCACTTGGCCCGAGATCCTACTTATAAAGTTGAAACCTGAATGGTATCCCCAAATGGGCAGTTGAATCCAGACCACTGGCTATCTACACACACACACACACACACACACACACACCACAATAAAGCAAAACAAACAGGTTCTGAATCGAAGGGGGGAAGATGCTTGCCTTCTTCACCAAGTACGCCAACTAAGCCCCCACTTGGACTTTATTGTGAGATGGAGTGAAGTAAATACTGAACTACGAACTGAAAATTCAACTTGTTCTGGTTCTGCTACTTGCCATGTAGCCTGGATGAGTCCCTTAATATCCCTACCCTCCCCCTATATAGCATGGTGAAATACTACTTATTTACTTCCTGGAAAGAGTTGGTCTTAAAGTCAAATTAAGCAATGGATTAAAAAGTAGAGCACATAGAATGTTACCACTTGTTATTTTCTTAAGTTATTCAGCTTTGAATAGTTTCACTTTCTTTATCCACAATATTTTTATTTGCTTCTCTAGCCCCAGGAGATGAAATAGGGAATGTATTCCATTATTTCCTTAGCCCTGAAATTTAGAAGACTAGATGATAACTGCATTCAATTAAAATCAAACTTAAGGGGAAAAAAGGTAAAATTAGCTTCCACTTGCACCATATTTACTGCTCCTCCCCCACCCCACCCCCCACAGAAAAACCCTTAATGTATACTCATGTTTATTCACTAAATTGGTCCAAAACATTTCAAACTAGCCTTGTAGCTGAATTTCAAAATTGGATATGATTCAGTTTAGAGTAGATGACGGGCATACAAATAAGTATAGTTATGTAAAAAAGAATGCCAAAATATTACAGGGCAGGGGGGAAAATAACTTCCTGTGAGAGTAGAAAGTGAGAGTCTTACTGTGAAGATATCACAAAGAGATATTTAACTGAATCTTAAATAATAAGTAACCTCTTTCTATGTGGACAACAGAATCTTCATGTATATTCATCACTAAAATCTTCCTTTTTAGTAGTGAACTAAAGAGTGAAATTATATGAGTATATACAGTAATCACCTTTCACAGTAGGGTAGATTCTTTTGAAATCAAATTAAACACTGCCCCTATGCAAGCAATCCAGTACCACAGGCAAGGCTTGCTAAATGGTCTGTTTGGATGGAAACTGTACCACTGGTATTAAGTCCAAACATAGTCCAGTGGGGAAAAATGCCTAGGATACAGATGTTCCAGAATAGCTTGGGGAAGGGGGAAGGAAGGAGAGGGAGGAGAAGGGCAAAGAGAAAAGGAAAGTGGGGGAGGGGGACAGAGAGTGGGAAGCTGAATTCTGACTTTCTGACTCCAGTCTACTTAGTTACTTTAACCTCCACACCAGGGGTCCCCAACCCCTAGGTCTAAGACTGGTACCTCTTGTCAGATCAATAGAGGCATTAGATTAGAAATAAAGTGCGTGCACAATAAATGTAATGCATTTGAATCATTCCAAAACCATCTCCCCACCCTCTGGCCCATGAAAAATTGTCTTCCATGAAATTGGTCCCTTGTACTAAAAAGGTTGGGGACTCTTGTTTTATACAACTTCTCCTCTCTGTATCATCGCCTCTAAGATGGACAGGCTAATAATCAGAGTCAAGAATTTAAATATTCTTATATCTTAAGTTATTAATAAAATATTTCAAATTAAAGTACTTCCCTGGTGGCTCAGATGATAAAGAATTCAACTGCAATGCAGGAGACCTGGATTTGATCCCTGGGTTGGGAAGATCCCTTGGAGAAGGGAGTGGCAACCTACTCCAGTGTTCTTGCCTGGTGAATTCCATGGACAGAGGAGTCTGATGGGGCTACAGTCCATGGGGTTGCAAAGAGTAGGACAGGACTGAGTGATTAACACTTTCATTTTTCTTTTAAATTAAATCACATGGCCAACTGAAATATTATGGCTTAGTGAGCTCTGGGGTAGATGCTGATGAACCTGAATCTTGTCCTGATGCTGGATTATTTGTTTATGGAGGAACACTGATATGTTCTGGCGAATGGGAAGAACTCTTTTTCTGTGCTACTTTCTGAAAGAGCTCAGAGAGTACATGGGGAGTGGGCTTCCTTTTTCTGTTTCAACTTGTCAGTGTCCTCCAGCACTGACCTCCACAGTGAGCTGTCAAACCTGCTCAAAGTTTGAGAATCTTCAACCAGGAAGCTTTGGGATTTCTTTGAGGGAAATGGTTTCATTCTAGCTTGGATAGACCAACATGTAAAAAGAATTCTTGGGAAAAGACATCTCCCAAATCTAATTCAAAAGAGAAATGTGGAAGCAATGGGAATGGTTATCAGTGTTGAGTTAAGGATAGGAAGACTAGGGGTTCAGCCTCAAACAGAGATTTGTGAGCTTCCAATTGCTGTCTCTCCAACTCTCCCTTCTAATGGCCTGTGTCCAATTCACTTTATGCCTTTGAAGACCTTTGAAACACCTCAGACTTGGGGAAAAAGAATTCTTTACTCCTTTCTATTCTGAGGTAAATCACAATGATAGTGATTCTCAACCAAGTTTATGAATTGATAAGAAATGAAGCCCTCAGAGCCTGCAGAGAACCACTGAACCAGTGTCTCTGAGCTTAGTACCAAGTGTCTATGTTTGGAATTTTTCATAGGTGATTCCGATGTGTTTTTCTGATCAATTATAAATGTATTGATTAATAATAATAATAAAAGTCAATCTAACCATTGAACTCTACTTGTATATATCTAGATTTTCTGAAAGGAAAGGGACCTAGAAATCACTGAAAAGGTCATTAAGATGACTTCAAACCTTAGCTACATTATAGGGTTGGGGCTATTCAAGATGCAACCACACTTAGCTTAGCCAAGCAAAGGTTAAATATATTAAATTTGCCAAGAAAGAATATGATAGCTTATATGCCTTGAATGCTATAAACTTAACTCTAGTATTGGATGGGGATGGTTGACAACCATAATGAGAAAGAAAGAGTAATTAGCCACAAGGGCATCCCTTGGTCCACGGTTTAATTACTGTTTGCTTTAAAATTTGTACAGCATCCCATTTTTTAGTGTGTTTGTATTGTTCTTTCAAACTTGCAATCTTTTAATTTTGAAGGTCTCTGTTCTTATGCAAAGTGAGAACATTAGAGATTGCCTTGTGCCAAAGAGACATCCTTTCCAAAGGCTTAAATCACATTAACATAATCACATTTTATTGTACAGATGAGAAATACAGCAGTTAGTGTGCTTCCTGAATCTTCTTTCATTTTTTGCAGAGATAGCTGTTGTCACATTCAGTCTCCCATTCTTCTTGCCCATTATGGCTGCTCAGCTAGCTCACTGTGGTCCAGACACTCCTGCTTTTAGATCTGGCAGTGTCACAGTATCGTGCCATTGGGATAGGAGCGATGCTCACACTCTCCAGCCTTTGCTTTTGGTCACCAACCACCCACATCATCTTCCTGTGAGAGGGGACCAGCCTCCACAGCAAGATTGTCATAGGGACATGGGGAAGCAATGACTTGGAACACACGTCCTTTAGACTGTGCATGCTTGCATGCTAGGTTACCTGAGTCGTGTTAGATTCTTTGTGACCCTATGGACTATAGCCTTCCAGGCTCCTCTGTCCATGGGATTCTCCAGGCAAGAATATTGGATTGGATCGCTGTGCCCTCCTCCAGGGTATCTTCCTGACCAGGGATCGAATCCATGTCTCTGCATTCATAGGTGGGTTCTTTACCACTAGTGCAATCTGAGGAGCCCTATGTTAGACTGTAAAGAGCTCAATTCTCCATTGAACAGGGTGGGTCTCAGTGAGGCTTGCACATGAGTGAGAAATAAAATGATGTAATTTTTCTTTTCAGAAATCAGATTGTTCGTATTCTTTGCAGCCAAAGATGGAGAAGCTCTTTACAGTCAGCAAAAACAAGACTGGGAGCTGACTGTGGCTGAGATCATGAACTCCTTATTGCAAAATTCAGACTTAAACTGAGGAAAGTAGGGAAAACCACAGGACCATTCAGGTCTGACCTAAATCAATTCCATTATGATTATACACTGGAAGTGACAAATAGATTCAAGGGATTAGATCTGATAGAGTGCCACTGATATACATAGCGTCCAGAACTACGGACAGAGGTTTGTGACATTGTATAGGAGGCAGTGACCAAGACCATCCCCAGGAAAAAGAAATGCAAAAAGGCAAAATAGCTGTCTGGGGAGGCCTTACAAATAGCTGTGAAAAGAAGAGAAGCAAAAGGCAAAGGAGAAAAGGAAAGATATACCCATTTGAATGCAGGGTTCCAAAGAATAGCAAGGAGAGATAAGAAAGCTTTCCTCAGTGATCAGTGCAAAGAAATAGAGGAAAAACAATAGAAAGGGAAAGATTAGAGATCTCTTCAAAAAAAATTAGAGATCCCAAGGGAACATTTCATGCAAAGATGGGCTCAATAAAGGACAGAAATGGTATGGACCTAACAGAAGCAGAAGATATTAAGAAGAGGTGGCAAGAATATACAGAAGAACTATACAAAAAAGATCTTCATGACCCAGAAAACCATGATGGTGTGATCACTCACCTAGAGCCAGACATCCTGGAGTGTGAAGTCAAGTGGGCCTTAGGAAGCATCACTATGAACAAAGCTAGTGGAGGTGATGGAATTCCAGTTGAGCTATTTCAAATCCTGAAAGATGATCCACTCAATATGTCAGCAAATTTGGAAAACTCAGCAGTTCCACAGGACTGGACAAGGTCAGTTTTCATTCCAATCCCAGAGAAGGGCAATGCCAAAGAACGCTCAAACTACCGCATAATTGCACTCATCTCACACACTAGCAAAGTAATGCTCAAAATTCTCCAAGCCAGGCTTCAATAGTACATGAATCTAAAACTTCCAGATGTTTAAGCTGGATTTAAAAAAAGGCAGAGGAACCAGAGATCAATTGCCAACATGTGTTCAATCATAGAAAAAGCAAGAGAATTCCAGAAAAACATCTACTTCTGCTTTATTGACTATCTCAAAGCATTTGACTGTGTAGATAACAACAAACTGTGGAAAACTCTTCAAGAGATGGGTATACCAGACCACCTTACCTGCCTCCTGAGAAATCTGTATGTAGGTCAAGAAGCAACAGTTAGAACTGGGCATGGAACAACAGACTGGTTCCAAATTGGGAAAGGAGTACGTCAATGCTGTATATTGTCACCCTGCTTATTTAACTTATATGAAAAGTCAGTAAGTTTAGTTGCTCTGTCGTGTCCAACTATTTGCAACCCCATGGACTGCCAGGTTTCTGTGTCCATCATCAACTCCCAGAGCTTGCTCAAACTCAGGTCCATCGAGTTGGTGATGCCATCCAACCATCTCATCCTCTGTCATCCCCTTCTCCTCCTGCCTTCAATCTTCCCCATCATCAAGGTCTTTTCTAGTGAGATAGTTCTTCTCATCAGGTGGCCAAAGTATTAGAGTTTCAGTTTGAGCATCAGTCCTTCCAATGAATATTCAGGAC